>NW_026000138.1:325255-328795 GCF_001458135.2 Marmota marmota marmota | reverse complement strand
AAAAAAAAAAAAAAAAAAAATCAGCCGATGTTCGGGACCTGCTTTTGTTTATTTTTGTAAGCTGTGAGATGTGCAAAATATTCAAAGACTGAGCACAGTGTGTCTGTACAGTTCTAGAACTGTATATACCCACGGTGTCCTGCCCAGCTCAGTGGGCATGAGCAGGGTCTTTGTAAATCCCTCCCTAAATCTTACCGCCTCGGGTCCCTTGGAAGAACCAGGTGACTTGGAGGTCACAGAGCTTCAGTGCTTTCCTTTATTTTTCTACCTGTGTGCTCCCAACAAGGGCCTTCTGGGGTTGGCTTGAGTTGGAGCTTCTCACCGTGCGCAGGGTTAGATTGGCTTTCTTTGGCCAGCCATTCTGGGGGTCAGCTGGCCTTGTGCCCGGAAGGCATTTTCACTGCTGCCCAGTATTTCCCAGGGCCCCTCAGCGCCTTCTCCCCTCGGGTTTGGGGCCACATCTCGCTTTCTTGTTGGGGCCAGGGAGGCGGAAGAGGCTGAGCTTTGTAACATCACAGGTGCCTCTGGCCCTGGGTCACTGGCAGCTGCCTGGTTTCCACAGCCCCTGAGGCATCGGGGAGAGCTGGCACAACACTCCTTGGAGGCCAAAAGAGGAAATCCTGATGAGCTCCAGGCTTCTCTGGTCCCCCAGCATGTCCTGCTAGGTCCACTTCCCGCTCCTCTCTGTGCATATAGCTACTAGGGATTTACAGCAGTTTAAAGGTGAACTCACCTGTGAGCCTACAGAGTTAAACCCTTACAGACTTGTGGATAGGCACGTCCCACTTAGTGGGTAAAGAGCCTCCTCCTCATCTGCCTCTTCCCATCCATTTGTCCAAGTCAACACATGCCACATGGGAATTTGAAATATGTGGCCCTCCCCCAGGCCTGCCTGCAGTGCTCCCTCTGTCCCAAATCCATCTGCACCCTCTGACCATGCAGCAGCCAGATGATCCTCTCAAAATGAAAGTCACATCAGCCCCACCCCCGTTTTGCCATTGCATATTACATCCCAAGCACTAAAATAGCACCCGGAGCGTAGTAGGTGCTCAATAAAGACATAATCCAGTGTTGAGTGGATGGATTTATATTCTTCCTGGTTGGAAGCTGATTCAAGGAGGCAAAAACCCATGGCAAAGGGTTTCTTCTTTACCTTCTCTCACCATGCAGCCTAATTCTAAGACATTTAAAAAAAAAACTGGGCCCTGAAGAGTAAGAAGGAGCCCTTCCCCGGCTGCAAGACTCCAAGCATCACGTCTCCTCCCAGACAGCAAATCCCCATGTGCTCACATGAAAATATGAGGCTCCCCAGCTGAATGATTTTGATGAAAAAAGGTTAAAAGGGGAAGTCTGAAAATGTGGAGGGGACATGGGGGCTTGGTGGGGACCGGAACAGATTAAGGAGAACATTCCCATTTCTCAGGTGTGGGAACCGCTTCTAAGCTCCAGCTAAGTGGAGTCCGAGGTTGCCAGCCTTTCTGAGTTTCCAAGCCCCAAATTCAGGTTTCACCTTGGGCAGCATTGGCTGGCGGCCTGGGCAATAAGCTGTTTAATTTCGAAATCAAGGGTTCTAACTTTGCCATCATGGCTCCTGTGAGAGAGGCGTCCTGGCATGGGGATCTGACAGTCTCTTGTCATTACTGGTGGCTTCATATCATAAGACCAGGTGGCCTCAACTGAACCATGAGGTGATGAACATCCTCAAGTGAACAGAGGCCCCAGGGAGAAAGGGAAGTGGCCTTGGTGAGCACTGCAGGCAAACGGCCTCAGGCAGCAGCCCTGAGCCTGGACTCCCAGTGGCTAAGCCATCCTGCAGTGAGTGTCCATTGGGCTGGGCCCACCTACGGCCACTCCTCATCTCGGGGAAGAAAAGCTCCTGCGAGCCTGTGATGAAGCTTCTACCGGGGAAACAGACCCAGGCTGGGCACAGCCAGGCCTGTGGACTTCCGAGCTGGGAGTCCATTTGCAAGGACACAGTGTGGATCTTACTGAGGGTCCGCGTCCATCAGGTCGATTTTCTTAGGGTTCTCTCCCCAAGACAGGAATTTCGTTTCCCCCAGTTTTATCTGAACACCCATTTATTCCTATAGGTGCAAAGACACACCACGGTTTGAGACGCTTGAGAAAAATGAGATTCCCATCATCTTTTGCCATTGCATATTGTCCATAACAAACCATAGCAGACACAGGGACCTGGAGGCGGTCCTAAAACTTGGAGATCAGGGAAGTCATGGTGCACAGCAAGTTTGAATGTGGTTGTGGGGATTTAAGTTTGAATGTAGTTGTGGGGCCGGGAGAACTGTTAAAGACAAAAGGTGGGGGAGGGGATTGCTGCATCCACTCTAACGCAGCAAAGGGCTCTGTCTGTGGGAAGCCATGGGACTGCTGCTGATTGACGCCATTAACACATGAACATGGAACCCAGGGACAGCGTCCAAAACAGACCCTCAGCCCCCTTTATTCTCTCCCAGCTGTCACCTGAGTCTGGCCACCAACATCATCCCTTGCAACATGATCATAACTGCTCTACCTTTCCTCCCGAAGACTTATTGAAGACTTATCATTTAAACGTGTCCCCAACGTTCATGCATTGGAAATTTCGTACCCAATGCTGCAGTGTAGGGAGGTGGGACCCAGAGGGAGTGTTTAGGTGGGAGGACTCCACCCCCTCCACAAGAGGGGATTAATGCTGAAGGAAAGGCTCTGGGCTGCAGGGTCCACCTGTTCCTCGCCCTCTCTGTCCACACAACAAAGAACAAACAAACAAAAAAGCCAAACAAGATAGACTATTCTTTACTGGGCAGCCCCAAGGACCTCCCCCTACAAAAGCAAATAAACAAAAAACACTTTCAATGCTCTCATCTCATTAGAGTCAAAGCCAAATTCTCTGCTGGTCCCAGGCTCCACTTGAGCTACCACCTCTTTCCTGGATGACCTTTCTTTCCCCCAGGTCTTTCAGGTCAAAGGCACCCAAGTTCCCTACGGCACCCAACAGGAACAGGCCCGATCACTGGCTGTTCCTGATGCTGGAAACTTATCCCCAGATACGGAATAGCTCACTGGTGTCACCTCTTCAAGTCTCAAGTAGAAGTCCACCTCCAGAGGGGCCTTTCCTGGCACCCCTATTTAAATGGACACACATCTTCTTCCAGGGATTACACCGCTCCCTGGCTTTCTCTCCATAGAACTCAAAAAGTTTTTTTTTTTTTGGTTGTTGTTGTTTGTCCCTTAATCAGGGATTGAATTTAGGGGTGCCGAACTACTGAGCCACATCCCCAGCCCTTTTTTGTTTATTTGGAGACAGACTCTGGCTAAATTTCTTAGGGACTCACAAAAAATTGCTGAGACTGACCACCCACTTGGGATCCTCTTGCATGGACCTCCCATGTCGCTGGAGGCGTGCACCACCGCGCCCGGCTCAGTGCCTTTTTTTGGACAGATTCTATACACTACACGCCCCGCTGCACAATGTCGGCAAGGACACTCCCGGATACACCGTGTGGACTACGGCAGCTGTCCGACCACTGCACTGTCACCCCC
>NW_026000138.1:317919-324720 GCF_001458135.2 Marmota marmota marmota | reverse complement strand
AGCCTGACAGCAAGAGGGACACGCAGATGGACCGCTTCCGGGCGGCCGTGGGCGCCGCCTGCGGCCTGGCGCTGGGTGAGTGCGGGGCGCGGGCACCGGCCACCCCAGGGCCCTCCGGAAGAGGGTCTCTGGGGTCCCGGGACCAACCGGGCGGAGGGAGGGTCTCTCCTCCTGGGCAGGGCGTGCCCTTTTCCAAGGGCGTGGCGGTCCCGGCCCCTCCTTGCGGTTGGGATGCGCTCTTGAGGTCCAGTGTCCCGCTGCTGCGATCGGAGGAGCAACCGGAGGCAGGGACCTTTCCTGGGGGTGGCGTCCTCTGGGGAGCGGCACCCCTGCTGTCACGGTGCCACACGTCTCCTGACCAGCATCTCCTGGCACGTGGGTCGCCCTCTCCCGGGAGGGTCACTCCTCTGGCGGTGACAGCCTCCTGTTGGCTGAGGTCCCTTGCCGGGTTTTCTACTTGTTCGGTGCTCCTCTGGAGTCTCGGCTCCCAGCCTGTAGGGGCTCTTTCCTGCTGTACTGTTGGTGGGGTCCGGTGTCAACCCCCTCTGATTTCCAAGCCGCCTTTACTAGAGGCCAGCATGGATTCCCTAGCACCCAGTGGGATGTGCCATAGCAGCCTACCTTTGGGAAGATGGTAGAATCCCTTCCTCTTATGTTTAAACTCCTAGCCTCCAAACACATCCTCCTTCCAGCCATCCTTTGGCCCTCAGAAGCCCCTGTCTGATGTGCATGGATAGAGGTCCCTCTTCTGGGTGAGGGACTTCTGCTCCTTCCTGGGCACTCATTGGCTTGGCTTGTGCAGCTGCCTGCTCCTGGTGGCCCTGGGTGTCCTCAGGGATTTTTAACTCATCCTGGCCTTCTCCCCCCCACCCCCACCTTCTCAGCTGCAGGGTCTCCCTCATGTCTGTTGGTGACATCGCTCTCCTGGTTATCAGCTTCACAAAAATGCAGTGGGGTCTTTGGCCCTGCAGCCTGGAGCCTCCCTCCCCAGCATGGCTTTCCTGAAGCCTGGAGCCAGCCCTCTCCTTGCAGCCTCCTCCCCTCTTCTCTGAGCCGGGGCTGCTCTTCCTGCTTCCTGCTCCCCGCCTCCCTGCTCAGCACACCCTGCCTGCTTTGCCAGAATGATCCTGAAGCACAGGTCTCACTTTGTCACTCCTTGGCCCAGAAACTCTCCATGGTTCCTTGTTGACCTTGGGAGTGCACACTGCTCCTGGCAGCTCCCAGGTTCCCCTTAGCTTGGTGGCCCTTGCACAGGGTCCCTTTCCTTGCCCAGCCCAACCCAGCTCCACTCCCCTCCCCCCACTTGGACAGGGTGTGTTTCTTACCACTTTCAGGCTTCTAGGCTGTGGTTGGACTTGACCTCAGGGGGACCCAGCAGGCTGTGTTGGGGAGTTACTTCATTTTTCTGTGTCTCCCTTCATTTCGTCTGTTTCTTCTGCCAGCATCATCTAATACTGATCCCCTGGTAGCTTTACAACACAGTTTCGTACAGGGGCAGCCCTGGGAGTGGGCAAAACCTCCTTGCTCCCAGCAAGTGGAGAAGAAAGGGACCTGTAACCTGACTACCTGCATTTTTAACTGACTGCACTTGGTAGCCATGTGACCTGGAGGAAGTCATCAGTTAGCCCAAGCTGTTTCCTCAGGGTCTGTGGCACTGGGTGCCTGTGAGGGTGCCAGGAGATGGTCAGGTCCAGGTGCAACTCTGCTACTGGCCTGTGGGTTGCTAGGCAGACATCAGCCAGCACTGGTGGCTCCCAGTTTTTCCCTCTGTCCAGGCTCTTGGACTGTTGGCCCCTGGGCCAGATTTGACCTGCAGATGTGGTGTTGAGCTTCCAGTGTTTAAAAGTTGGAAGGCTAAAAAAATAAAGTTGGAAGGCTGCATATGAAAATCAAGCTTCCCAGCTCCTGAAACCCCAGGGCCTGTAGCACTGGTCTGCACCCACCTGGTGCTTCAGTGGGAGCGGTGAGGAGCTCCCTGTGGTCTGGACAGGGAAGGGTCCACGCTGTTTGGCTCTTTCCTCCTCTGGGGCACACTCCAGGTGATGTGTTCCCACCTACTTCTCCCTTTTCACATGCTGGCTCCTGGAGGTTTGGGGCTTTGCCTTAAGGTCTAACTCAAAGGCCATCTTTCCTTTGAATATTTTCTCCTTTCCTCTGCTCTCCAGGTGCATGTGGTCTGGGCTTTGGTCCTGCCTGTCTGCTCCTGCATTTGTGGGCATTCTTACTGCTGCACAGCAGCCCTCCTGCTGCGGCTCTTCACAGCTGGCACAGCCTGGAGTGTGCCACTGAGTGGCTCTGTGCAGAGCTCTGCATCCCCAGCTGCCCCAGCCCTGGACTGTGCAGGGAGGAAGGGGCCTTCCCCACCCTGGCTGCCTCTCCTTGCACCTTGGGCAGGAGATTTTCTTTTTCTTTTTTTGGTCCTGGGGTCCAAACCGTGGGCCTCACTATGATGGGCAAGCACTCTACCACTGTGCTCCATCCCCAGATTTTATTTGATACAGAACCTTGCCAAGTTGCCAAGGCTGGCTTCAAACTTGTGATCCCCCTGCCTCAGCCTCCTGAGTTGTGGGAACAGGCTGGCTACTGTGCCATCGTGCCAGTGGTGGGAGGTTGCTGTCCCTGGATTTCAGGAGGTGCAGGGCCTTGGTGAAGTCATCTGCTTCCTTTCCACCACTGCTCCCAGCCAGCTTGTCTGAGGCTCCCTGCACAGCCATGTGGGGCTCAGGGTCCCCTGATGCAAACTTCCTCAGATGCGGCCTGCAGCTCCAGCCCAACTTGTGTATGTGATCCTTTTTTGCAAGGCCCCAGGGGACATTCTGCATGTGCCACTTTCTCTAATTAGGGACCAGGGTCACAGTACAAGCTTCAAAGGATACCCTGCTCTTTTGGTGCGCTGCACCCTGTGTCCTGTGTCCTGTGAGCTGGAGGACACCTCTTTGTGTGCATGGCCAGGATAGAGTCTGCCGACAGGAAGCTTGGTGGCTGTTGTCACAGCTCGGCTGCCACGGGGAGAGAGCCTGTGGGCCTCCCATGAACGTCAGGTAGCCCGTGGTTGAGTTCCTACTGTGCACCCATTTAGCAGAGTGCTGCTTAAAAGGGTGATGGCATGTGGCGCAAGCAGTGTGCTTTTTATCCCTCACTGCCACACATCACCCAGTCCTTGGTGACTTGAAACCACACTCTTCCCCGCCTGTGCTCGGGACTTGAGGAGCTGCTCAGTGGGGTGATTCTGGCCTGGGGTCTCAGGAGCCACAGGCATCCCAAGGCCTGACGTGGAGGAGCTGCGTGGCTCCCTCCACACGGGAGCTTGGTGCTGGCTGTGGGCAGAGGTCACTTGGGTGTCCTCCTGGCATGGCCGCGGGCTTCTCCCAGACCAGGGGTGGAAGCTCAAGTGTCTCTCAAGCTGTCATTTCCACGCTGCTCCGTCACACAGCTCGGCCTGCTCACGCTGGGGAGGGGACCGTTCCAGCGGTGGCAGCGCCTGGGTGGGCATTGGTGGCTGCCCACCAGGGTCACACACTCCCTTTCTCAGGAGAAGCCCACATTCAGAATTTCATTTAAAACACCAGGTTTTGAGGTGTTTTAGCAATTAGTTCCAGTTCTTGTGAGCAGGTGCCCTAGGCCACCTGGCTTCATGTTGCAACTCGGCATCGGGCCCCATGGTCCTCCAGGTTAAAGTGTCATTGTGACCACCTGGTCCCCAGATGCCCAGTGCCGTTACATTTTGTTCCCTGGTGATGCTGCTGGCAGATGCGCCTTTGCAATGGGCCCAGGGCCTTCTCTGGAGGCCTGGACTTCCACCCTCTGTCTGTCTCATGTCAGGGGGGGTGCTTTTGCAGCTGGAACGCCGCTCTGCTTGAGGATCAAAAAACCCAAACCCCAAACAGACCGAGGGCGGAGGAGCTGCAAGTCCTGTTCAGCCAGTGCCGCTTCCCACAGGTGCCAGGGCCACCTCTCTGAGAAGCACCTGGCCTTCCTCCCTCTCGACCAAGGAGCAAGGAGCCATCTTCCTGCTAATTAGCACTTTCCTGGGCTGTGCCTCCCGTCTGCACGGGCTGGCTGGGTGTGCCACTTTCCTACAGATGGTGGGGTGATGCCAGGCCACACCTCTGGGCACCCTCTCTCTGCTGAGCACAGTCCCAAGCAGTTCCTGTGTTCTGACTCAGTGACCCTAGGATAGGTACCATTATCCTCCTCTTATGGAGGAGACAACTGAGGCACAGAGAAGTAATATGTCAGGGTTACCCCATTAGAGTGGCAGGATTCAAACCCAGTTGAACTTAGGAGCCTGTCCCCAGAAGGTCCTCACCACAACCCTATGACCTTTTCTATTTGCTTGTTCTGCAGCTCTGGATGACCCCAGGGGTGCTCTACCACTGAGCTGCATCCCTAACCCCCACCTTTTTTTTTTTTTGAGACAAGGTTTCACAAAGTCACAGAGGCTGGCCTTGAACTTGTGCTCCTCCTGCCTCAGCCTCTAGGTAGCTGGGATTCAGGCGTGCACCACCGCACCTCTACTGAGAGCCTTTGATTGATTGATTCATTCATTCATTCACAGTCCTGAGGCTCAACCCTGGGGCCCTGAGCGTGCTGGGAGTGCTCTGCTGCTCAGCTGCACCCCCACACTCACAAGAACCTTTCAGAGGAGCCTCTGTAGCTGCCCTGTGCTGAGGCTCCCAGGTGGGGCGGCTTGCCCCGGCCACCCTCTAGGAGCAGCAGAGCCAGATTCGACCCTGGCCATCCAGCCTGACCCTGGAGCCCAGGTGACCACTGCACCCGTGTGGGAGGAACCAGGGGTCTACCAGTAGTTTCAAGGTGACCCTTGAGGGAAACTGAGTCCCCGGAGGCAAAGTGGCCTGCCTGGGTTCCCGGGCAAAGTGGCTGGAGTCAGGCCAGCCACAGCCTTCCTGAGGCCCTGACTGGATGCTCCTGGTTGGGGCCCTGTCTGGGCATCTTTGCTGTGAACCAGATCCCTGCTTTCTGGGCCTGGAGCCCTAAGGCCCTTGGGGTCTGCCTTTGATAGCGATCGTCTGGCCTCTGAGCTCCCTGCTTCCCTCAGGGCGATTGGTGTCCCCCCGCCCCTGCCCACACCAGCTGTCTCCACCTGGGCTCTTGGCACTGCTGTAGCCCATAAGACCCGAGTGTCCAGACTGTGTCCTGCGGCCAGACCAGCCCTGGCCCTGTCCCCCTGAGTCCAGCATGCCTGAGAAGTTACCGGACCCCACAGTCAGAAGGGACACTGCCCAAGTTCAGTGTCATGAGGCCTCTTCCTCTGCCCCTCAGGCCTGGGGCCTGTGAGGAGAGGTAGTGTTGGTGTGTGGACCGCCGTGATGATTGAGCGTAGCTGGTGTAGTGTGCTCTGGTCGGTCATCTTCCTGCTGTCCCAGTGTCCCACCAGTGGGCTGTGCCTGGGGCTTCCCCTGGGCCTCCAGCGCACAGCGGTCCCCTCTACCTCAGGATTGCTGGTTCGTTTTGGTTAGTCATCTGGACCCTGTGCACGTGGAGGGTGAAGCCCTCAGCCAACTGGGGGCAGTTTACAGAGAAGTGAGGCCTCCTGTAGGGATGAGATCCAGCTCTGTTTCCCGTTTCATCTAGATGGCACTGAACTACGTCCCCAAGCCCTTTAAGCAAACAAACAAAACCAAATATATGTATTTTTTTGAAATCTTGAGACAGGACCCCACTAAGTTGCTGAGGCTGACTTTGAACTTGGCGATCCTCCTGTCTCAGCCTTCTGAGCTGCTGGGATTACAGGGGTGCGCCACAGTGCCTGGAGGGACAGTGGTCTTTTAACTTCACCGCCGCTTCTCGGTGGCCCCTGGGGTTCTCCTTCCTGCTCCCAGATGTGCGCCTCTGTCCCTCTCAGGTTGGCCTTGATTTCTGAGGCATTGGGTTCAGCTATGTGTCGATGACTGTCCGTCTCAGGTAATTTGGATTTCTTCTGCAAACTTGTGTTGCTCTTGTCCTGTTAAAGGCTACAGCTTTGCTGGGCATGGTGGCACATGCCTATGATCCCAGAGGCTCAGGAGGCTGAGGCAGGAGGATGATGAGTACAAAGCCAACCTCAGTAAAGGCGAGGCGTTAAACAACTCAGCAAGACCCTGTCTCTAAATAAAATACAGAAAAGGGCTGGGGACATGGCACAGGGGTGAGTGCCCCTGATTCAATCCCCAGTACTTCCCCCCAAAAGAAAAAGACAGCTACAGCCATGTACAATTGGTCTTTGAAGCCCGGAGACAACCCAGACATCCTGGAGGAGTGTGGTTGACTGAGTCCTGGTTCCCCAAGTGGAACACCGGGCAGCCCTTACACCCAGGGAGGAGGCAGCTCCCCTCACACCGAAGTGGAGAGGTCTGTGGTGTGTCTTCAGTGAGACATGCCAGTTACAGGACAGAGGGTAAAGCAGGCTGCATTTGCGATACAAAATTGCACACACACACACTCCTTTCTCCCATAATCTCTTTGAAAGAAGAGAGAGGAAATGTTACTGTTGATCCCAGGTGACCCCAAGGGTGAGGGAGCCCGTAGTCCTCTCTAGATTTGCAAATGCTGGTGAAGGTAGTATCCTGTTGGAAGCTCACCAAGGGCCACACGTGGTGGTGCATGAGGTGGCGCACACCTATAATCTCAGTGACTCAGGAGGCCAGGGCAGGAAGATCCCAGGTTGGAGGCCAGCTTGGGCAACTTAATGAGACCCTGTCTCAAAAACAAACAAACAAACAAAAAAACATAAAAAGGGCTGTGGCTGTGGCTCAGTGGCAGACTGCCCTGGGCTCAGTCCCCAGTGCCCCCCCCCCCCCC
>NW_026000138.1:289439-317523 GCF_001458135.2 Marmota marmota marmota | reverse complement strand
CCCCAAAAAAAAAAAAGAAAAATTGGAAGGGCCCAAAGGCAGAAGAGATGTCCCCACGGGAGCCTGGTGTGACCAGTGGGCTTGCAGGAGTGGAAGGGTTGGGGAGGGGCATGTCACTTACTCTCTGCCAAGACACGGAGAATCCCTGTAACTGGCGATCTCTGGACAAGGAGAGTAGATGGTTGTGGGATGCAAGAGGGAGGCTTGTTATATTTTTGTAATGCTAAATCATATGAATGTCTTACTTATTAAAAAAATCACAATAAATAACAGCCCCTCCCTGGGACCCTGTCCTGGCAGGAAGTCCACCAACAAGCTAGTGGTTCTGGCCCGCCGTGTTCCAGGTCTGTTGGGCACAGGCTTGCTCAGCCCTGTGCTAAGCTCTTTATACATGTGCTCATTTAAATCCCCTGGGGGGCTGTTAATCCTGCCTCTGTGTAGGTGGGGAGCATCTGGCTCCAGGGTGACGCTTCCTCTGGGGACAGGTGGCAGAGGGCTTGCTCCCGTTGGTGGGGCTCCTCCTTGGGCCACCCCCTTTCATGGCCATGACACTCCTGCTGGCCTGATGAGCCTCCCACCACACGTCCCTGAGCCCTGAGCCGTCTCCTTTTGTTCTTAGAGAGTTATGACGACCTGTACCACTGGTCAGTGGAGTCGTACTCCGACTTCTGGGCAGAGTTCTGGGAATTCAGTGGCATCGTCTTCTCGCGCAAGTACGACGAGGTAAGTGGAGATCCTGCCTCGCGCTCTTCATGGTGAGGTGCCCGTTTGGGGGAATGCTGGGTTGTCTCTCCTTTGAAATCCTCACGTTGGCGGGGAAAATCCAGACCCAGAGCAGGTTTAGTCTAGGCCCCTGCCCCCAGAGCCTGCTGTCTGTGAGTGCTCTGCGTGGTGCATCCCTGGCCCTTTTGGGAGCTTGAGCCCTGCTCAGGAGTAAACCCAGGGTGCTCTGCCCCCCAGCCACCTCCCCAGCCCATTTTCATGTTTTATTCAGAGACAGGGTCATGCTAAGTTGCTTAGGGCCTTGCTGAGTTGCTGAGGCTGGCCTTGAACTTGCCATCCTCCTGCCTCAGTCTCCCCAGCTGCTGTGATTGTGGGCGTGTGCCACCTTGTCTGGTTGTATTCAAATTGTTTTGACTGTAAAATACACATAAAATTTACCCTTATAGCAATTTTATAGAGTATGGTTCAACAGTAGTAAGCACATACATATTGATGTAGTGACTTAAACTGGCCTGGATTTTATAAAGAACTTTTCAACTCCTTAGTGAGACTGTAAGCAACTTAGAAAGACTTGTCTCAAAGATAAAAAGGCTGGGGATGTGGCTCAGTGGTTGTGCCCCAGGGTTCAATCCGTGATACAGTAAAATAAAATAACTAGGGCTGGGGATACAGCTTCGTTGGCAGAGTGATTGCCTTGCATGCAGAAGGTCCTGGGTTCAATTCCCAGCACCACCCAAAAATAAATAAATAAAATAAATAAAGTAGTAGATTAGAGTAGCAAAGTAAATTAAAAAAGAAAAAGAAAACTGGATAATGCTTTGGGCAGTGAATGAGTCAGCTTCCCTTGGCAGTAGCTTTCACCTGTTCACGGTGCACTCCTGCTGAGTACGCGCCGCATGTGTGTGTGTGTGTGTGTGTGTATATATGTGTGGGCGTGCGCGCGTGCGCATGTGTGTGCATCTTGGCTTTCTGTCCTCTGCAGGTCGTGGACACGTCGAAAGGGATCGCGGACGTCCCCGAGTGGTTCAAAGGCAGTCGTCTCAACTACGCAGAGAACCTCCTGAGGCACAAGGAGAATGACAAAGTGGCCCTCTACGTGGCCAGTGAGTGCCCAGGGGTTCTGGGTGGCGCACAAGGGCATGCCTGTGGCACTGAGTGTTCTGAGGGGCCTGAAGCATGCAGGAACCGAAGGCTGGGATCGTCACCGGACAGGCTGATACCTCCCCCAGAGGACGAAGACTGTGACCTTGGTTTTCCCTGGGAGGGGAGCGCCAGGAGCAGTGGAGACGCCACTGAGTGGCCTGAGCCACCCAGGCAGCTGCAGTCTCTTCCCTCGGCTTCTCCTTCTACCATCAGGTGGAAAGAGGGTCCCAGTTGGTGCTAAGAAGCTTCTGGAAGCTGCGGTGCAAGTGGAACACGGGGGCAGGCTCCCCGCTCATAGTGAGGGTGCGGCCGGGTGGTTTTTGGCTTAGCTGGAGTGTGTTCAGTCACCTGGCGCCCCCGTGTGGTCAGGTGTTCCTCGTGGCCCAGCTCTCCCCTGTGAGTTAGGCTGCCTCTCAAGAGGCCACATACTATGTCACGACGCCGTGGGAAGGGGCCTCAGGAGCTGGGGCGAAACTTCTGTTGTCAGGACGGGCCTCTGTTGTTTGGGACGTGCCAAGGTCTGCTGCTGAGAGCTCTTGGGGTGCAGGGCACTTGGCCCCCAGCTTCCACATGGGCCCTGGCTGCTTAGGTCCCTGTCTCCACTGAGTGCCCTCACAGGCGCCAGTGTCCCTGCCTCTGTGGCCACCCCGGTCTTTACCCAGGGTTTCCATGTTCAGTCAGGCAGGGTGAAGGGGTGGATGCCTGGATTTGAGAGGTCGAGGCCCAGCCACACTCATTAGCCATGTGACCTTGGGTGAGTGGCGGAAGCGCTGAGTCTTCCTGCAGGTGTGATGTGGGAAGGACGATAGCACCACTGCAGGGTCGCAGGGCTGAGCGGGTGTTCTGCACCTGTGTGTGGTCGTCAGGCACCTGTGTGGTCATACTGTGCTGGGCATGGGGAAATGCGGAGAGCCCTCAGTCAAGGTCGTGTGTTGGAGATCCCTTGCACCTTTAGGACCGGGGCACTCTTGGCCACTGAGTCACATCCCAGCCCTTTTTATTTATTTATTTATTTAAACCGACCTGGAACTCCATCCTCAAAGACTCCAGATGCTGGGCCCAGATCATGTTATTTTTATTTATTTTTAATTTTTTTGTAGTTGTAGATGGACAAAATGCCTTTACTTAATTTGTTTATTTATATTTGGTGCTGAGATCAAACCCAGTGCCTCACACATGCTAGGCAAGCACTCTGCCACTGAGCCCCGGGTCCAGCCCTATTTTGTATTTATTTAGAGATAGGGTCTTACTGAGTTGCTTAGGGCCTTGCTTTTGCTGAGGCTGGCTTTGAACTTGTGATTCTCCTGCCTTGGCCTCCCCAGCTGCTGGGATTTCAGGCATGCGCCACTGCTGGGTGTCTCTTTTGACCAAAGCTCTGAGGTCACTCTGGTGTCCACAACACCTGGTTGGTTGCTCAAGCCAGGCCTGGTCCACAAGGGAGGGGCTGCGCAGAGTGGACCAGGGTAGCAGCCTTGGTATGGGCATGGAGGCCACGGCCCCTCCCATCCGTCCCTACTGGTCTATTTGGTGCAAATTAGAGTCTTATTGTTTTGACGCTTATTCTTAGGTAACTAGTGAGGTCGGTTGTTTAATTTTCTTATTTATGCACAAAGTCAAGTTTTCTACCCTGAGCTCACATCATTTTTATTTATTTATTTGTTTTTTGAGTGGCAGGTGATTGATCCCAGGGGCGTTGATCACGGAGCCACATCCCCAGCCCTTTTGTATTTTATGTAGTGACAGGTCTCACTGTGTTGCTGAGGCTGGGCCTGAACCTGCGGTCCTCCTGCCTCAGCTTCCCCAGTGCACCACCATTCCTGGCGTAAGGGACATTTCTTTTAGGACGGTGTGTGTACACGTGTCTTTTTCTTCTCCCAGGGGAAGGCAAAGAGGAAATTGTGAAGGTGACTTTTGAAGAGCTGAGGCAACAGGTGGCTTTGTTTGCCGCGGCCATGAGGAAGATGGGTGTGAGGCAAGGAGACCGGGTGGTCGGTGAGTGTCTTGGGGAGGGAGTGGCCTGGGGAGGCCAGGGCAGCATGGATGGCATGGAGGGCCGAGGAGCTCCACGTGGGTGGAGTGGGTTGGGGTCCCTGTCCCCATGGGGCTGCACTGTCGTGAGGCAAGAGGTAGATGCGGGCAGAGTGTGGAGAGGGAGCCGCTGGTGCAGGGGGATCCTGTCCTCGGGCTCCTGCCTTGTCCTGAGCCTTGGACAATCCAGGGGGTGCAGCCGTGTGGGTGTGCGCTGGGCAGGAGCTGGAGGGTCGTCTGGCAGCAGCAGGAGCTGTGGGGTGCAGGGTGGGCCAGGTCCAGGCTGATCCTGAAAGGCTGGTCCCCCTTCAGTGCCTCCCCAGGGCTTCCCGACGCGGCCCCTCTGACTGCCCTTCCCTTGACCTGGGGAACGAGGGAGGGTGCGTAGAGTCCAGAGACTGCGGGGCGGGCAGGAGCTGCCCAGTGCTGGGGAGAGGCCCTGTGGGGGCTGACCTGAAAGGGGGGCGCTGGAGTGCCAGATGGTGATCGAGGCCTGAGGCCTGGCTCTGCTCCCTCCCTGAGCTGGGCCCTTCCTGTCCCCTTGGTGGCAAGGCACAAGTTCCTGCTAGGAGCAATTGAAGTGATTCTTAGTTTTCCTTTTACATCGACTCCTGGAAAAAATGAAAGGCCTGGGTGTGGAGCTGCCCCGGGCCCAGTAGGCGTGTGCACGGGGACACAGGCAGGGATGAAGGTGACGGAACGCGTCTTCCATTGCACCCAGGGCTTGGGGCTCCTGACTTCCCTCCTCTCCCCCTCAGGTGGTGGATGAGGGCCAGGGTCCAGGGCAGTGGCTGGAGGTCCTGCTGGGCAGGGTTGTTTGGCTAGGGTGTGCCCCTCCCGAGGGAGCTTCCTGTGAACAGGCGTGTTCAGCTTGTGTTTGCTAAGAGGACGAAGGTGGCCCCATCCCGTGTGAACCAGGGACAAGGCTGGATGGGGCCTGTGTCCCCTCAGGTGACTGGGCAAGGAGCTCATGCTCAGCTGCTGTTGGTGACTAGCAGGGACACGCCCGCTCGCCCCATCTTGCTCTGGACGGCCGCCTGTTCTCCTGCGTATCCACAGGGTCCACCCCACGCATCCAGGCGCTCAAATGTGACCTTGCTGGAGGCTGACCCTGGCCCTCCTTTGACAAGTCCGTTGCCAGCCCTCCCAGCATAGGCTCCATTGTTCTTGCAGCCCCTGGCCCCCGGGTTCCTGGGATGTGGGCTGTGGCCTGCAACACTGTGGGACAGGCTTTCTCTTCTGCTCCCGCGGTGTCTCTGCAGAGGGCCTGGCACACCTCTGGGTGGCCACTGCTGGTGCCACAGGGTGCCGCTGGGTGCATAGGATCTCGCTGTCCTCCCCCCCGTAAGTCACACTTAACGTTTAGCAGGACAGCGCAGAAGGTTCTTGTGGGCTCCATTTTTTCTTTGCCTCCATTTTCATTTTATTTTATATATATTTTTGCCACAAAATGGAACCCGGTGTCTCCCTTGAGCTGGGCAAGTGCTCTGCCTCTGGACTCCGCCCCAGCCCCGGTTTTCATTTTTCAAATCTCCATTTGAAGCACATTCCTGAGAGCAGTGAGCGGGGTCTGGGGGAGGCTGAATGCCTGGTGGGGCTTTCCTGAGGAGGCGCTGGCTGCAGGGCCCAGGGCTCTTCAAGGCCAGGCCAGCCTAGGCCACCGTCCTTCTTGTGGACTGCAGCTTGGAAACCCATTTCCCCCAAGCATAGGCACCAGCCTGGGGCCTCTGTGTTCTAGAAGGGCCATCAGGAAAAGGTTCAGAGGGGGTGAGTGGGCAGGGGCTCTGAGGGCCACCATGGAGTCCGGCCCAGTTCTGCTTGCCAGGGCCTGCGGAGGGGCCTGTGCTGCGCTGGAGGGCTTGGAGGAGGACGGGCTGCTCGATTGTCAGTCACTAGAGAGTCACTGGAGCTCGCAGATTGCCCTGGGCTGGGAGTCCTGCTGCCCTCGGGGAGTGGCCACCCCCATTCTTCCCTGTGGTGGGTTCAGGGGCCTCTGGGGCCTGTGTCTGGGCTAAGCAAGCCATGCCTGGCCTGGCCAGTGGGTGCTCTTGGCCTCACAGGGGAGATGCCTGAGCGCAGAGGACAGAAGTGTAAGCTGTGTGGCCAAGCAGGAGGGGACCGGGCAGAGTGAGGGGCTGCCCAGGGGACAGGGACCCTTCTGCTCTAGACGCCTTGTTTCCAAGTCCTCCTTCAGGAATGTGGATCAGTCTGTTGTGTTGATCATGGTCACTGGTGGGGGATGTTCTCTGCTGCTACGTCATGGAGCCAGCCCTTGGGGCACAGAGCCACAGCCCTGCTCGGCCCTCAGATGCCCACATGAGGCTGAGCCTGTGCTCATTTCCCCTCCCTCCCTCCACCCCCCTGTCCAGCCATCCACACATCTGTCTGTCCCTCTGTTCCTCCATCCCTCCCTCCCTCTACCTCCAACCCTCTATCTATTCACTCCTCCCTCCCTCTCCCTCCCTCCCTCCGCCTCTCCATCCTTCCCTCTGTCCCTCCATCTGCCAGCAGGTACCCGGGCCTTGCTGTGCTGGGCGTGCCGTGGGCAAAGGCTCCTGGTTGAGTGGAGCTCGAGGCAGGCAGAGCCCTCCCCTCCTGCGAGGCCCCGACCCGGGCAGCCAGTTGCGGGTGTCACGATGAGCTTGGCAGGACAGGAGTGCAGGGGTTTGGGTTGACGAGCCGGGGGACCCACGTTCTTGGCCTCCGTGAGGATCTCTCTAGGGAGTCCCATCTGAGTCGAGGGCTGGAGGCGAGTGGGGAAGGGCGTGTGTGCGGAGGGTGCTCAGGCGGAGCAGGCGGCCTGTGCCAAGGCCCCGCGCAGGAGATGCTCAGAACACCTGAGGGGCTGAGGGAAGCCTGCTGTGACTGGCATGGAGAGGCCAGCAAGGGCAGGGCTGGCTCTGGCTAGAGCGTGGAGGGTGGATGGGGGGGATAGTGCAGTGGACAGAGAGCCTGGTGGCGCGTGGTTTTGCTACTCAGACAGCAGCTGGCCAGCCCCTTTCCACCCTGGCCTGGCTCTCCCAGGACCGTTGGAAGCCCACTGCCTGGATGCCACCTGAACCCCAGGCTTCCTCCCGTGCCAACAGGTTACTTGCCCAATGGCGAGCATGCGGTGGAGGCCATGCTGGCCGCAGCGAGCATTGGTGCCATCTGGAGCTCCACGTCCCCTGACTTCGGTGTGAACGTGAGTTGGGTCCCGTGGCTAGGAGTCCTGGTGGGGCCCTGGGGGTATGTGGGGTTCCTAGTGGACTGCAGGCAGGGTGCTGGGGTGTGCCCTGGGCCACGGCACGGCAGCGCCCTTGGATCTTACTTTGAAACTCACAAGACGCTCCTGCTTCCCTTCCCTTAGTTCTCATGTCCCACTGTCCTCTCCTGCGGGTTGGGGCCACGCAAGGGTTCCTCAAGGAGCTGGGGACAGTGTTACAGGCTCGTCCTCAGGGTTGGGCACAGATGGGGCGGGGCTTCTTGCATGGCCTGCTGCTCTGATCTCTCCGTGGGTGGGAGCTCTGGGGACACCCTGTGCATCCCCCTCTGCCCTGGGGAGCCGGGGGCCCAGGGTGCGTCCAGGTATACAGAGCAGTCAGGTACTGGGGCCGGCCTGCCCACGGGATGAAGGAAGCCACAGCTGGAGGAGACCCATGAGGGTCCCGCCCCCAGCCAGGGCTCGAGGATAGGGCTGTGGGGCATGGGGCGCCTGCCCTCTGCAACTGCTCTCCTCCCTTTTACGCCGCCCAGGTCCCTGCACCGTGCATGGGTTGTGGTGGCCCAGGGTGTGGGTCAGCATGGCCTTGGTGGCCCTGTGTCCAGGCAGGTTTCTGTCCTCTCTGTCCTCAGGTTTCCTCATCTGCAGAGCAGGGGTGGCGATGAGAGAGGCGTGAGGGGTGCATGCCCCTGGGTGCCTAGGGTGTGGCTGTGCACAGTTCCTGGTGCTGCTGGGGCTCCGCGCTGTGGCCTCACGGCCTGGCTCTCGGGTGTGCACTTAGTATCTGTGCTCTGAGGCTTGCTGCTTTGATGAGTCACTGTGGGTCTCCCCGTGAGGAGGACTTGGGGCAAGGCCTGGGGGAGGGAAGGGCTCGCCCGGGGCCCCACAGCAGCCTAGGGCCCGGGAGCTGGGTCCGGGGTGGAGGCCTACTTGGGGCCAGATGCGGTGTACGTCCTGCAGCTTCCTGGGCCCTTTTCCACATGACCTCACACCAGGACTGTCCAGGGTCAGCAAGAACTGGCCGAAGACCCAAGCCCCAGTGATGGCCTCTGCGGGCCCTGTGCCGGGCTGTGCGAGCTGCCCGGGGCCAGTGGGGTCCTGGGAGGAGGGTTGCAGGTGGGCCTCGGCACTGATGCTCTCGGATCCCTCAGGTCTCGCGTGACCGTGGGCAGTGAAGGGAAGGGCCAGGAGGACGAGGAGGCCGAGGGCCTGGTGGGCACAGGCAGGCCGGCTGCATGCCTGGGGCCCGAGCTCCAGTCCCTGGATGGACAAGGGCACTGAGAGGACGAGGTCTGGGACGTGGGTGCAGCTTGAGTCCGTGGCAGCTCTGACCCTCGTGGTTCCTGTCCCAGCTCGGGGCTGAAGTCCAGCCTGACTGGGGACCTGGCACAGAGTCCCTGGAATCAGCCCTGGTGGGCGATGGGGGGGATGGAGTGGGGAGGGTGGGGAAAGGCACGTGGCCCACAGCGTCTCACCGTGCCCTCCCGCAGGGCCCTTGTGCTGTGTGGATGTCACCTGAAGTCCCTGGTGGCTCCAGCAGGTTCTGCCTGTCTCAGGAGGAGCGGTGTCAGTGAGGGCTCTAAGTGCCTTCCCAGGGGCTCCCTTCCCTGGGGCAGCTTTCCCTGGGCAGCGTGGGCACGGGGCATGCTCTTGCTGATATTGGCACTAGGTGGCAGCAGCTCTCCTCTGAGATGGCCAGGCTGTTTGGGGTCAGGGAGGGACAGGCGGGAAGGCCTTCCTGCTAAATTCTGGGAACCGGTCTCATTTTGCTGGTCTTTGTGGTATAGAGTCACCACTCCATCTTGTGTTCCTCAGGTTGGAGGTCCTTGTGACATTCCCTGTGCCCCGGGGCCTTCGGCAGCCTGGCTGGCTGCAGTCCTGGCTGCTGGCACCTGTATGGTGCCCACTCCCTCACGCTGCAGGAGCCTGCAGCTGTGACCCGAGGCGCAGAGGGTCCTTGTTCAGGTCTCAGCCCTATAGGAGTTGGTGACGGGGCTGGAGCCTGCGGAGGCAGAGAGCCCAGGGCGCATGGCTGACCCTGCCCCCATTCACACATCTCTGGGAGAGAGGACCCCGCCTCCACCTTCCGGTGTCCTCAGAGCTTCACCTGGACACCCTCTCAGCAGAGGGCACGCTCCTGACACTGCAGAGAGCATCACGCTTCCTGCCTGGAGCAGGCTTTCTGCTGTGCGCCCCGCTAGGCCTGTCGACGAGGCATCTCTGAGTGCAGCTGGTGGCCGTGGGGATTCTCAGAGGGCATTTCACAGGCAGCACGGGGGCCTCTGCTGGTGGGGGAGGGAAGGGCCCAAGGAGGGTAGCCACTGCCCCTCACCAGGCTGGGCTGGGTGACGAAGGGGCCTTTCGAGGCTATGGCACAGGTGTGGGCCAGGACACCTCTCTTTCCACAGCGATGCCCCTTGTGTCACTCTGTCCTGACCCTGTCCACCTTCTCACCACAGCCCCGGTTCCCTCCCTGCCCTACTTATGGCTGCCGGGTGCCCTGGCCCGTGTAGCCGTGCCCCTGGGCTGGACGGTGTGGCCCTGTGGGTGCTGTGCTCCTGGGCGCCCCTCCCCTAGCCTCATCCAGACCTCGGCTCCTGAAGTCTCCACTCCTCTGGGCTTTTCTCTGTGTCACCTTGAGCTGGTGTGTTGTCTAATGTCCACATGTGTGCCAGGGGCCCGCCCTCCTGAGCATCCGGGGCTGTGTGTGTTGCGAGCGTTGATGGGAAGGCCACCTTCCTGTGTGGTGGCTGCTCCTTGGGATTCCGTTCTGGTGCTTGGTGGGCCGCTGAGCACCACAGTCGGTCAGAACCACCATCATCACAGGTGTCGGATGCCCCCTGCTGTGCCTGGGGCTTCGAGCCGTGGTGTTGGACTCTGGTTCTGAAGCACTTACTGGTTTCTAGTCACTGTCACTGTCATTGTGACTGAGAGTTTTCTCTTTGGCATTTGAGCCCCAGGCCACTGGCCCACCTGGGCCTTCCCTGTGGCCTGACCAGGATGGTTCCCAGACACTGGGCTTCCAGGCTCTCCCAGTCTGGTTCTTCTGAGCCTCCCAGGCCTCAGGCTTCTCGCAGGCCTGGCCCTTCCCTCGCCTGGGCCACCCACCACCTGCCTCACGGCAGAGGAACCTCTGCAGCCATTTGGGTGGGGTGGGTGACATGGGCACCAGGTGGGCAGCACCCGGGTCAGGCCTGGCACCCAGGTCAGGCCCGGCACCCAGGCTTCTTGGGCGGTTGTGCCCTGCACATCCTTCCCGCTCGGGGGCGGAGCCTGTGACGTCCCTCTCCTGGGCTCTGCGGGTCAAGGGAGCGGGTCCTCTCTGTGGAGCTTGCTGCCTACAGGTGCGAGCTCTCAACAACGCCAGGCATTTTGCTGCCGTGGTTTGCCTCCAAGCTGAGGGGGACCCCCATCCCAGGGTCCTGGCACAGCCAGGGTTCTAGGCACAGGAGCCCCAGGTGCTGGAGGGAGTGGGGGCAGGACTCCTGTCCAAGGCCACTCAGCCTGAGGAGTGGCCCTTCTCTCCTGAATGCAGCGCCTGCTGGCCCTTGCCTTCTGGATGCTCAGTGAGGACTGTCCTCCCACTCACAGGGCGTCCTGGACCGGTTTTCTCAAATTCAGCCGAAGCTCATCTTCTCGGTGGAGGCCGTGATCTACAACGGCAAGGAGCACAGCCACCTGGAGAAGCTACAGCGGGTGGTTAAAGGTGCAGCCCCTCCCAGTCCCCTCCGGTCCCCCCAGAGTGGTGTGAGCAGATTGGAGCCTCCTGGACTCTGTCTGCACAGAACTGAGGCCCTCAGGAGTCCTGCCGCCACCCCGCCTCCCTGGGTGGCTCCTGGTGTGACGTGTTCTCGCCTCTCCCTCCAGGGTTGCCTGACCTGAGAAAGGTGGTGGTGAGCCCTTACATCTCGCCTCGGGAGCAGATCGACATTTCCCGGATTCCCAATAGGTAAGGAGCCAGCGCCCACCCCCAGGTGCCCACTTCGCAGGCCTGCATGGCCCCAGTGCCCTGGGAGGTGCCCCTGGGCTTCCTACTCACCCTGGTGGTTCAGAGATGGAGGTTTTGGTGAAAGCGCTTGCTTCATAGATGGGCCCTTAAGTCCCCAGAGCAAATCCCCCAAGGCCACATGGTAAATGGGGGGCAGAACAGAGGGTCCCAGGAGTCCTCCCTCACAGGTCTGCTTGTGTCCCTTTGCTGTGGTGGGCTTGGGCGGAGGCGTCCAGGTCCCTGGGCGGGCCACATGGCTTTTCCTTGGGACTGACGTGCACACATGCATGAGCATGTGGGTGCCGCCTCTGTGTATGTGGGTACGTGTGTCAGCTGGGTGCCTGAGGCTGGTGATGCCCTCCTTGGCTTTTTTGACACTTACAAGCTGGTAAGCCGCACGTCTCGAGTGCTAGGTGGAACTGTGGGCACCTTGGAGTGGAACAGAGGTGAAGCAGGCGCAGCCTGGGTCGGCTGGGACTGCCCAGTCCTCGGGGTTCTCCCTGGATCTCTGGAAACAGCTGTGGGCGAGGCTGGGGGTTGGGGTGATCCTCAGGCACCCTTCCTATTAGCTTCTAGCCTGGTGGCTGCAGGATCCACAAGGGGCCCCTCGAGCTGTGGGGAGGGGTTTTTCAGAGATGGCAGGAGTCCCTGGGTCTGCCACCAAGGAGTGCCAGGGTGGCAGAGGCCCTATTTAGGCAGACAGTAGGTGACGTCTGGCTCGCTGGTTTTGTGTGGGGGCTCCTGGGCGCTGAGCGGTGTAAGGCACATGTCCTTACAGCATGCCCATCACGTGGGTGGCAGTGGAAGGGCCTGGGAGTTGAGACTGGGGTGTGGCTGTTCTGTTGGGTCCAGAGGTGGCGTCCGACTGGCCTTGAAGTGTGGCCTCCTAGTGCTGCAAGCAGAGTGGTGGCTTTGGGAGGCTGTGGCCTCTAGTGCCAAACTTCTTGGATTTGGGTCTCAGCTGGGTGACCCTATGCCAGTGATCAACCTCTCTGTGCCCTGGTTTCTCCATCTGTAAAATGGAGACCCCACCTTCCTCGGGGGCTGGTGTGAGGGTCAGAGAAGTGAGTGCTGAGCCAAGTGAGTAGTCAGTGCTCAATAGCCGTGTCTGTCACCGCCCGGCTGCACAGGCTCTGTCACTGGAGTGTGTCCTTCACAGGCGGGACTGTGGGTCCTCTGCTGACCTCAGGTGGAGCCCTGGTCTTCTTTCCGGCAGCCTCAGGCCTGGCCCCCAGGTTTGCCTGACGGAGCTGGACATGGCGGCGAGGAGGAGGAAAACCAGCTGGGCCTCCAGCCCTGCAGTGGCCGGTTTCTCTTCCCCTGAGTGTGTTTCCCCTTGGCGGGGGGACAGTGGGAGCACCTGCCCTGTGATGGGGGACAGTGGGAACACCTGCCCCATGATGGGGGACAGTGAGAGCACCTGCTGGCATTCAGCTTGTGCAGTGGGGAGCTCTGCCCTCCTGAGGCCCCAGCAGCGGGCTCCGCACTACCCATGTCCTGGTTGCCAGGTCCACAGAGAACCCAGGACACGTGCTGCCCCTCACAGGGAGCAGGGGTAGGGCCACCTCTGGGCTTTGCATCTTCAGAAGAGCAACAAAAGTAACGGCTATTTACTGTGATTTATGGACCTTTTTAAAGGAAAGTCTCTTCTCTGTGTGATGCAGCGTGAGCAGTTTATATTTGAGGTGTTTTATATAAATGGGCTGCACAGGGAGGCGCCGGGGATGGCCTCCTTCCCCGTGCCCAGTGCTCGCGGCTATGTGTGCCGAGGGCTCCGAGCGAAGCGTCTTGGATGCCCTTCCTGAAACACCTTGTCCCCGGAGCCTTCTCCCTAAGGACATCATTCTGCTCACAGGGAGGGTGTTCCCCATCTGGATCATTCTCCCTGGTGACTGCTGCTGGCTGAGAGTGACCGACTCCCACTCCCTTCCTTGGAAGGGAGAAAGTTCCACTTGGCAAAAATGTATAGGGCCAAGTTCACAGGACCCATGTCTCTGCTGGTCTCAAAATAGAAATCCCCTCTCGAGGTGGCTTTGGGAATCCTGCCGCTCTTTCTATCCCAGCAGACAGGTCTGGGTCGTGCCTTTGGTGGCTCTTGGCCACCCACATCAGTGCTCTCTGTCAGCGTGGGGTGAGGCTGGGCAGGCTTCCTCTGCTGGTCAGGAGCTTGGGTGAATCCCATTTATTCTTGGACACGTGTTTGTATCTCACGCCGTGGGCCTCAGGACACAGTGACGGAGCCTGGCCACATTGTCGTCACTGGTGCTGTGGTTGGCCCCTATTCCAGTTTCTCCTCCCCGTGGGGCCTTGGTTCAGAGGCAGGTGGCCTGTGCTTCCGTAGGGTGGTCAGTGGAAGCAGAGTGTGATGGTCAAGGGGACTAAGAGCCAACAATGGGAACGGGCCGCGACACGGATTCCAAGCCGCGTCAGCAGCGTTTGCACAAACAGGGTGTTAGTTGCGGGTGGTCCTCTCTGCAGTGCTTGTGAGGGCCTGAGAGTCTCCACGGAGCCAGCCCTTGGCCCGGCAGCAGTGCTAAGGAGCCCACTCGAGATCTTCACCCTGCAGTCTGTCCCTGTAGTCAGCTTGAGTTCCTGAGATGGGACCTCCCTGTACCCTAAAGCGTCCACGCCAGGCCGGTGTGGCAGGGTGGGCGGGTCAGGTCTGGCGTCTGGAACGGTCACTGTTTCGCTCTCTTGCCCGCAGTGTGTTCCTGGAGGACTTTCTGGCGAGCGGGCCCGGCGAGCACGCCCCCCAGCTGGAGTTCGAGCAGCTGCCCTTCAGCCACCCACTGTTCATCATGTTCTCCTCGGGCACGACCGGGGCACCCAAGTGCATGGTACACTCGGCAGGGGTAGGTGTCCCAGCAGGGCTCATACCGCGGGCTCCCAGCTGGCAGCGCGGTGGGCATCAAGTCCTCATTGCCCTCCCGGGGACCCCGAGTGCTGCTCCTTGGGGAGTCTGGAACTGGGCTAGGTGAGAGGCCTGCAGTGTCAGGGGACATTGTGGCACTTGCCACAATGAGGACAGGTGTGGAGGTCACTGTGAGACGGTAACTTCCAGCTGCAGGCTGTGGCCCTGAGGGGACTAAGGTCCGGGGTGGGGTCCTGCAGTGGTCTAGGATCCAGACCAGTTGAGAGCAGAAATGCCACACATCAGGTTGGGAGTTACGGTGGTGTCCACGGGACTGTCCTTGCGTGGTGTGGGTTGGTGCACTGCTGGGGATGTGGTGGAACTCTCTCTGACTGTGAGCCCTGGGCAGACACCTGAAGGCCACGGGGTGACATCCTAAGCTGGGGTTAACCTAGGGAGGCCCCCTGCTGCCCTGGATGGAGGCTAACGAGGGAGCCCGCTTTCCCACTGTGGAGGCTGGGTTCCGAGACCTGGGTTGTGGGCCGGCCTCCCCAGCCCCTGTCCCTGGCTTGTGGGGGCCCGCTTCTCCCTGTACCGCCCCAGCCTGGCACGCGACGCCCTGCCTTGGTTTGTTTCTGTTGCTAAGCCAGACGCTACTGACGGCATATTTAGGGTGAATCCATGTTTGCTCAGCTCTCAGAGCCAGGTGGAGGGGCCCAGTCGGCCCAGCTGGGGACTTCCACAGGTCTCCGTGTGGCACAGGGCACCGCACCTAAGACGGAGCAGCTCGCTCAGCGTCCTTCTTCTACCCCTGCTGCCGACATGGGGCCCCACCTGCGTGACCTTTCCCACCTGTCACTTCCCAAGGGTTCCACCTCCAAATGCTGTTAACGCATGACTCTGGGGACAGGTTTCCACAGGCACCAGGTCTGTGGGTCTCCTTGGACTGGGTCAGGGTCACCTAAGGGCCTTCTCCTGGCCTTATCGCCTCTGTGAACACCTCTGTGGAGGTTGGGCTGGGGCTTCCACATCTGAGGCTGGGGGAGGGGGGAGCGGGTCAGCCTGAGGCAAGCCTCTCGCATCGCGTTTCCCAGAAGTCCAGCGTCCTTCAAGGACACATGAGATACATGGCTGCTGATGGTCTGGTCATAGATCGGCCGCCCCTAGCCTTTCTTCTTTTTGGTGCTGGGGATTGAACTTGGGCACTTAACCACAGAGCTGCGTCCCCAGCCCTGTGTTTGATTAGAGACAGGGTCTCACTGAATTGCTTAGAGCCTTGCTAAGTTGCAGAGGCTGGCTTTGAACTCGTGATCCTCCTGCCTCAGCCTCCTGAGCCACTGGGATTAGAGGTGTGGGCCACCATGCCGGCTGTCCTTTCTTTTAAAAGTAAAATGCCTTGGGCTGGGGTTGTGGCTCAGAGGTAATGCTCGTTTAGCATGTGTGGGGTGCTGGGTTCCATCCTCAGCACCACATAGAGGTAAAATAAAGATATTGTGTCCACCTATAACTAAAAATCAAATATTAAAAACAATGCCCACAGGACCTGTAGAAAACCTCTAGAAAAGCCGTAGAGGGAGGAGGTCCTTGCCCTTTGCCAGGCCCAGGCCTCGGTCCTGGGCTCCTAACATTTCCAGCATCCAGTTGTGACGTTTTCTGTTTGTTTTTTTGGTACCACTGAGGCACGTCCCCAGCCCCTTTTTATATTTTACTAGAGACAGGGTCTCACTGAGCTGCTCAGGGCCTCACTTTTGCTGAGGCTGCTTTGAACTCGTGATCCTCCTGCCTCAGCCTCCCCAGCTGCTGGGATTGCAGGCGGGTGTCATCGTGTCCGGCTGTGACATTTCTTATAGCCTCCTTTGCTTCATTTCTCTCTGGGCACCTACGCATTTCTGTCTCGTTTTTTGCTGATCCATTTGAGGTAGGCTGGAGCCGTGAGGGCCTCTTCCTTGACCTCCATCTCATCTCCTAGAAGCGAGTGCTCTCAGTGCTGTGGTCCAGGATCAGCTCCTGAACACCAGAGTGGCCGCCGGCTGCCCTCCAGCGTGCAGCCCCCACAGCACTGGGTCGCGTTGTCCAGTCTCCCCAGGGCCCTCCATCTGGAGCAGCTCCTCGCCGTCCCTGGTCTTTCCTGACCTTGACGTTTGAAGTCCAGGACTTGGTGTGGCTTGGATCTCTGGGCCTGTGTGACGTTTCCTCGTGTCAGATCCGGGGGATATGGCTCTGGGCAGGGCTCTAGGGCCCCGACGCTGTGTCCCTTTCTAAGCATCTTCTCTGGGGGATATGCAGTGCCATTCTGTCCTGTCATTGTCATTTAACTTGGTCACTTCAGAGGTGACTCCAGGATGAGTCTGGTGCTTTCCTAACAATCACTCCACACAGTCCTGCTGGCTCCTGGGCTGTGAGATGCTTCCTCCTGACTGGGGCCTCCCCAGGGCCGCTCCTCCCCAGGGCTGCTCCTCCACCAGGGCCTGTCATCCTTAGGGTCTGTCCTCCCCAGCGCCACTCCTCCCCAGGGCCGCTCCTCCCAGGTCCTAAGCAACTCAGTGAGACCCTGTCTCTAAATAAAATACAAAATAGGGCTGGGGGTGTGGCTCAGAGGTCGAGTGCCTCAGAGTTCAATCCTGGTAACAAAAAAAAAAAAAAGTACAGGAAGTTGCTCAGGGTGGGATATGGCTCAGTGGTGGAGCGCTTGGGGCCCTGAGTCTGTCCCAGCACTGTCCCCAATTGCTCAAGACCACCAAACTCCTCTGCCTACACTTCCTGTCCTTAGGGGAGGCTTCAGATAGCCCTAACCCCCAGCATACTTTCCACGACTCACAGAGAAATTCTGAGAGAGGAAAGCCTCTTGCTTCTGCCCTCCGAGGTGCTGAGGTGAGGGACAAGTGCAGGAAGGTGGGTGACAGGGTCTCGCAGCCGCCGTCCCACACTGAGCGGAAGAGGGAGGGAAGCGGTGGGCTCTGCAGGCGTCCAGCCGGGGGCCCTTGTCCCTGAGTGGGTGGATCGAGAGGCTTCAGTGTTCACCGGTGTGTCCCTGCAGTTTCTCCTCCCCAGGGCTTTCCTGCCACTGGCAGCCCCTGTGTCCCGTCCTGCAGTACAATGAAACCTGCAGCCGGGGACCAGGAACAGAGCCCTGTCCCTCCAGCAGGTTCTGTGTGGCCCTGTGTGCACCTGCAGGCTGAGGCAGTCTCAGTCACCGTGGTTGATGGCGCCGCTCAGGGGCCGTGGAGTCTGGAATCAGAGCCCTGCTGGTCTAGGCTTGACCCTTGGCCTCTTGACCACTCTGGGCTTTGGCTGGTGGCAAAGGCTGGTTCCTAACATGTGGGTCCAGCACTCGTGCATGCTCTGAAGGATGGTGACCCGCCTTTGTACGAGCTCCCCCTGCAGGGGCATTGAGGGCAGGGTCCCCACCTGTCCTCAGGTTCTCCTCCGGGACAGGCCCGCTGTGCTTTGTGGCTCATGCTCAGTGACAGGAAGCTTCCTTTCTCCCCGAGAGCCCTTCAGGGAGAGCCGTGTGGTCTGCAGTGCCTCTCAGTGAGACAGGAACACAGGGTGGTGTTGTGGTGGAACCCGGGTGCAGCTCAGGTGCTGGTGGGCTAGGGTGTGCCTGGCCTTCTGGGTGTGCAGCCTTGGAGTGGGACCCTGTCAGCACTGGAGGTGCGTGGAGGAGGGCGAGGGTGTCCCTCCGTGTCTGTTGGCAACAGGGTCTCCAGCCGTCCCTGGGACCCTGCGTCCTTGAGCTCGGCCTGCTGATGAGCAGGAGTCCGTCTTGCTCTCCATCGTGCCTGTTCTGTCCTCTGCTGGGGGAGCCTGTGGAGGGCATGGCGGCTGGTTCCGTGAACAGGCATGTACTGTCTGCCCTGTCACTTTGTCCCTCTCAGCAAGGTTCGCTCCTGTCCTGATGTTCCAGGTCCCCACGGTGCCTCTGATGGAGCTGGCACCAAGAGCTCACAGGCAGCTGGGGTGCATCATGGTTTCCCGTCAGGCATGAGCACCGCTCAGGTGGCAGGTGGCAGAGTGACCCTGGAGGTGGCTCATCAAGGCCAGGTGGAGACGCTCCAGCTCCTTCCTGGGTGTGGGGCTGCCGCTCACCTGGGCATCCTCCCTCCGCAGGGCACGCTCATCCAGCACCTGAAGGAGCACATTCTGCATGGGGACATGCGCTGCAGTGACGTCCTTCTCTACTACACCACGGTGAGCCCCTCACGTCCGCCTGAGGTCACCCTGGGTGCCGTGCTGTGCTGTGGGATAGCAGACGAACATGGCCCTGCCACCAGGCGTGCACATGGGTGGGTGGCGGCCCTGCGTGCAGGAGTGGAGGGCTTGCTGTCCTTGCTGGGCACAAGGCACAGGCTCGGGTGGGTCAAAGGGATGTGTCCAACCCCGAAGGAGAACTTGGGGTTGGCCTTTTCCAAGAATGCCAGTATCAAGAGGTTCCGGAATAATCTAGCGGTGTTTCCTGGATGGCATGACTGTGCTGCGTTTTTAGGAAGCGGGTGCTGGAGGCAGGTGCCTGCCCTGCCCAGGCTGTTCCTTCTGTGACAGGCCATCTGGACCCCTTGCAGACACAGGAGCAGGACCAGGACATGCCCGGGGACCACCGTAGGCAGGGTACCTGGGTTTCTGTGCCCGGCTATGAATGAGGGGCTTGGGCCAAAAGACTCAGATATCTTTTAGCAGCAGGATTGTCTCCTCCCTGTGCCCAGCACGTGGCGCGCAGGCCTTGGCACCCCGGGATCCCGGCCCATGTTCTGCCATGTCCTGGTCTGGCACCCTCATGGCGGGTCCAGGAACGAGTCCCTGCTGCCCCCCACGGAGGCGGGTTCCGGAAGAGCCCTGTTGGGGCCGCCTCCAGGGTGTCGTGCTTTCTGGAAACATCCTGCCCCAGGCTGGCCGCCCCATTCTGCCAAGTTGGTTTCAGCAGCAGCCTCAGGTGTGGTTGTGAGCATCCCCAGCCCTGGCCAGGCCCGTTCTCTGTCACTCATGGACCTCACTTTAATGGCCTTGCTGGACAGTGCTGTACCGGGAGGGCTGGGCTGCTGGGCCTCCAGCCTCTGCCTCCTTGTCAGGGCTGATTCCTCGCTAGGAGAGCCTCGGTCAGTGGGTGGACACCTGTCTAAGCAGACTGGCTAAGTGGCGGCTCTGCCAGTGAGGGCCACTCACGTTGCAGAGGGCCGTCCTCAGGGCTTCGTGAGGCTCTTCACTGTGGCCCACACAGGTGGAGGCCAGAGTGGCTGAGGTGGCCAGCAGGAGGGTCCCAGTCACAGGCCTGGCCATGGCTTGCTGAGTCCTGTGGTACCTGCCCGTCCGACTCGGGCCTCACACCACCCCACACAGGGAGCCACTCAGGAGCTTCCTCCTGCCTCCCGTCCCCACCACGGAGAGTGAACCCAGGTGCTGGGGGACGCCAGGGCCCCCACGACTTGTGCTGAGTCCTCCCGGGTGGGGCACGACCCCTTGTCCTCGCCCACGTGGGCGAGTAGCTGCACTCTCCTGCCCTCCAGGCCGAGGCCCCTGCTGAGCGTCCCTGCTCCGTTGTCATGTCTGTGCTCCAGATGGCCCCGAGGCTCTGTAGGTGGGAGCCTGGTGGGCGGGCCTGTGGGCACATTTTTGGAGTTTAAAATTCTTTTTTAAATTAAAAAAAGAATTAAAATAAAAAAAATCCAATCTCCTCACATATGGTGAAGATTTCAAGCCACATCAGAAGGACACAGTGGAGGGGGTTGTTCTCCAGGGCCTGGGTGCGGCGCCTGCCATCCTGGTACTGCTTCTCCGGGCAGGCCTATGCGTGTGTGTGTGTGTGTGTGCATGTGTCCTCATGTGTGTGCATGTGTGTATGCATGTGTGCTCATGTGTGCTTGTGTGCGTATGAGCATGTGCGTGTGCATGTGTGCTCATGTGTGCATGCATATGCATGTCCATGTGCACACACATACGTGTGTATATGTTCTCATGTGCATGCACATGTCCATGCAGGTGCACATGTGTGTATCTGTGGGCATGTGTGCATGTGTGCTTTTGTATGCGTGTGCATATGTATACGTGTCTGTGTCTGTGTCTGTGTGTGGGTGCGTGTGCATGTCCGCCCTATCTGCTCACCGCTGTGCCTCTGTGCCGTGCTTGTTCTCCACCTCACAGCGTCTTGCCATGTGTCCCCCACCCATTGGGTCTCTTCTCCGTGGCCACATGGGGCTGACTCTGAGTGCTTGCGAGGTGGGTGCTGAGCGTCCTGGGGTTTCACTGAGAGCAGTGGAGTGCATGTGTCCTGTGGCTGTCCTGTGTTGGCGGGTGCTGGGCTTGCTCAGTCTCACCCCAGTGAGGGCTCACAGATCTCCTCTGCCACATCTCTGCTCACGTGCAGCTGCCTCTGCACTCAGCCTGTGGCTGAGGCTGGTGCGTCTGAGGCGGGCAACTGCAGCCCATCCTGGGCTCTGGGCCCGGTGGTGCTCTTGGGCTGGCGGGAAGCTGGTGGCGCCCGTCTGAAGCTGGTGCTTGTGTTGCAGGTCGGCTGGATGATGTGGAACTGGATGGTGTCCGCTCTGGCCACCGGGGCATCTGTGGTCTTGTACGATGGCTCCCCCATGGTCCCGACGCCCAACGTGCTGTGGGACCTTGTGGACAGGATAGGGTAGGTACCTGATGTCCTGCTCAGCCGTGGGATAGCGCTGGTGTCCTCGGGAGGTGCTTTGGAATATACGCAGCTGCAGCCATGTGTCCCCTTGCAGGCTGCTATCTCTGGAGTGCACTGCTACCCTGGACATCCCTGCCCAGTGCTGGGGGGTCCAGGAGCAGCAAGAGGGCGGGCTGGGCTGGTCCACTGCTGGGTCCACACTCCCCGGCAGGGTGAGAGGTGCCTCTCAGGGCCAGGAGTGAGCTCGGCGGCTCCTGGAGAAGCTGTGGGTTTTGGTTTTGGTACCTGGGACTGAACCCAAGGTGCCCAGCCACGCAGCCCGCCCCAGCCGTTTTTGATTGTTATTCAGGGACAGGGTCTCCTGAGTTGCTCAGGGCCTCATAGAGTTGCTGAGGCTGGCTTTGAGCTCGCAATCCTCCTGCCTCAGCCTCCGGAGCTGCTGGGATTACAGGTGGGCGCCACAGTGCCTGACCCACATGGGACCTTTTTGGCCATCTGTTTTGGTGCAGTGCCAGGGAGCAAACCCAGGGTGTCCCTGAGGGCTGTGGCGGTGTTCTCTTGGCATCTTCCCTGAACATTATAACATTGGTACAAAGGTGTTTATGGCATCTGGATGGTGTGGCCCTCTCTGTGGCCCTGTTAACTTCTCTTCCCTTGATGGGACACAGGACCCCCAACATGCAAGGCACTGCAGGAGGAAGCATCGGAGTCACCAGGGTCCCGGGGTCAAGAGCGTGGGGAGGACCTGAGCAGCCCCCACCCAGCATTAGAAACAGTCTCAAGGCTCAGCGCCACCAGCCTGGGCTAAGGAATTAGTGGTGACACGTTCTTATCACTCGCCTAATGACAGTATCTCTGGCAGTAAAAACAGGAGGCCGCCGAGCTCCAGGAGCCAAAGTGTCCACGCTCTGAACCCCTGACCACGTCTTGTGGTGGAAACAGGAGCCACTAATCCTTTTAAATCCCCGCGGTCAGTGCTCTCCGTGCAGCCTGGCCTGCCTGGTGATGCCGTATGAACCCGGGCGTCTGCCTTTCGGTGCTGGTGGGGAGGTCACTTCCTAAGGAGGGTGTTTGCTGTGCCAGGTCCATCAGATCCCTGGGAATCAGAGTGGCCCTCACTCCCGCCGTACTACCTCTAGCCAGGCTCTGCCCGGAGACTCTGGTTTTTTGGTGCAGGTGTGGGTTGGGGGTCAGAAGGGGGCGGACAGGGACATGTGGTCACAGGCTTAGAGCCAACACAGCTGAGGGACAGAGGTCTGGCAGCCAACCCTGCTCCGTGTGCGCACACGCATGTGTGAGGGACATGTGTGATGGTGTATTCGTGTGTGTATGCGTGTGAGTGAGGAGTCACGTGTGTGCACGTGGGTGTGCATGTGCATGGGTGTGCAGGTGTGTGTTGGCAGCCCGGGGATTGGCTCTGTGTGGTACGCTCCTGCTGAGCGCATGTCCTCCTTCCCCTGGGGCCTGTACCTGACGCTCAGGCCTGGCCTTTCCCTCTGCGGGGGCCTCTGGATGGGGTACAGGCCTGTACCCTGCAGAGAGCTCGCCTACTCAGGGTCAGGAAGGCGGGTGTCGCTTGGCTCTAGGCCAGGGCCAAGGGTGGGGGCGGCGGCCAGGCACAGTCCTCTCAGCTGTCTCAGTTTCTCTGTTTTTTCCTGTGGTGCTGGGGTTGAACCCAGGCCTGTGCGTACGAGGCAAGCTCTCTGCTCGCTGAGCTACGTCCCCAGCCCAGTTTCTCTGGTTTTTAAACAACGTCGATGTTGAAGAGCAGATTGTTGCCGTTTGGCCTCCGCTTGCAGACGTACCGACTCATGACACTTGGGTGTCCATTTGGGGGCACACACTCCTTTTAAAAGGTGGCTTTTCTCCTTCACTGGTGCTGTATTTGCCTGCTCCATGTCTGACGATGGGAACCTTCTGGTTAGAGGCAGCCTGAGCTCCAGGTCCTTGTCCTCCTGCGGGTACCGAGGGGCGGGGAGGTCATCGGAGCCACCGTCTGAGGGCGGCATGGCTGCAGTGGGGCATCCTGGATGGCAGGCCCCGCAGGGAGGAGGCTGTGGCAACACCGCGTGCCGTAGGACGTGCTGCGTGTCAACCCTGATGGGCCTGGTTCTTGACCTCCTGGAGTTGGCTGGCGCAGGGAGGCCAGGGAGAGCCAGGAGGGCCAGCTGCTGTGGGCCTGGGGTCCGCGGGGCCTCAGAGGTCACGGCACAGGGCCGAGGCCTGCGAGTAGAGTGCTCTTGAGCTCTTCACTGCTGTGACCAAAGGCCTGATGAGGACAGAGTAGAGCAGGAAAGCCTGGCTGTGGCTCCTGCTTTTGGGGTGAGGCAGGGAGAGCTGCTCCAAGGGGACCCACCTGCTGTTGGCTCGACCACTCCCATGCCAGCCCCAGGATCCCAATGTCTGCAGCATCGGGTGGGCGAGCCAGGCCTGCACCGGACAGAGGCTCTCCCAGGGAGCAGGGGATGGGAGCTTTGGAACTGCCAGCCTCCCGGGGCCCAGGAGCATGCCTCTAGTTGGGAAGGTGGGGTTTGCTGGTAGGGCCACTGAGCTGCAAGAGAAGCCAGGGAGGGGCCGGGCAAGGTGGCCCATGCCTGTAATCCCAGGGGCTGGGGTGTGGGGGCTGAGGCAGGATCGCAAGTTCAAAGCCAGCCTCAGCAAAAGTGAATGCTAAGCTACTCAGTGAGACCCTGTCTCTAAATAAAATACAAAATAGGGCTGGGGAGGTGGCTCAGTGGCCGAGTGCCCCTGAGTTCAAACCCTGGAGACCACCCCCCAAAAAAAAGAGAAGCCAGGTGGGGTGGAGTATGACCTGAGCCCCCAGTGGCAAGTCCTCAACAGAGTGCTGGATGCCGTGGGGCTCAGGGCACGGAGGAGAGCAGCGTGGTCTCAGCTTTACGCTAACACAGCTCACTGCAGGCAAGGCCGGGCTGGGGGCTTTTGGTTCCTGCTTTACCAAGCAAGGCTATCTGCAGCTCTGTCTGCTTCCTCAGAGTGAGGGCAGAGTCAGGCTAGAGGGCTCGACCAAGCCCTGCACCTTCCTGCGGCTGAGCCAGACCCACCACACTGAGCTGTGCACAGAGGGAGCCTGTCCCTGCACCATGAGGTCAAGGTGGAGATGCGTCCCTCAAGCCTGGAGGGAGCCCAGTGCGGGGACTCTCCCAGGTGAGGGTGGGATATTGGCAATCCAGAGGAGGCCCTCGCCTGTTGGTCTTGTGGACTTGTAGGAATGAGTCACCAGTGCAGAGAGTGTTGGTGTGGGGACATGTGTGGGATGCATAGGACCCTGGAGAGCCTCTGATATCTCCTTTCCCTCCCATGCCCCTAGCATCACCATCCTTGGGACAGGTGCCAAGTGGCTGTCTGTGCTGGAGGAGAAGGACCTGAAGCCGGGTGAGTGTGCCTCGCCCTGGACCGCCACCATGTGCGCGCCTGTGGGCTCCCAGTGCTGGGCTTGGCTCTAATCTCTTGGTGGCTGTCCCCCAGTGGAAACCCACAGTCTGCAGACGCTGCACACGATCCTGTCCACGGGCTCCCCGCTGAAGGCCCAGAGCTACGAGTATGTCTACAGGTGCATCAAGAGCAGTGTCCTGCTGGGCTCCATCTCAGGTACAGCTCCGCCCCAGGCTCGGTGGTGGGTGGAGATGTGGCGTGCAGCCAGGGAATGGGGTGGCGGGGACAGTGACTCTGCCCCGACGACCAGGCTGGCCTGCTGGGTCACCCGCTGACTGCACCAGCCCACGTCTTTGGACTGATCCCACCTGGCAGGAGGGCTGGGCCTCACGCACTCCTTATTGAGGTGCTGAACCCCTGTTCCTGGTGGAGTGCATGCACGTCTCACATCAGTTGTGATTGGAGCCCCCAAATAGCTCAGCCTGGTTGTCTGTGTGTATGATGAGGGTGAGGTGCAGCAGGTGGAGAGACTTCCCTGGCTCCCCAGGAGCAGGTCTCTGAGCTGGGAGCCTTGCCCTACCTTCCATCTGAGGAGGGTTGAGGCAGGAAGGCCAAGCTGCCTCGAGCACCTGCCCAGCATGCCTGGGGCCACTTACATTTCCGGGTGCTCTGCGTATGTCTGGGAGTGACCCAAAGGTCAAGAGTCTTGACTTTGGGGTTAAAGATAGATTTTAGCAAGTAGGTGCTTTGTGCATACAGGATCTGAAAATGAGGTTCGATTGTGTGTAAGGATGGTTATTGTGACATTGTTGACACTGATAAAAACATAGGTTGCCTTTATACGCCTCTGGAAAGGATTTACCTGAACGATTTATGACCTCAATTTATGCAGCCCCTAGAAGTGACAGTATTTAGGTGGTTATTTGGATAGGATCCCGCTGATTGTTGTTGAGAGGGGTCAAGACATGTTGAGTGGAAAAGGACTGATTATTGGTCAAAATAGATTAAGAGGGACCCCTGGGTGAGGCTGTTCCTTATGTGTGCATGGGGGTTCCCTGTGTGTGTGTGCGTGGGGGCACCCTGTGTGTGGATTGCAACCTTCTTTTTAACACGAAGCTGCTCTTTGGAGAATACTTTGTGTCCGCTACAAAATTCAGAGTCCCCAGGGCAGCTGGATGTGGAGTCCCCACAGCGTTCCCCCTTCTGGAAGTGGGTCCTTCCCGGGATCTTTCCTGCGTGGGGGGGCATGTGCCAGGGCACCTAGCTCATATTCTTTTACACATTTGCAATTCTGATTTTTTTCCTTGTGGTTTTAAAAAATACGTCCTTAAGACACATATTTAAAAGGTGCCAATTTACTTCGAGTAGCAGGAAGGGTGTCAGGAGCCCCGGGCCTCCATGGGGATCGTGCTGTGTCTCCAGGGGTCCTTGCAGGCTGTACTGCCCTGATTCTGCCCCTCAGGGGGACACAGGGGTCAGGGCTCTGGCCTTCAGTGAGGGCCTAGTACAGGCCCTGGTCTTGCCCAGACCCTCTGTGCCTGTTTCCTCCACGCTCCCCATGAAGTTTCGGGTTCCCCCAGAGCTGCTGGTGGCCCGTTGCCGAGTTCTCCTGGATGTGTGTCCCAGGTGGCCCCTGCTTCCCGGAGCCTGGCTCCCCTGGCCCCGCTGATACAGATGCTCGGGTGCAGGGCAGTCCCCTCGTGGCTTCGTCTCTGAGGGTCTCCCCAGTGGTCATGTCGTCAGAACCCCGCCTCTTTTCTCCCTGCAATCCTGCTTTTCCGTCCTCTGAGGGGGCACAGGCAGACGTTGCATCTGGTGGAGGTGCTCATGTCCCTATGAAGCCTGGAACCTGGTGGGACCTTGGTGGTGGCAGATGCGACCAGGACCCCTGCATTTTGTGGGACGTGCCAGGGAGTGACGGAGGTGCCAGAGACCCGGAGCAGGCGTCAGTCTGGTTCTCTGCCCGGGAGTAACACAGACCCACAGAGGGAGGCCTAGGCAGACCCTCGGAGTCTTGGAGATACCGAGTCATTTTATGTGACGGCCATCTCCCCCTCCGCCCACAGACACTGAGTGCAATCACGGAAAAACTGTCCTAATTACGCACACTTTCCCAGGTGTGCAGCAGGCACGACGCAGGCTCCGCAGGGTTAAGTGTGGCACAGACTCAACACAGCTTGGGCGGCTCCTCCTGCTCTCCTCTGCCTCACTGAGTGACATCCTGGGGGTCCTGGCCAGCCTGGCCTGACTGAGCACTCTGTGGTGTGCGTGTGAGCCTGCATGTGTTGCGTGTGTGCCCGGGCACAGCCTGCTGTGGCACTGGGGCCGCAGTGAGGGGACCCTTCTGGGCTTGGACCTTGTGCTGCTCCCGGCCCCAAGTCCCCTGGTCTCTGTCCCAAGCTCCTCCTGGAAGCCATGCTCTCTCTGGCCTGAGGCAGTGCCCTGGCATCCTGGCAGCCGGGAGGTCTCTGGCCCCAGTGACAGCCACGCACAGCCACTCTGCCCAGGTGGCTGCGGCACAGGGGACGATGGAGAGGCTTCCATCTTCTGACGCCGAGTTTTGAACTTTTGGGTGACATGGAGGGCATCTATTCAGTGTCCTCTGGCAGGAAGCTGTCCTTCGTTCTCAGGGACACAGAGAAATGGGGTCTCTGTGCGTCTGGTCTCAGTCCCGCTGTCCTCACCTGCAGGTGGCACTGACATCATCTCCTGCTTCATGGGCCAGAACGTGTCCATCCCCGTGCACAGGGGTGAGGTGCAGGCCCGGAACCTGGCTATGGCCGTGGAGGCGTGGAACGAGGAAGGTGAGGCGCACTGGCTGCTCTAGGTGTGGGAGGGACAGGCGTGGGGGGGNGCCTGTTGGTCTTGTGGACTTGTAGGAATGAGTCACCAGTGCAGAGAGTGTTGGTGTGGGGACATGTGTGGGAAGGCCAGGTGTGGGGAGGGACAGGTGTGGGGAAGGACAGGTGTAGGGAGGGACATGCCCTTCACTTGGGGGTAGTTCCCCCAAATGGCCGCTGTCCACACAGAGCAGTGTCCTCCGTCCCCGGCCTGGCTTTATACCCCTGGGGCTCCTCGTCCTAACCCTGGAGAAGCAGGTGTGGGCCCGAGCACAAATGTGAGCTGTGTGGGGTCAGCTCTGGGACAGAGGCCTCACCAGCTGATGTCCTGGCCTTAGTGAGGGCCCAGAGGGGACCAGGTGGCCTCTGCTGGTCTCTTCCTGCCGGTCTTATGTGGAACTGGCCTTTGCTTGTGGTCTAGTGACGACTGCTTATAAACAGCAGAGCCTGTTAGTGTCCCCAGCACCAACCAGGGCCTGGCGTGTACTCTGAACAAGTTCATGGACTTAAATTCTCTGGGCCACTGCTGCATTGTCTTTCCTTATCTGAGTGGATGGGAAGGCTACACCAGCCCTGTTTCTGTGAGGCTCAGGGAAACATTGGCAGGGGCATTGGCCACACCAGGGCCCTACCATCCTTGGTCTTTCTGGAGGAGAGCCCTTCCCACCTGGTCCCAGAGTGACTTCTCATATGGGTTGTCCCTTTCTGTCTGAAGTTTCTCTTGGGCCTGGTCAGGAGGGAGGTGCCCTGGCAGGGACCTTCCACACCCACAGAGAATGCCTGTCGGCTTCTGTCTGGGGGACGTTGTGGGGTGGCGTGAGCTGGGGAGGTGGAAGAGTCAGGGGCTTCCTGCAGAGGGGGAGTGCAGACGGCGGAAGGTGCAGGGTGGACGGCTGGTCAGCTGGCTGCCTGTGCCCCAGGGTGCTCCTCTGCAGCTTGCGCTGTGCCCAGCTCGGAATCTGGCTGCCCAGGGGTGGGAGAAATCCAGGCAGTGGGAGCGGGGCCATGCTTTGGAAGCCACCAGTGGTGGTGGGCACAGGACACCTGTGTGCCTGTGACCTCAAAGCCACCCCCTGAGAAACGTCTGCAAACACCAGCAGGTGACATGATATGCAGGAGTGCCCTAGCCGTGACCCGTGAGGGCAGCAAGGCCGGGAGCAGAGGCAGGCCTGTCCTGGGGGGGGCTGAGCTGAGCATGCGTAGGGGACCAGGTATGGACAGGGCGCGGGGCCAGGGCCAGGGCGCGGGGGCTCTCTTGCAGGCGGCAGAGCAGAGCAGGCTGAGGCAT
>NW_026000138.1:232435-289416 GCF_001458135.2 Marmota marmota marmota | reverse complement strand
AGAGGGGGCCGGGGCTGGGGTGGACCCGAGTGTGGCCTCCTGGGAGCCCCACAGGCATGGAGTGAGCTGGGCTGGAGGAGCTGGGGAAGGAGGGCCGCAGAGCGGGGCCTGACCTCCCACTACCCTTGCCAGGGAAGGCCGTCTGGGGGGAGAGCGGAGAGCTGGTGTGCACCAAGCCCCTGCCCTGCCAGCCCACGCACTTCTGGAACGACGAGAACGGGAGCAAGTACCACAAGGCCTACTTCTCCAGGTTCCCAGGTGGGTCTGTGCCTGTGCTGTGCCCAGCCCGAGGCTGGGGCGGGTGTCCACGCAGGCTGCTGTTCCTGGATGTGTTCTGTCCCCTGTGTCAAGGGAGGCTCCCCTGGGCACAGCCGAGCCCCACCTGCCCCTGCACCCAGCCCCTTGCCGGCGCTGGCCAAGCCCCTGGTTTGCCTGCAGGTGGCCTTGGGAGGGTGGGGACCCCTGGGCTGGGTTCTCCTTCCTCCTCTTGCCCTGGCGCCACCGCCCAGCCCTTTGGAGGCGGAGGGAGAGGGCTTAGCATAGGGAGGCGTCACCGGCTTCTTGCTCCGGCCAGGGGAGTCTCTTCTCCCGGGGGTCCCACCTCCCTCTCCGTGAGTGGCCGCTGCAGAAGGCAGAATTCAGCAGGCCCCTGCCGCAGTCGCTCCGCTGGACGCTGCCTGCCCCTGGTTCACATGATTCTGCACACTCCGCGTGTGCGAGTCAGAACGTGGCCGGCGACTAAACAGGAGTGGCTGCGTCCTTGCGTGTTGGCCTTGGGTGCCAGCTTGGGGGGATGCTCCTCCCAAGCAGGGTGCAGCGTACCCGTGAGGCCCAGCCTCCCCTGCTGCCCGCCTGGTCCTGCAGACTCAACAGTGGGGATGTGCTCTTCCCTTCCCATGGCCCTGGGAGGGACTCCTGCTGTGGGAAGGGAGGTCACAGGGTTGGAAACTCCACTCGGAGATCCGAGATCCTTCCAGGAAAGGATGCCCCCTCGTCCTCTGCAGGGCTGCTCCTTGGAGACCAGCTTTGTTCTATAATTTTTGTCAGATGCAGGGATTTGTGTGATGAATGTCTTTCTGGACTAAGTTCAGGAAGAAAGCTCTTTTGACTCTGATATTCCTTCTTGGAGAAGACAAATTCTTTGTGTCATTTGTCCATTTTTGTCTTGGAAACTCAGAGCTGGAAGCCCTGCTCTGGGTCCTCCTCTTACCCTGGGTGGGTTTCTGGTCCCTTTGATTAATGACATCTTGATGCCTGGCGTCACAGAAGCTCCCCAGTACTTCCTGGGGACAGGAGACCCAGAATGGGACCTGGGGCTGCTGGCCATGGGCAGAGTGGACGGCCTCCTGCAGCACAGGGAGCTGCACAGAGAGCCTCCCTCCTGCACAGGCTCAGAGGCCTGCACCCTGTCCTGTCAGGGCAGATGCAGGCAGGCGTGTGCAGGGGGACAACCAGGGGATGGCCGGGGAAATCTGAGGGTTAGGACAGAGGGCAGGTGTCCCTTTGGTGTGAATTCTGAAAAAGAATTTCTATATGACTGAGGGCGAGTGACCCAGGGCAATGAGTGAGGGACACAGGAGTGGGTTCACAGGCCGTTTTTCTTCTCCTTATGGCTTATTTTAAAATATTTTTTAGGTGTAGTTGGGCACAATAATACCTTTATCTTATTTATTTATTTCTATGTGGTACTGAGGGTCGAACCCAGGGCCTCGCATGTGCTAGGCAAGCACTCTACCGCCAAGCCCCAGCCCCAAGCTTATTTTTAAAAAATCATAATAAACACTTAAAAATAAGTCAGAGGCAGACTTAAGAAGGACTCTTAGGCCTCGGCAGGGACAGACCCCGGGAGGCCTCCAGTGTCACCTACAGCCCTTCACAAAACCATGCTTCCAGGAGACGTGGGGCTGGAGTTGCAGCTTGGGTCCCGAAGTTCTGGCCGGGCACTGTGGAGGGAAGTGTGCTCTGGGGCCTATGCCAGCAGCCACTCCCTGTGTGGCCACCAAGGCCAGTGGCCTCCCGTGGACTCTCCACTCAGCTTGGCTTTGCAGGAGGCCGACGAGCTTCCTGGTGACATTTTCATAAAAGGTCTCCTGGGCGCACCTGCACCTTCCTTTTCCTCCGCATTTCCAGAGCCTTGGTCATCAGGCCCGGGCACCAAGCAGCCCAGAGAAGCCAAAAATGTCCCCTGGATTCAGGGAGACTGGTGCCACGCACACGTGACAGGGCAGGTGGGACTGCCCCTGGGTCTGCTGCACCTGAGGTGCTGCTCTTCTCTGTCGTACCTTCTAGAAGCCCACGTTTGACACCCTGGTGCGGATCTTCAGCCCGGGAGGCCGATGGCCCCCGTGAGCTGCTCCCTCCTCGCAGGGCCCTGGGTGTGGGGACCCAGCTCCCTGTAGTCAGGCATCGGTCGAGTCCCCACCAAAGACCCTGCGGGGCTTGTCGAGGGCTTTGTCCTGACACTGCAGGAGCCAGCGGGCTCATGAGGACGGTCCTCAGGGCCGTAGGTCAGCCCTGAGTCAAGTGGGAAGTGAGGGGCGGAGCCCTGCGTCGGCCACCCTGGGAGGCTTCCCTTCCCGGGCGGGGCTCCTGGGCTTTTCCGGAGGCTGAAGCCCAGGGGACGGGTTTGCTGGAGTTCCTCTCCGTGCTGGTACAGGAGGCTCCCCTGGCCACACGGCTGTCATCCCAGCCTAGCCCTGGCCCTCGCCTGGCCCCCACTGCCCTCCCCAAGGCCAGCCTTGTCTTACACTCAGCCCTCCATGTGCCCCGCTGCCCGAGGAGCCTGCACACTGAGTGTGGGCTCACTCTCCTTGTTCTGTGGCCTTGCTGGTGTCCCCAGGTGCTGTCTCCCCAGGTCCCCGTGTCAGAGCTGGGTAGGTGGCCATCCTGCCATGGGACTGCTCCTGGGGCAGGAGCTTCTGGTTCCCTGGGTCCCCTCTTGACCCCAGCCTCAGGTGGCACCTGTTTGGGCCTCGCGGTGTCCGCCGGCTGGCATCCCATCTGCCCCGGGCAGGCCACCTTGATTGCATTCCCTGAGTGACCGGTGGCTCTGCCTCTTCTCAGGTGTCTGGGCACATGGTGACTACTGCAGAATCAACCCCAGGACCGGGGGCATTGTCATGCTTGGCCGCAGGTGAGGCTCCGGTGGGCTTCCCTTCCCTGTAGGACCCTCCTGGGGGACCCGGGAAGGAGGCTCTTCCCTGGGAGGGGTGCCCCCCCCCTCCCCCGGCACCATGCCTGCCTGAGTGGGGTGCTCCGCAGCCCTGCTGGGGCCCTCCCCCACCCCTTCCCCAGCCCTGGGTGCTTTGTGCTTCCCACCCTGAGCCTGGGTACGTGTTGTCTCTGACCCAAGACCCTTCTGGGGAAGGGTCCCAGCCCTTGTCTCGCTGTCACGTGGGTGGACGTCCCCCATCTTGTGACCTCCCTGTACTGGGCTGACCCTGGTTCCCGACCCGGTGGGTTTGGGTTGTGGGGGATTCGTGGGGTGAGAGGCCCAGGGCAAGGCCTGGCCAGTGTCTATCACTGGAGGGGGGCTGTGTGTGGCCTTGTCCCCAGTAGGGAGGACACTGCCGGTGAGAAGGGTGGTGAGGGCTGAAGTCTGTGGACAGGGGCCCCTTGATGTCCAGGGGGGCCGTGGGACGCGGAGGGCTGGCTGTGGGAGGTGAGGCCCTTGCCAACTGGCCTGCTGGTGCCTGGGTGGGACCTGGACTTGCTGGCCACGGCTCCTCTCACGCCCTGCCTCTCTCCAGCGACGGCACACTCAACCCCAACGGAGTGCGCTTCGGCAGCTCGGAGATCTACAACATCGGTACGCCCCACCCTCCCTTCCCCCCAGGACCCAGGCTTGGGTCCTAGGCAGTGCCTGTGGGTCGATTCCTGGTCAGCTTCCTTGTGGCTTGACCAGGGTGAGGATGGACATTTAAGCACAGCTTCTTGCCTGTGGCCCAAACCGAGACCTAGACCTCAGAAGGGCTGTAGGTCACTCGGCCCCTTCCCTGTCACATTCCCTCCTCACGGCCAGCTGACGGTGTCTAGGCTTAAAGGGTGAGGGAACAGAAGCACAGAGAGGCTGTGTGAGTGCTGAAGGCCACACAGCACCTTGCAGACACCAGGTGCAGTCAGTGCAACCTTCGAGTCTCATGACCGCCCAGTGGAGTCCCCTGGGGCACGCTGAGCTGCCTGACCCAGGGACTTGAGCCCCACCCAGGCCCTGAAATCAGCCTTCTTGGGAGGGGGTTGCCTCTGGTGCTCAGGCCAGCGCCCAGTCTGTACGGCCAGGGTAGAGATGCCTGGCCTCCCCCATAGAGCCACCGCAGGGACCTTCCCAATTGTAGTTGTCACTGGCAAGCCCGGCCCACATGGGCTCCTAGAGGCCCTGCCCAGTCCAGGTGAGGCTGAGCACTGGCTCCCAGCAGTGGCTGTCCTCCCACTTGGTTATGAACATCCCCAGGGCACTTTCCCAGGTGGGCTGAGGACAGGATGTGGGCTTCCCTGCCAGGTTGGTGGCCAGGCACCCTCCCTGCCTTCCGCCCAGTTGATGGGTGTCCCCAGCTTACAGAAGGGCCTTCTGTCTCCACAGTGGAAGCCTTCGAGGAGGTGGGGGACAGCCTGTGTGTCCCCCAGTACAACAGGGACGGCGAGGAGAGGGTGATCCTCTTCCTGAAGATGGCTCCGGGGCACGCCTTCCGGCCCGAGCTGGTGAAGCGGGTCCGCGAGGCCATCCGCCTGGGCTTGTCGGCACGCCATGTGCCCAGCCTCATCCTGGAGACCCAGGGCATCCCGGTACGTGCCCAGCCTCGTCCTGGAAACCTGGTCCCTTGGCCAGCACTGGAGCTGGTGCCTGTGTCGGGGTCCTGGGGCCAGCAGTGCCATCCTCCCCTCCCCTCCCCTCCAGGACGGCTTTGAACCGCCTGATGACACGGGTGTGCCAGGGTGAGGCCGCCAGGCTGTGGTGAGGACCTGGGCCCAGCTCTGCGGGAGCTCTGGGCGCCCGCCCTGCGCAGAGGCAGGTCCTCAGCTGCACCCACCCACCTTGCTCGGATTAGGGGAGGAGACAGGTCCCTCAGAGGGTCACAGCGACCTCCTGCATTGCTGAGCGGTGCCTCTGGGTCAAGCCCCAGGGCACCTGTGCGCACAGAGTCCCCAAGATGGTGGCCGTGGGATGAACTACAGAAGTGCTGCTTGTTCAGAGGGGCAGTGGCCTTGGGGGTGGTGGCCTTGGGGGCAGTGGGCTGTGTTTTGGCGAGTGTTGGGGGCTGCGGTGGGATGCAGGCTCACCTGGAAACGGCTTTGGGGACATCAGGGCCTCTGCCACACACTGACTTGGGGACCCCTCAGCAGCCTGGGTCACTGTCTCTGCCTTAAAGAGATGCTCTGGTGTCCTTGTGCCACCTCTGCAGGAGGGGCGGGCGCTGCTCCTCCTCTTCCCACTGGGGACAGCGGCTGCCCTCTTCCCCTGGACCCACGTCCACGTCTGTGGTGCTGGGCTCCCTTCCTTGTGTCCTTGTGCCTCGTCATGGTGGCTGTACGGAGAACCTGCTGCTGGGAGCTTCTGTCCTCTCCCTGGTTGGGGACTTGCTGACAGTCTGTGGAGACGCCAGCCCCTTGGGGGGAGATGGACGCCTGGGGTCGTGGCCCTGCTGCCCCCGTGAGGTCTCGGTGCTCCTTCAGCCAGCCGGTTCAGGGCCCAGGGCTCCATTCTGTCCCCTGGGCTTGTTGAAGAGCCACGTCTTCTCGCCAGGTCCTTCCCAAACTGCGCCTGAGCCCTGGCTCGTCATCCTCCCTCCTCCAGCCTCTGTCCCCTGCTGTCCTGGCCTCTCGCTGCCCATACCAGCTGCCCCTGCTTGATGGAGCACGAGGTCACCGTGAGGCTGACCAGGGCTCAGGGAGGGGCTCCCTAGTGTCCTTGGGCCAGGGGACAGTCACCGGGAGCTTGAGCCACTTTCAGGAGAGGCCAGCTGAGTTCCTGTTGAGTGCTGGGCCTTGCTGGAGGCGGGAGGGCCCCTGCATGGGGAGCCCCGGGCTCCCCAGCCTTGCCCAGGCGAGGGCCATGGTCTGCCCACTGGAGCAGTGCCGCTCCCACCATAACAACTGAGGGCCCTGGGAGTGCTCGGGAGAGATGAGCGGGACCCTCCCCATGTCTGGGCTGTGGCGTGAGGAGAGGGCTTGGGACAGAAGGGACAGCTGCGAGCCCTGTGGGATGGGACGGTCCTGGCTGGCACTCCCTTAGGCCCGCCTTGGGGCCACTGATGGGCGTCCCCCAGCCTGGTCTGCACCCCTGAGCTGGGCTGTGACAGTGCTGGCTTGGCAGTGCAGGGGCCTCAGGGCCTGAATGTCAGCCTGGTGGCTTGGCTCTCACTGTCACTGGGGCCAGTCAGCCACCTGCCCCCTCCACCTCGTGGCTGGGCTCCAAGAGCAGAGAGGTGGCTTGTGGCCCACTCAGCCCCCCTGGCTCCCTCCCATCCCAACAGCGTGCCTAACCCCTCTGAGTTGCCGCGTCACTGTCACCCACCGCTGTCCGCAGGGCCTGGGGGGCTGGGGGCCAGGGCTTCTCCCTGCTCGGCCTGTGCTGGTGAGCGAGAGAGAGCCTGAATCTGAGTGAGCGAGTGTGTAAGTGACTGAGAGTGTGTGTGTATGTGTGTTAGTGAGCGAGTTAGTGACTGAGCCAGTGTGTGACTGAGCAAGCAGGGCAGGCAGGGAGGGAGGCAGGGAGGGAGGGACACTGGTGGCTGGGACAAGCTTATCTTCTTGGTCCCCCTTACTGATGAGGAAGCTCAGAGGCAGGCCCTGTCTGATGGAGGGGAACCCAGTCTTTGGCTGGTTGGCCACTGACTCTAAAGAAAGGCCTTGAGACTCTGGTCCTGATGAGGGGCCTGGGCGTGGAGTCCTGCTGCAGGGCCCCAGGTAGCCACCAGTGTCCCCGTTCCAGGGGCCTCTCCCTGGTCACCTGGGTGCTGGCCTGCTGCTAGGAGGGCTCTCGGCTCTTTCTGGCCACCAGAGGAGGCTGTTGCCAGCACATGAGCCCCACATGAAGTGTGGCACAGCCCCCGGGAGGTGGCACCATGAGGGCCTATGGCACATGCTGGAGTGACAGGCAGCCCCTGGGAAGCTGGCACTTAGATCCTTAACTGGTCACACATCAGCTGAGTCTTTCCAGTGCATGAATATTAACTGCACCTTGGGTAAAAACTGGTGTAGAACTTGGGCGCCATGGGGCCTGGGGCTGCAGGGCTGTGGCGGTCCTGCCCATGGGCACACGCGGCCCAGCCTGCTGGGTTCCCGGTGGAGCTCGGCTGCCGATCCCAGAGGGAGCCCTGTACATTCGGGAAGAGCCCGGCCATGAGAAGAGGCCACAGCCTCCTGGGCTGGGTGCCTCTGGGGGAGGTTCCTGGAACTTGGGGAGGCCGGCAGGTCCAGCCCTGGAGGGCAGTGCCCCCTGAGGTCAAGGGCGGGCCTCGTAGTGTAATGTAGTGGATGACGAGGGCGTGGAATGAAGTAAGAGTCAGCCATAATGGAATACCATAGCCAGGCCCTCTGAAGCATCTTGTGGTGACCTGTGTCCCCTGCTCATGGTCCCTGGGGCAGGCACAGTCACCCTCACTTCATGGTGGAGGAAGCCAGCTCAGGCGAAGGGATTTGCCACAGGCCCCCAGGCGGGGTGGCAAGGTCACATCTTCATTAAAAACTTCCTGCTCAGGTGCCTGTTGGGAGTCGGGGATGAGCCATGGATTCCCACCCTGTGCTCTGAGAAAGGGCCCAGTGGCGACTGTGTGCCCACTTTAGGACCAGCCGGGGTGTGACATTTCGAGCCGATCGTGTGACGGGCATTAGGAAAGTCAGTCTGGGCCTCATGGCATCTCTGGACGCTGGTGGGGGCAGCCCGGGAGGCTCAGGAAGCATGTGAGGGTGGCTTGTGAGTCCCGGGCAGCCCTGCTCGCTCTCCCTGCCTGGGCTTCACCTCTGTGCTCTGTCTCCTGTCTCCCATGCAGTACACGCTCAACGGCAAGAAGGTGGAGGTGGCCGTGAAACAGATCCTGGCGGGCCAGGCCGTGGAGCACCGCGGGGCCTTCTCCAACCCCGAGACCCTGGACCTGTACCAGAACATCCCGGAGCTGCAGGGCTTCTGAGCCGCCTGGGCACGCCGCTCACGGTCAGCAAACTACTCACACACCCACAGCTGTGGGGGGCATGTGGCCAAGCACTCCCTGGCCTGGGGCATCATTTCTGCTTCGGAGTTCAGTCTGGTGGGCACCGAGTCTCATGCGCAAGGACGGAGCTGACCTTCGGACTGGAAGGCAGGTTGGCCCACCGTGGCCTGTCCCTGAGCGCTGTCTGCACATGGCCTTGCTCACCCTGCGAGAAGGCCTTGCGGTGCTGGCTGGCCCAGGTGGCAGCGCCCACCCAAGGAGCGGCATAGCCCAGCCTGCGGGCCCATGTCCTGTTCCCCTCTGTGAAGGTGCAAACAGTCCCTTCCCAAAGCCTCGACGCCTGGCCCTCCCGCTTTCCTCAGGGCACCTCCACCATGGGGCACTAGTCCTACCAGGGACACCTGCCTGGCTTGTCACCGTCTTTCCACAGCTGGCCATTGGGACCCCAGGCCAGGACTCACGCACCGCGTCACACCCCGGCCAAACAGCACCTCCTGGCCCCGGACCGTGGACTTTGAGTGGTTAGGGTGATTCTGTGTTGGTTAGGGTTCTGATGGGGACCATTTGGTGCTGCCTGTGCACCCTGTCACCCTTGGTGCCCTGGAGAGCCTTCTAGGCTGCACAGCAGGCAGTGTGGTCACCGTGTTTCTGGCCAGCAGGGCTGCCTGGGCCTCTGGGAAAGGCCTCCTTGCACTTGCTCCACCTGAGAGCCCTCAGGACATTACTGTTGAAGTCCTGTCACCGGCACTTGTCAGGGAGTCATGGGTCTCAGCAGCTGGGCGGGTGGCTTGTGCCTCTGAGGTCAGCATGCCCACGGATGTCAGGAGCCCTGGTGTTGGCCCTGTGGTCAGCGGAGCTGAGCACAGGAGATGCCTCCTCGAGTCCTGTTCTTCTAGGTCATGAGAACACAGGGGAGCACTGGAGGGTTCACGCAATAAATAACAGTGTGCACCACGCCTGTCGGGGCCGCTGTGTGTCCTCTTTGAGGGTGTGGCCGGGTCTCTGTGCACCAGGCTGGGCTCTGCTGTTGGGGCCCCCATGTCCTTTCTAAGGACGTGGCCGGGTCTCTGTGCTCTGCTGTCAGGGGCCCCATGTCTTCTCTGGGGACATGGCCGGGTCTCTGTGCTCCAGGCCAGGCTCTGCTGTCACGGGCCTGCTGTGTCCTCTCTGGGGACATGGCCGGGTCTCTGTGCACCAGATGAGCTCTGCTGTCAGGTGCTGCTGCCACTGTGCCCTGGAGCTGCTCAGCCCAAACCCTGGCAGCCCTTTAAGACCCCGGGCTTTAGCCATGGGCTAGTGGCCAGCTGGCCACAGGCACTGCTGTTGGTGTGAGGCCAGCACCCTACGGCTCCAGGTCCTGTCCTGTCACCCCCTATGTCCTGCTCCCTGCCGTCCCCAGTGCATGCTGTCTTGGTCTGGTCACGTGGTCACTGGGCGGCCATCTCCCTCCCTGTGTCTACAACGGCAGGAAGGCAGAAGCCGCGGGGGCTGGGCAGAGCAGAAGGCCTGTCTCCTGGATCCTTTCAGCAGCAAAGCGATGGCTCTCTGGGACATCACTGTCTCGTGTGTGCAGCCTCAGGGGCCAGCTCAGACTCTTGGCCGCAATTGCGGGGGGATGGGGTGCTCCGACAGGAACGCCACCCTCGGTGTCAGCTTCTCATGGCCATTGTGACCCACTTCCCCCGCTTGCTGTGGGTCTGGGAGTCAGAGGTCACCACTGCTGGGCGGTGGCTGACCCTCCACCTGCAGCTGCCGTGGCCCCGGAGCTGTCCTTGTGCAGCGGCCCAGCACCAGGCCAGCCACAGGACCCTTGTGACCGCCCTGGGAGTGACCTAGGGTATCGTCCCCATTTCCCACTAGCTGAGGAGCCAACGAGGCCCCCAACACACATCCTGCAAACCACGTCATGCCCCAGGGTCTGGGGTGAGGATGGACATCTCCGGGGCTGCTCCCTGCTAACCACCTGCTGCTGAGGAGCAAGGAGCGGCCGCTGGGAAGGTGGAGCTGCCTGGGGAGGCCGAGCTCAGGCCCTGCTGCCCCTGCCAGGGCTGGGGCCACCATCCACGAGGCCCTGTTCTCCTGCCAGGTGCTTAGGGACACCTGCTGCATCCATGGCACCCGAGGAGGCCCAATTAGTGTGCCCTTTGCTTCCTGCAGGAGGCCCAGGCTGACTGAGCCCCGCTGGACAGCTTCATTAGTGAGTGGCAGATGGGCTGGAACCACAGCCACTGGTCACAGGTGTGGAGCTGCCTTGGCTAAGACTCTAGAGGACCCCCAGCTGCTGGCTGGCTGCCCTCTCCTCGCTGGGATGGGCAGGCTGCCCCGCCCCTCGTCCTCCTTCCCTCCCCCCAGGCCCTGCTGGAGCAGCTTCACGGTGGCCTGCCCAGGGCTGTCTCCCAGGTGGGCGGGAGCTCTGGCAGCTGGCCTGGTCCAAATGGGCACCCTCCTCCCCTGCCCAGCTCCCTCCTGCCTGGGCAGGTGCTCTCACGGGGCAGGAGCTGGGGTACCTGCCCCCTTCCTCCTCACTGCACCGAGCGCCGGAGATGGGTCCCCGTGGGCTTCCTGTCTGCCTCACCTGCAGGTGACCTGAAATCCACTCCTCTTGGGCCCGGTGCATCTGCCTCTGTCACAGGCTGCAGGGGGACAGAAGGGACCCTCCCTCAGGTCTTCAGATGCTCCTCCAGGGCCTTGTGAGTTGCGGGGCCAGGCCAGGGGCGGTCGCCCTTCGGTCTGGTGGCTACACCGTCCTCTGTATGAAGGTCTCATCCACACTGGGACAGGGGCGTGGAGGAGGGGCCTTGTCCACTCTGCTCATGTCGTCCGGCCATGGCCATTTCACAGTGTGCTCAGCTGCGTGGGAGTCTGAAAGGCATCTGTCCAGACAGTGCTGGGCCCTCCCGCGACCATCCGTGGCAAGGAAGGGCGGGCATGGTGACTGGTGACGGCCACAGTCCCTCCCATGGGGGAAGGGCCTCTATGTCCATCTCCAGCCCCCTCCCCACGGGCAGGGCACTTTCCCCTCTGGGGCCCCTGACCGGGGGCTGGAGAGCTGAGGCAAGGCCTGATTGTGCCCAAGGCTCAACAGCCAGGTAGGAGCTTGCAGGTCGGCTTCCGCCACGCTAGGCTGGGGGAGTGTGAGTGTGCATGCACCCAAGTGAGCAGCGCACGGGTGTAGACGTGTGACTATTGTCTGTGCACATGCACCCTTGAGGCCAATGTTGTGCACATATTGGCCCCAGCAGGACGGGCCGTGGGCACCCTGCATGCTGCCTGTGCTCAGGGCGAGGACAGAAGCCCAGTGACCATGGCAGGTGAGTGGGGAGGCTCCTCCAGTCGCAGCTGCCAAGGCCAGAGGACACTGGCCTGACCCTCTGTGTCTTCCAGTTCAGGAACAACTTTCTGTGTCCCAATTGGATGGTTTTTCTTGGGGGCTCCGCAGGACCAGGGACTAGCTCTGTCCTAACTCATGTGCCCACCTGAGTGTGGGGTCCCACAGGGGCCAGGTCGCGGAGGCCGCGGCTGTGGGGGTGCAGCTAGCGTGCCTCTCCTGGGGACACCAGAGCCACTGTCCGAGAGTGTGATGCCACCATGTGAAGACTGGAGGGCCACCAGTCAGGCAGAGGCCTGCGAGGGGACCACCTCATCTAGAGGACGGCAGGGGCCCCGTGGGGACTGCAGGGCACGTGAGTGGGGAGCGGCTCCAGGTGGTGGGTCGTGTTCTGAGGGCTCCAGGAGGCCACTGGGACTTGGGCCCAGCAGTGCCCTGGCTGGCTGGGCGCTCGCTGTGTGGGGCCCAGGGCAGTGCCTCCGCCTGGCCTCCCCTGGCCTCTGTCTGGCAACAGCTTCAGGCACAGCTGCCGCCCTCCCCTCCTCTCTCCCTGTCACCCCAGCACCTGCGCGCAGAGCAGAGTGGCCCACCACAGAGCCCTAGACGCAGCAGAGCCATCAAGAGGCTTTAAGGAGCTGTGCTCCATCCTCTGCTAGCCACAGCTGCCCTGGGTGTCCGCACACACCATTTCTAACAGCCTTCGGCCATCTTGTCCCCGTCATGGGCAGTAGTAAAGGCCTGTGAAGGAGGTGTCCCCACGCTCCTGGCCACGCTGGCTCCGTGGTCATAGCTTCCCCTGTTGCATGGCCCTCTGGTCACTGCAGAGGTGAGCAATAGTCCAGTACTCCATCAGATGACCTCTAGGAGACGTGGGTGGCTCACTGTGCTCTGGAGAGGCTTCCAGGCTCTGTCCCCTCTCGTCCCTCTGTCTGTCCCTTCTCTTGTCTCACTGGCTCAAGTAGCACAGCAGGTGATTTCGGGAGTGTCAAAGAGGGTGGCCATTGTGGGCCCCGCATGGTATGGGCCAACTTCCCTGCAGCCCTGGGCTCTCCTCTGCCTGCTGGCTGCGGTCAGGGCACGGGCGTCCACTCCTCTTTTCATTTACGACTGTGGATTTTGTTGGCGACAAGTAACAGAAACCCCAGCACCAACTGGTCTCTCGTTAAGTTGCTTAGGGCCTTGATAAGTTGCTGAGGCTGGCTTTGAACTTGTGATCCTCCCCCCTCAGCCCCCCGAGTTGCTGGGATTACAGGCGACAGCCACCACACACACAGCCTAAATAGCTTTTTAAATGTCAGTGTGTCCCAAATATTGCATATCTGGAATTCAGACGTAGCTGGGCCTCCCACAGTTTCCTGACTTGAGCAGCCCCATTTACTGGAACCAAGTGCCTACACCTGAATGGTGGCTTCACCCCTGTGTGACCACAGGCAGGTTACTCGCCCTCTCTGAGCCTTGTTTCCTCCATCTGTAGTGCAGGTATTAAGACTGTTATTAGGTGGCGGGGTTGAGGCGGTGCCTGTCATTTGTGCTGGCTTGTAACAGGTACACACGGGATGCCAGCTACCCTCATGTCACCATCTCCTGTCTCCACTTCTGTGCAGACTTCGGTCTTTCATTCTTAGGTAAAGAGTCTCCTTGGTCGGCCCAAGGTCACATGCCCATCTCTGAACCAACTGTGACATCTGGGGAATGGGAGGTTCTGATGGCAGTACCTGGGTCATGAGCCCACCCCTTCCCTGGAGGATGGGCAGGTGGGCTGAGAGTGGGGAAGCTGCACAGGAGACCTGGGGTGCCGGGGTCGGGGACATGGTTGCCCTGGCATCGTGAAGTGGCTGAACCCCAGGTCAGGAAGGAGCACTGTGCTGGCCTTCAGCTGTGGAGGCCTCAGGAGTGAGTCCGAGAAGGCCCGGCTTTGGGAGGGCAGAGGATTGAAGGCCGGCCTGGCTCCTGCCTGAAGGAGCCCAGATAGGGTTCTGGAGAAGTCTGTGTGCCTGGTCCTGGGTGTCCCTGCATAATGAAGGCAAATGACACTGGCTTGTTCTGGCTGGAGGCCCGCTGGTGCAGAGGGAGGCCAGCCTCCTGTGGGAGCCTCTGGGTGAATCATCGGTGAGATGGTGGCCCTTGGAGCTCCACGTCCTCTGCCAAGAGAGGCACCCGGGGGTGGGCAGGCCAGGAGAATGGCAGAGGTGCCCGGCCCTTCCCATGGGGGTGTCTGGCGCCTCCGTGGTGGCTGATGAGTGGTTTTCTCATGGGGTATGGCAGAGGCGATGCCCAGGGACGTAGGGGCAGGGCAGGTGTCGGGCAGGTTTCTGTGATGGTAACAAAAGCACCTGAGGTTAGCAGCTTATAAAGAGGAAGGGTTGATTTGATCACAGCTTTGGAGGTTCCAGCCCCACGAGCAGTTGGCCCCACTGTTTTGGGGGCCTGTAGTGAGGCCACGCATCATGGAGGAATCCCAGGGCAGAGCAGAGGGGGTGCAGAAGAGATGGGAAGGGAAGGGGCCAGGGGGCCAGGGGGCCACCATCCCCTTCAATGGTACACCCGGGGATCTGAGGACCTCCCCACGCCCCCCGCTCTTAAAGGCCCCACCCCCTTCCAGTGCTGCCACACTGGGGAGCACCCTTTGCCACATGGGCCTTGGGGACATTCTCGCCTTAATGTGTGCAGCTCTGTCTGGCTTCTGGATGCTCACGTGGAGGAGCCCCACCGTGGAGAAGGTGGACTCCCGGGGCCACCAGGCTGCAGGAGCCTCGTGCAGGGGTGCAGGTCAGCAGCTCCAGTGGGGCCAGGCTCCTGCAACCCCTTCCTGGCACGTGGTCTTTGGAGAGAGCTTCTGGGAAGAGGGAGAGGATCCCCTTTGGGTGCTTCCTGTTTGGGCGCCTTTCCTTGGGTGGTTCCCAAGTGTCTGGATTGATTAAAAAAAAAAAAAATCATACCCGGGTGAAAAAGATCAATCGTGAGTGCGGTTTCCACGTGGCTTTGACACCATCACAGACTCCCATATGCCTAGAGCCTCTAATTAGATCTGGAGTGAGGATCAATTCACGTGTCATGAAATTTTAAAAGACAGCGTTCCATGAATGGTTCTTCCTATTATTCCAGCCTGATTGAAATTGTGGGTTTTTAAAAGGTGCTATTTATACTCTTAAGACAATGGGGCTTTCAAACGATTCTGACTCCTAAGTTCCTATGTGATTTCCAGAGGAGGGGAAATTTTGAAATTTTTCATAATGAATGTATCTTTGTGACTTTTCTTCATTTTTTTCTTTCTTTCTTTTTTTTTTAAAATAACCTGCCTCAGCTGCATCTCACTCCCCCTTGGATGGGGACCTCGGGTTCTTGCCAAAGTATGTATCACATAATTGCTTTCATGTTCAGACTCAGCAAGAGTGCGTTGTAAATGGCCGTGACACAGAGGTGACAATTCTATTAGTCCTGCGTTTTTGCATGGTTGACCTTGCAAATTGAATCCGGGAGGTCAGCGCCTCTGCCTGGCTGCTGGACGCCACGCGTGCAGTTGAGGGGCATGACAGGGAAGTGGGGCTGAGGCCTCCATCTAGGTCTCTTCCCAGCTCCCCAGACGGAAACAGCAGCCCATGATCGATGGACTCCTGTCCGCTGTGGCGTTATTAGCCACTCTGTCAAGGTGACAATGTCATTTTTAATATTCTGTCTTCAGACGCCGGTTTATTTTTAGGGTATGAGTTAGCCAGCCTTCTCGGAGGTAGAAAGACGAAAGATGCAGGGGATGGTCCTCAACCCTGGGTGCTGGGGAGCTTTTTAACAAGAGCCATCCCCATGGGGGTCCTGGGCAACTGTTAGCTCTGTCCCCACTGGAGTTCATTTCTGTGTACAAAGAAACCGGGCTTGGGCGAGGACACAGGGAAACTTGAACCCTTGTGTGTGGCTGCTCAGAATGTAAAATGGTGCAGCCACCGTGGAGAAGAGCGTGGGCCCCTCAGGAAGTCAAAGACCTGCCCTCACACAGATGCCTGCATACAGCGTGCGTGGCCTCCTTCACCGCATCCCGAAGGCGGAGGCGGCCACAGTGTCCTGCATTAACAAGGTGTGGTGCAGCCACTCCATGGCACGTGGTCCAGCCACAGAAATGAATGAAGCACAGAGAAGTGCTGCCAGGTGGCGCTGGTGAACACTGCACCGCTGACAGGCAGCACAGTGCCCGGGACAGAGCACGTGGCTCTGGCTGCACGGGCACCTACGACAGTGGACATGGCAGAACTGGGTTAGCAGGACCTGGGGGAGATGGAGTGAGGAGCTGGCATCTGATGGGCTGGGAGGTTCAGCTGGGGAAGAGAAGTTCTGGAAACTCACAGGAGAGATTCGCACCGCATCGTGAATGTGCTGAGAGCCCCTGCATCTTGGCATCGCATGCTGCCGTTCAGTTGTATGCTCAAAAATGACTAACGTGGTAATTTTGACACTTTATATAAAGTTATGTATATTTTTACTACAATAAAAATAACTGAGATGTCGACTTAAGCTTCTGCAGTGGACTATATATATGTGTTGTAGCTCAACCATAAAATGCCGGTTTCCAGGCCCAGATCTCGATTTTAATGGTTTGAGGAAAAGCCTGAGTATCAGTGCTTCAGAAAAACTTCACCAGGAGGAAGTTAGGGTCTGGGAAAAGGGGCAGAACTCAGGCATGAAACTCCCTCAAGACTGAGTCGGGACTGGGGTTTCACGACCAGTGTGGTCTGCACAGATGGGTGAGTTGTGAGCAGAACAGAACCACTTCTAGGCCTCCAGGGGTCTCCTTTACTGTTTGGCATGGGCGTTCCCTCGACCCTGGTCCTGAGTGACATATGCTCTCATGCTGGGCCTTGCATGATGGATGGGATTTGATGAGGACAGGAACTGGATGATCCCATTGACCTCGTATCAGGACTTGGGACATGATATCTGGGGGTTTCTTGGCCTTCTCCTCATGGTCACAAGATAGTTGCTGCAGCTACGACATCTTACACACCGATGTCACTGACAGCCGACCAGCGCGGTGAGGCTTCTTTTTGTAGCTGTTTCTTATTTTTAAGGGGAAAAAAATTTCCCCAGAAGATCCTCAGCAGCCTTCCCCTCCAATTCACTCACCATAATGGTCTTGTGCTCACCCCTCGCTCCAAAGGGTGCTGGGAAGCAGGTACCTGGGTTCTTTTTGTGTTTTTCCTTTTGTGTTTTGACATGATTTCAACATTAATGGAAGACTGTAAGAATAGCAAAACAGTTCCAGCCATCAGACCCTAGGGTTGGAGCCGTGAGTTGCCTCCTCTCTCTCACACACACATGCATTTTTCTGAATTGTCGAGTTGCAGATATTCCTTTATCCTGGTTAGTCAGCTTTGTGTCTCTGTGACCAAAAGACCTGACAAAAACAGTGTAGAGTAGCACAAGTTTGTTTTGGCTCAGTTTCAGAAGTCAGTTTGTGGTTGGCCGACTCCATGGCTCCGGGCCTGTGGTCAGGTGGACGGTCATGTCAGAAGGGTGTGGTGGAGGGAAGCAGCTCCAGACATGGCCACCAAGAAGCAGAGAGCGCTGCACTCGCCAGGGACAACATGTAAACCCCAAGGCAGCCCCCAGTGACCCATTTCCTCCAGCCCCACTCCACCTGCCTACAGTTATGGCCCAGTTAACTGATTGGGTTGAGGCTCTCATAGCCCTGTCATGTCACCTCTGAACATTCTTGCACCGCACCACACTTGGGCTTCTGAACCTCATATCTGAACCATAACAACCCCGAGATCCTTTACTGTGTATTTCCTATAAATGAGGATTTTCTTTTAAATAGCCACAGCACAATGATCAAAAACAGGGAATTAACACGGACACCGCTGTTATCTGATTTACTGATAACATTATTATTGCCTAATAATGTCCTTTATAGCAGAATAAAGTCCCGGATAGAGCCGAGTGAGTGCGGGGCTCCTCGTCTGTTCGTCAGAAACTCCTCCTAGGACTTCCTTTTCCTTCCAGGACGTTGATGTTTGGAGGATGACGGGTTTCCATTAGGTTACGAATACCTGGCAGGGCCACACACAGGCGAGCCCGGGCCCCGTGGAACACGTACTGGGGCCACTAGCTGTCCCTCGGTCCATTCCTGACCATGAAACCTGCACCACTTGGCGGTGTGGGTTGCCGGGTTTCTCCACTGGTTGGCTGTTGAGTGGCCACCACAGCTCCACCCCAGGGGTCTGTGGCCGTCCCGTCACTGTCCACCTGGAGAGGAGGGCAGGAGGTCCCCTGCAGTACGGGCTCCGTGCTCTCTGATGCAGGTCCTGGCAAGGCCCCACGCAGGGCAGCCGGATGGCCTGGCCACCCTCAGGGACGCGCTGCCCAACTGAATGGAGGAAGGCAACTCCTGTTCCAGATCCACCCCCCAGCGCCCAGCTGGGGTCGTCCACCCACTTCCGTGTTCTCATTCGCAGGGCCGTGGACGAAAGCTGTCATCTTGATGGTGATTGGTGGGCAGGGCTGTGCTGGGAGCGGTCTTCTGGATGATGATTGGTGGGTGGTGAGAGGGAACTGTCACCTGGATGGTGATTGGTGGACTGAGGCTGTGGTCGGGAGCCAACACTCTAATGGTGATTGGTGGGCGGGAACTGCCACCTGGATGGTGATTGGTGGGTGAGGCTATGGGTGGGAATTGCCACATGGATGGTGATTGGTGGGTGAGGGCTATGGGCGGGAACTGACACTTGGATGGTGAATGGTGGGCGGAGGGGGGGGGGGGACTGTTCGGTCCCGCCGAGAGCCATTCACAGCTTTCTGCATCTCTAAGTCGGCCTAGAGGTTGGGAGAGGAAGGCAATTTCCTACTCCCAAGGGAGAGTTCTTTAACATTTTAATTACTGGTTTTTGTTTTTTCCTAAATTTAATGCCTAACAATTCAGCCCTTGCACAGTATTCCATTGGCTGAGTGTTTTGTCATTGAGACCTGTCCCTTACCCGTGGGTGGGATCTGTTTATGACCCTTTGACGGGCAGCCTCACCTTCTGTGGCAGGGCTGGGGCGAGGCCTGGGGCCAGGAGAGCGAGGGGGCTTCATCCCTGAGCTGTCCTGAGCTTCCTGGCCTCTCCTGGCTGGGCCTGGCGGGCACCCTGTCCCGCTCAGCTCATCTCTGCCCATGTCTCCCCTCACGGTATCCATCCAGGCCCGTGTGGAGCGTGAGCCTCCTTCAGATGGGGGACGGGCCTGCGCCGAGGGCTTGGGGTGCCTGAGGGCACAGCCCATTCCTAACGGGACGAGATGAGCTAAGACCCTCTCCTGGACCAGCTCGGGCTACCTGGTCAGAATGCCATGTCTGCCAGTCTTGGCCGCTGTCCCCCACACGGGTGTGATTAGGTCACATCGGGGCCCATCTGCAGCCCTGGTCCCTCTGGTTCTGCTTCAGGGTCCAGAAGGTCCGAGTCCGGGACAGTGAGCGGCAGAGCTTGGGACCCAAAGCTGACAGCATCGGGGCTTGAGGGGGTGCTGGGGCCGCACCCCCCGCACCAGGCCCAGCCCGTACCCTGCGAGCAGTCCAGCTGGTCGGCAGGGAGGGACCGACTGTAGTGACACCTGGGGGCTCAAGGGCTGTCGAGGAGCCGCAAAACACACTCCCAGTATGGTGGCATTAGGACCTAGACACAGGTCGTAGGTCACAGGAAGCACGACGTTACCGTCACCCATACAGCAGCAGAGCCAGGTGGCAGGGAAATTACCCATGGGTGGGATCCGTCTGTGACCCTTGGCACCACCCTGCTGCCCTGGACACCAGACACTGGTCACCAGAACAGCTCCCTCAGACCAACTGAGGGTCAGGTGGCCAAGTGCTCTTCACACACCCACACCCACACACCCACACACACCCACACATTCCACACACTCACACACCCACATATCCTCACACCGTCACACCCACACACCCTCACACCCACACATTCCATACACCCACACACCCACATACCCTCACACCGTCACACCCACACACCTGCACACACCTCACACCCACACATTCCACACACTCACATCCCCCCACAGCCTCACACCCTCACACCCACACATTCCACACACCCATACCTCTCACCCACACACCCACACACACACATTCCACACACCCACACACTCACACCCCCACACACACATATTCCACACACCCACACACTCACACCCACACATTCCACACACCCACACACCCTCTCACCCACACATTCCACACACCCACACACCCTCTCACACCCTCACACCCACACATTCCACACACCCACATACCCTCACACCCACACATTCCACACACCCACACACTCACACCCCCTCACACCCACACATTCCACACACCCGTACACCCACACACACACACACCCTCTCACCCTCACACCCACACATTCCACACACACCCCACCACCCCCACTCATCTACATACCCACACCCACATTCTATATACCCACAAACTCTCACCCCCCAAATACACCCCCACACCCTCACACCTACCATTCCACACACCCACATACTCACACCCGCACACCCACCTGCACACACACCCACATACCCACAACCACACACTCACACCTGCACACTCACACACCCTCACNACCCCCCCACTCATTCTACATACCCACACCCACATTCTATATACCCACAAACTCTCACCCCCCAAATACACCCCCACACCCTCACACCTACCATTCCACACACCCACATACTCACACCCGCACACCCACCTGCACACACACCCACATACCCACAACCACACACTCACACCTGCACACTCACACACCCTCACACCCCACACCTGCACATGCATGTGGGAGGCAGGTGAGGCGTCAGGAGCACGACTCTGGGCAGCCTGGGTGGGATCCAACCCTGGCCACGTCCACCTCCCTGGGGTGTTTGTCATCTAGTTGCGTCAGATGACAGGAGATGTACACAGTGTGCGGAAGAGGCAACCAGTGCCGCAGGTGTCAGCTCTGACCCTCTCAGCCTGGGTGGCCCTGGTGGAGGGACAGGTCCACCACGGCGCCTGCCTTTCTTTTTAAAAATACCTTTATTTTATTTCTGATTTTTTTTTTTTTTTTTATGTGGTGCTGAGGTTCGAATCCCAGTGCTTCACACAGACTGGGCGAGCGCTTGGCCCTGAGCCCCAGCCCCAGCCCTTCTCCTTCTTTTGTGATTATTCTAGTTTATTTCTATTTTGAGCCCTGTTCTTCTGTGGCTCCCTGAGTCCCAGTCAGTCTGGGGACACATCTTACTAATTTTTTTTTTTTTTTTTTGGTACCAGGGATTGAACCCAGGTACGTCCCCAGACCTTCTTAGCTTTTATTTAGAGACAGGGTCTCGCCAAGTTGCTTAGGCTCTCACTGAGTTGCGGAGGCTGGCCTCTAACTTGTGATCCTCCTGCCTCAAATTCCTGAGTCGCTGGATTACAGGCGGTACCACCACACTCGGTTTTAGGATTAAAAAAAAAAATTAGAGATGCACCTCCAGCTCACCATGGTCCATATCAGTCCTGGGGTCCTAAGCCTGCCCTGTTTCACGTGGACCAGCCACTTAGCTTGGTCCCTGTGGATAAGTCCAGAACTCACAAGTGGGATTTGGAAGATGAAAGGACAAAACTTTTGTGTCTAATTTCATGGAAGTCACATCACCCTGAGGCCTGTCACATGCTAGAGAGGGGGAAGGGATAAATGGCCAATTCTATCAGCCACACAAGGACAGAGTGGACACTCATGGGGCCAAATGCAGGACTGACGCCGCACCTCACTGCGATTAGAAGGCAGTGGCCACTCTCAGCTCCTGGCTGCCCTCTCCAGGTGGGGGGCTGCTGGCCTGCGCCCTCTGTGCCCCTGCAGTTTCTGTCTCCTGCAGCCAGTTCTGGGGGCCTGCGGTTCCTTGAGGTGACCTGAGTTCCAGAGCAGTCCCCAGCAGGCTTCCCACCTCCTTCATCCCAGAGCTGGGGACAGTCCCTCCTGGCACAGACCCTGACAGGCTGCTGCCCTCTGACAGCAGGTGCCTGCTGCCCTGCACGGGGTGGGCTGGTGTCCTCTGGTGGCTGAGTGCTGCTGTGGGGCCCACCTCAGTGGCCCCCAGGGAAAAGCCATCTGGACCTTGGGGACACAGGTGTGCCCATATGCAGTTCTCAGCACACTGGCCAAGGAAGCATTCTGGGCTGTCCTGGGGCTGCGGTTGGTAGATGGCTGTGCAGGGTGGGGACAATGTTCTTTCCATCGTCCCTGTCCCCTCAGCGCTGGATCCCCCCCACACACATCATGCCGGGCAGCTTTGGCTCCTCTGGTCATTGAGCAAGGTCACCACTGAGTCCTGATTCCAGCCACCAACCAGAGAGGCCGTGACTCTCCTCCAGTTCTGTCAACCAGCCTGTCGTACCCGGATCCCCAGCCTTGGCGCCCGATCAGTGACACCAACCTGCTCGAGTGCGGGGCACTGCTGGCCTGGCCTGATGTGCTGACCTGCTCCTCGGGCTCAGCCAGGATGGACGGGCAGGACGTTGCCAATCTCTCTAGGAGGGAGCCCTCCTGGGCCACGGTGCCCACCAGGAATCCAAGGGCCCAGTCGTGGGCCAGGTGCTGTCAGGCCGCTGTGGGTCTGAGGGAGACGGGGCATCCCTGGGAGAATCTGCCCAGGTGAGATGGCCCACAGTGACCACCTGAGACACGCAGAGCAAGCCACCTCCCCTGGCAAGGGGCCTCAGAGCCACCTGGATGTTCCAGATGCTCAGCGTGCCCCAGATGTCCCCACACTAAGTTCCAGCAGCCCAGGGGATGTCCCACCTATTGCTGGTGGGATGTGGTGAGGCCGCGAGGCTCCCTGATGTGTCCCATCAGCTGCGTGCTCTCGGGGGGTCCCTGAGCAGCCACGTGCTGTCGTGGTTGGATTCAGGAGCTTCAGCCATGGCTGTGGCAAGGAAGGGTGTCCTCTTGGCCTGTGGAGCTCTGAGGCTGTGAGACTGACTTGACAGAAGCCAAGGGACCTGGGCCCCTCTTTCTGTTAAGTCCCTGCCCTCCCCTCAGCCCTGAGGCCAGCACTGCTGTCCTGGCGGCCACGTGCAGCAGCCCTGAGATCTCAAGGCAGGTGCCCTGCTGGCCCTTGGTCAGTCAGCCGCAGGCACACAGTGACGTGGCTGGCTGATCCAGGGTGACATCCTCATGCCATCAGGGCCCGGAATCCTGTCCACATGTTGACATGGTCAACATGTCAGAACTGCCCTCAAGTCTAAGGACATGGCCGAGCCAGTCTCAATCCTAACTTTGAGGCCCGCATCCGGACCCCGGCTCATAACTGGTTTTGGGGGCCAGGTGCCATCAGGAGATAGGCCTGCCGCAGGCCTCTGGCCCTGGAAGGTCCATGTGAAGGGCCACTAGCCAGTAAGAGGTGTGAGCGTGTTGCAGGGTCCAGGGCGGCTCTTGGGGTCCCGGAGCAGCAGGCACAGAGACGGGGCTGTGATCTGGGCTGAGGGAGGACGGGGATGAGACCCTCTGCCCTGGGATGGGTCAGTGCCCTGGGAAGGTCTGGCCCTGCAGAACCTGCCACCTGCAGGGGCAGGTGCCTGTGGAAGACCCAGGCCACGCTGTCCACAGATATTGTCCACCACAGCCGGCCACAGGGAGTGAGCTGCTGGAGACACCTGCAGCAGTGACCTGTGTGCCCCCTGGGAGGCCAGAGCATGGTCCAGGCTGGGACCTCAGAGGGTGTGTGGAGCTGCCCGCCTGGTGGGGAGCATAGCCTGAGAGTTGCAGGGCTTCTGCCCTCCAGAGGACACTGGAACCTGGTGCTGGACAGCGTCCCCCAGGTCCCATGTTAAAGGCTGGTCCCCAGAGTGGCACCGTTGAGGATGGGTGGGAAGGGGCCTGGTGGGAAGAAGTTAGGTCATTGGCAGGGTGTGCCCTCGAACGTGGCCGTGGGACTCCCGTCCCTTCCATCCGTCTTCTGCTTCCTGGCTGGAGATGACACTGATTTGCCCGCCACCTGCTCCCCTGTGGCCCTTGCCAGAGGCCCAAAGTCATGGGGCCACCCAATCTTGGACTGGCACCTCCAGAACTGTGAGCCAGAATACGTGTTTTATCTTTATAAGTTAATGGCCTCAGGTCTTTCGTTACAGTGGTGTGCAGCTGACTCGATGGACATGTCTTTCTGCCCTCGGGCCGGGCAGGGCTGGCTTGTTGCCTTCTGTTGGCGAAGCCTGACCTCCTACCAGCTGCCAGCAGGGCCCAGCTACAGATCACCAGGCAGGCAGAAAAGGGTGCATTTGGAAACGGGTGGCCATAAATTGACAAGTGAAATGGGAAGACATGGGAGGCTGGGGGAGAGGGGGAGGCTGGGGAGAGGGGAGGCTGGGGAGGGGGGGAGGCTGGGGGAGTGGGGGAGGTATGGAGTGTGGAAAGTGTGGATGTGGGGAGCACCTCTTGCGTTTCATCTCACTGGACAGAAGCAGGTCTTCAGGAGGGTCTCAGGACAGCCAGGTGGGCGTGGGGTTGGAAGCTAGCTCTGTGGAGTGACTGGCAGGTTCTGGATGATGAGAACAGGGACACCCCATGCTGGGGCGGGAGCAGTGGGCGCAGGGTTCTGGTCCCCCTGTGGTGGAGGCTCCTGCCCCTCTGGGCCCTTCTACAGGGCCTGTCTGCAGGCCGCCATTCTACGTTGGGGTGGGACAATATTAAAACCAGAGGCTCCTGGTATGCAGGTGGCTGTCGCCCATCGCACAGGAGCCTGGTTCCATGGATCGTTCCCTGCTCACTATGGGGGTCAGCGCAGCTCTGATGGCAGAGAGACTTCCGGCCATCCCTGGGTGGATGCTCTGGAGTTCCAGGCCAAGGGAGCAGCCTGGTCCCCCTCGCCCGCTGTCCACTTCCCTCTGTGAACACGGGACTTGTCCGTCTTGCCTGTGGCTGTGCCTGTGTCTCTAGCACCTCACAGGACCCAGCACACAGTAGGTCCTCAGAACACTTCCATGAACGTGGAGAGTTTTCTGTTGCTGGGTCATAATGACCCTGAACACAGCAGCTTTCCAATGGCCACGCGGCTCGCAGTTCTGCAGGTTGGGGGTCCGGCACCGTGGGAGGTCCCCAGCTGGAGCTGGGACCCTCTCCACCTCAGGGCTTGTGGCCTCGCGCTGTTCCTGGTTGCGGGAGGAGGCCACCCTGGTCCTCAGGATCCCTCTGTCTTCAAAGCCAGCAGGGGGACCTCCCACGCTTTGAGTCTCTTGCACTTCAAATCCCTGAGTTCAGCCTGGGGTCTTTTAGGAATCACCCAGGAAAACCTCCCTTTCTGTCCCCTGTGATGTCACCAAGTGCATCGTGTTCGCGGTCCTGGGGCTTCTGCAGGGAAGGAATCTCGGGGCTCTAGGGCCTCTGTTTACCAAGGACGGTAAGAAGGACGGAGCTGCTCACTCCAGCCTCGCTCTTCCCCTCAGGAACGGTTTCCTGCCCAGCCCTCTGGACACAGCTCTCTGGTGGCCGGGAGCCACTTCTTCTTCTGCCTGTGGTGTCTGCAGAGCCCTGTGACCTGGCTGCAGGCCTCCACTGGGGCCTCTGCACTGGTGCTGTGGTCCTACCTCAGGGCCTTTGCACCGTCTGCCCCCACTGCCTGCAGGGCTCTCTTTCCTACCCGTGAGCCTCGTTCCCTCAGACTCGGTAAGTTCTTGCTCAAATGTCACCTTTTCACATCCTCTCCCCTGCTTAAAGCCACCCCCTCCCGCACTAAAAATACTCTCTTTCCTTGCTGAACGTCTCTGCTCTCGTTTCCATCTGACCTGGTGCTTGGTTTACTTATTTTCGGGGCTGACGGCCTGTCTGCAGCACCTCTGTCCACCTGGGCTGGGGCTTTGTGGCCTGGACTCTCTGTCGTGTCCCCCGTGCCTGCGACGGTGCCTGGCTCACGGCAGGGCTGGAGTGAATGAGGCAGAAGGAGAGCGGCCTTTGCTTTCTGAGCCTCCTTCTCCCTTTCTGCTGGAGACCGGGCTGAGGCCTCCTCCCCGCAGCCTGGTTATGTAACCAGGGCTCCTTGACGGGGCTGTCAGCGCCACGTCAAGTGGTTATATTTAGTGTTTACAGCCTCTGCGCTGCGCTGCCGGAGCTCTCGCGGAGAGCTCTGGGAATCGGGCCTGGCTTCAACAGGGAGAGAGGCTGCTGCCTCCATCCCAGGGGGCCTGGGGGCTGGCAGGACACCTGCTGTGGCCGCAGCCAGGCAGCCCTGACCAGGGCCAGCATCATGCTCTGAGTGGCCGAGCGAGGCTGCCAAGGGAGTTCTGCTCTGTGAACCACAGAGGGCAGGTGGAGGGTGGGAGTGGGCAGAGCCGCTGGAGGCCAGGTCTAGAGCTCTGCAGGAAACATGCTCTTCCTCTGTGGTCCTCCCTGGACGCCAGCTCTTCCTCCCTCTGGAGAAGATGCCACTTGTTAGCCGTGTAAACTTAATCCAGTCACTTAACCTCTTTGGGCCACGCTTTAGGGAAGCCAGTTCTGAGCCTGAGGCGAGGCGTGGGCTACTGGTCAGCCCCAGGATGGATGTCCACCTTCTGGGGAGGAAGAGCTGGCGTCCAGGGGGAAGCAGAGGGAGGAGGATGTGTCCTGCAGAGCTCTAGACCTGGCCTCCAGCCCCCTCCGGAGGCCTGGCTCTGCCCACGCCCTTAGGCTCTGCGGGCCAGCCCTCCCTCACAGGAGCCCCTGGGCTTGCGCTGCCCACCTTCCTTGCCGTTTAACGAGACCCTGTTCTAAGTGCTGGCCCACAGGGTGTGGGGGAAATGCGGGTGAGCCTTCCAGGAAGCGCCTTTCAAAGGGAAAGACGGGCTCTTCTGTTCTTCCTTGCCTGATTGCTGGAATTTGAACACAATGACAGGCACTCAGCAACCCTTTTGGACTAGGAGGGACTTGGGGTGTGGAGGCCAGTAGCAGAGGCAACGGAATAGAAGGAGCTTGGGTTCTGGGTACCACGGCCCTGGGTGGTGGCAGGCAGGCCAAGGGGGGTGTCCCTCGAGAAAGACTGTGTTGCTCCCAGCTCCTCAGCCCCCCTCTGTCACAAGGGCTGCAGTTCCTCCTGCTCAGGGCTGGACCTCCTGCTCACTCTGTGGGCCCTTCCCATGGCCAGGGTCACGCTCTGCCCATGGGACCTTAGCAGGCAGGATGCAGGCGGGTCCTTGGGACTGCTGAGGTTCCACCACTGTCTGGAGGGCTGTGCCACGGGGCCTGCTGGCCCAGGGCAGCCAGCGAGGTCTGACCATGGGGCCCGAGCTGCAGCTTGCAGAAAAGCCCAGCTGAGGCCCGCTGGGGTCAGCTGACCCTCGGCCACACTGTGGAGGTGGGGACGAGTCTGGCTCGGGTGGTTGGTTACACGGCGTCATGTGCTGACAGCTGCCCTCGGCAGGTCCCCCACAGCACCCCGTGGTGGCTTGCTTCCCTTCCCTTTGTCCTGTGCCCAGGCTCCGGCCTAACCCGGAGCATCCTCCCAGTCTGCCTGGCGGGGGGAGGCCCATCCCGGAGCCCCGGAGCCTCAGCCCATCTCTCCTGCCGTGCCCTCTCAGGAGTGAGGCCTGCAGGGGGAGAGGCTAGGGCATGTGGCTCAGAGGTCCCTGCTCAGCGCTGTGATAGGGAGCAGGTGGGGCACTTTCCCTGGCAGGTGGCACCTGCCACAGAGAGGTCCAGGGTGGTGCTGGGTGGCAGAGAGGCCTCGCCTCAGAGGGACACTGGCTGCTGCTGAGTCGATGGGACCATGTGTCCTCAGGTTCCCAGAAGTGTCCCTGCACGTCTTGGGGGGTTGGTGACACAGACATCCCCAACCCAGAGGCTCATGGAGGGGTGACCTGCCATTGACAAGGGAGCAGCTGACCTCCCCGGCACTGGGTCAGCCACCAGCCAGTCCTCGGGTCCCATGGTGTCACCTGGGCTGGGGTTCTTCCCTTCTTGCTTTATTTAGTCACGTCTAAGAGACAGCGTTGTGTGTATTTATACAAGGAGGTGGTCGCAGTAGGATCAGGTGAAGTGGCCGAGGACGCGCCATCCAGGGACTTCTCACAGTGCAGCCACCCAGGGCAGGTGCACGAGTGGACACAGAGCCCAGCCTTTGGCATCTCTGAGGCGTGGGAACTTCAGTTCCCACTGTGTTCTCTGTGGGCCCCGCTCTCCCAGACCACCCGACTCTGAACCCAGCTTCCACCCAGAGGCCTGCAGACCCGGGTCCCTGCTCCCCGTTCACATCAGTGGAAGCCGCTCTCGGTGCTGACCAACATGGTCTCACTGGGGTCATGGCTGTAGCTGTGGCCTTGTCCCCCGGCAGTAGCTCTTTGTGGTCCTATTAGCAGTAGTGTCCTCGCGCAAGAGAGGAAGAGCATGGGGGTGGCCAAGAGAGGGTCTTGGGGACAACCAGGTGTCCGTTCAAGCATCAAGTGCCATCGATTGACTTGGGGCACATTGGTAACTCCTGAGCCTCCGTTTCCTCATCTGCAAAGTCCTGTCTTCCTGGGACAGTTCGGTGGCTTGCAGATCTTGGCAGATGGCAGGAGAGGGTGGTCAGGGTCAGCTGACTGGACTGCAGCACACAGCTGGCCCCCTGAGCTGAGGTGGCAGGGCTTCTCCTCCAGGTCGGGGGGCAGCTCTGCGCCCTGTGGGACGCTCCGGGCCTGCTGCCCTGTGCCCCACCAAGAATCCCTGCCTTCCACGGAGGGGTCACCTGTGAACCGTGATGGCCCTCCTGCCTAAGGGGACGCGGCCACAGACTCCCTGCGTGGAAGCCCCCCTCCGCCCCTCCTCTGCCTGCTGAATACAGAGCGTGGTTTGGATAGGGGCCGGCAGGGAGGAAGCCCCTTGCCAGCTCTCACCTGCTTTTCACGTTGTCTCCACGTGCAGGGGACATCTGTGGTGTTCATCCTGTCCTCTTTGTACCCATCTTCTGAAAACAGCACCCCTGCTCTTCCCTGGCCCATCCCTCCTGCTCCCAGGCTGGACTCCTGGCTCCTGGGCTGGGCCTGTGACCCAGGGCTGGCTAATTAGCATAGTCCATCCCCCTGTGCATGGTGATTGGTTCAGAGAGAGAGTCAGGTGACCTGAGATGGCCAATGATATTCCTCACCTGTCATTCTGCCCAGATTGAGTACTAAGGGCCCTGAGCCCCTAGAACCAGCAGAGCCTGAAGTTTGATTATTCAAGCCAATATTTGTTCTTGTTGTGTTGGGATTTGAACCCAGGGCCTTGGACATGCGAGGCAAGCTCTTCCCCTTGACTTAGGTTTTTGTCTTTATAAAAACTATAACACCCGCATGAGCGCTGCAGTTCCAGACAAGAACACTCGACTCCTGGTAGCCTGAGTGTTTAGACCAAGAGAGACCAGGGCGGTCAGCACTGCCCCTGATCCCGGCCTCCTGCCCTGCGCAGCTGGACCACCCACCCCTGCAAGACCCGCAGCTGCGCCAACCCTGGGCAGCTAATGACAGGGAATCCCTGCGAGTGCTGGACGCTTTCCCCAGGAAGCCCCCTAGACAAAGACGGGAGAAAAAATGTAATTGGAGAGAAATGAGAAAGTATCTCAAAGCGCGCAGAGGCGGTCAGGAGATAGCGGTGGCGATGGGGACAGCCGGCGGAATGACGAGGCTCTCTGCCACTCCGATGGACTTCTCGCCAGAGCCCTGCTTTATCACTTTAAAGTGATAAATGACAACTAGCAGTGATCCTCGAGCCTTCTAAACTTCCTTGGAACCACCTGCGGGATATTCACAGATTGGCAAGGATAATGAGCCCGTCCCTGGAAGGGGGGACTCTGACGTCATCGAGCAGACGGCACACTTTATAAAGCTGGACTACAGAACAACAGGGTTGAGGACCGAGCCATCCCCCGACCCTGGCACCGCCGTCCACTTTGGGAATCTGGCTCCGTGCAACTTCACCAAGAGGCTCCGGGGGTGGAGACACTGCCCTGCACGCACCTGTGGGGTGTGTTTTGGGAGTTCACCTGAAGAGCTAACCACGCACATGTGTGACGGACCAGGACTCTCCCTTTCTGGTGGTGGCTGGAAGCCCCGGGCATGCCAGGCAAGTGCTGCACCCCTGTGCCATGGTCCCCACCCCAAGACTTGGTCCTTAGCAGTGACAGTTGTGACCAGAAGCTCAACAGTAGGAAAACTGGCGGAATCCACCTGGGCCTCTCCCCTCAGGACATACTGCACCCACCATCCGTCTTGTCCCACAGGAGAACGTGCCCAGGGTGCAGAGAGGTGTTTGTCACCGTAACTCAGTGCAAAGAGCAGGCTCTCAGGGAGGGCGTGCTGCTTCGACGTTTGTCCTCTGAGTTTCTGCCAGGAACATGTGATTTAGGAAATAATCTAACGTTCATAGAGGAAGAATAAAACAAACAGAATTTCCTGATTTTCCTGCCTCTGTCTTTTCAGTGATTTTGTGAGTGGTAGATGCACATTGCTGAGCTTGTCCGACCCTGCCTTTGTCAGCATGCAATACCCTGTCCTAACAGCAGAGCTTAAATGATGCCATTTATCACCTCAGTGAGTGGGTGCCTTGGAGCACTCACGGGGTGACAGAGCACCTCAGGATGTTGCCAGGATCTCTTTCTCCTTTGCTACCTGTAGCTGCTGGTGGACACTGTGGTGCCTCATGGTCATGAGGCTGCCAGAGTGCTTCCCATCACACCTGCACTCCACAAGCTGCTAGGAAGGAAGCCGGTGGAAAGCACAAAGGGCCTTTGGCTCTCTCAGTTGTTCATGGACAGCAGCTGCCTTTTGCTTCTCATTGGTTAGAACCAGGTCACATGCTTCCTCCAGAAAAGTCCCTGGCTTCTGGGAATGTGACTGACTGATTCAGTCCCCTGTTCCCAGAGTGGGGTTCCAGTTGCACTTGGCAAACCCCAAATAATTGGAGTTTGGGTAAAAAAACTTGTATGCAAATGTCTATAGCAGCCCTTCCAAAAAACATCCACCAACAGAGAACAGAGAACAAATGTGCTGTGTTCACAATGGAGTACTACTCAGCCACAAAAAGGAAAGATGCAGTGACACCTGCCACAGTGGGACAAGCCTTGAAGATGAGCGAGTGACAGCCAGACACAGAAGGACACATCTTGTGGGTCTGTTGATGCTGGAGTCCAGCAGTTGGTGGGTGCCAGGGGCTGAGGGAGTGAGTGGGACTAGTTTTCTGTCCGGGATAAAGGAGGTAGTGGTGACAGTCACACAGCAGTGTGAGTGTCGAATGGTGTACTTTAAAATGGTCAGAATGGACATCGCGCCTGCATGCCTCGTGCCACCCCAGGAAGCCATCCATGCTAGGCATGGGGAGGTGTCTGGGCTCGGGCACTGCCAGTTATTCATTAGTCCCGTGGTTTCCAGCCGATTCGAAATATGCTCGGAAGTCCCACCCGGCAGGGAGTGCACCCCTGTGTCCCGGCAGGCCAGTGCCCGGTGACACCCAGGGAGCCTGCAGCAGCTGTTCCAGCCAGGCCCTTCCTCCCTGGGCTCCCGCTCTGGGGTTGGCCTGGAAGGGCACTGGTCCCCTCTGGGCTCAGTTTCACAGGCTTATCCAGGCCCAGTGCCACCCCTCCATCCCCCTCCGTGCAGCCCACATTTGCAGGGCTTCCTTTGTGACAAGCACCCCCGACGTCCTGCCCACGGTCACCAGCTACTTGATGAGTAAGACGGGGTTGCGGGTCCAGGGAAGCAGACCGCAGGAGGAGCCCTCATCGGAAGAATAAAGCAGGGGCGGGGACAGAGTGACACGGCCCTCAGAAGAGGTCCCCTCCCCTGCCACAGGCCAGGGCCTGGTCTCGGGACGCGCTGGGCCCTGGCCTTCCTGCTCGCGCGGCCCCTCCCGGCCCCTCCCGGCGGTACAAGGCGACAGTCAGTCCCGTGCCGCTCCGGGCGGGGGCGCCCGCGGGCTCCTGCTCCGCAGCAGTATTTGCAACGGAAAATGGAACCTCAGTCTCTGCAGGACAAGTCGCAACCGGTGGGTCCCGACGCGGCGACCGCCTGCCGTTGCTCACGTTGGCGGTGCAGAGGCGGAGGGGTCGCTTCGCGGCAGGGTCGCGCAGGTGGGCAGGCGCCCGGTCTGGGACGCGGGCTGCGCTTCCTCCTGTGGCCCCGGTCGGGCCTGCAGTGCCGGCTGCAGCCACGAGATGGCACTGTTGCTCTTCGCTACAGCCTGGCGGGTGCGTGGGCCGAGCCGGGCCGGTGGAGGATGGGCAGCGCCCGAGGGAGCCGCTTGGCAGACGCCTGCTTCGGTAGGGGTGGCGGGGCGCGAGCCGCTGGGCCCGGGCTCCGGGCTCCGGGCTCTGGCTCCCCGCGCTTTCGGAACCAGCCTCAGTTTCCCCGTCTGTACAGGGGGAGACTTGGGGTTGTGCGATCCTTCTGCTTCTGCCCCAGACTGTAAAGTCAGCAGGCAGGGGTGTGTGGGTGTGTGGGTGTGTGTGTGCGTGAGAGAGAGAGAGAGAGAAATTCTGGGTCTTCAGCGAGGGGTAGGGGTGCCTCGTAGTCACTATTGCCAGTCCCTAGCCTTCCCAGAGTCCTTCAGAATCCGGGAAGATCCCCACCCCCATGACTCCAGGGACAAACCTATTACAGATTTAGGCACACGGTCCTGGTTAATATGCAGAAACCCTCCCCCAACGACAAGATGGGCTGGGGCTGCTCCACACACCAGCTCAGAGAGGGTTAGAGGCTTGTCTAAAGTCACACAGCTGGGGCATGGAAAAGCCACCCTCCTCTCCTTAGTGTCCAGGTCACTCAGCACCACTAGCTGGAGGAAGGCATATCCCAACCACAGCTCTGCCCTGGAGAAGCAGGGTGGCTCTGTGAGGTGGGATGGGGTGGCTCTGGGCCAACCCCTGGACGGTATGACCCCAGGTTTGTGTCTTGTTGGACGATTTGTGCTTGATCTCAACACACACCCCACAGAAGAACCTCTGGACTCGTCTCTGGTCACAGATCGCCAACACTCACCATCCTGGTCAAGCACATGGTGTCCCTGGGCGTGAGCACCCTGGTCTTTCCCTGCTGAGGCTCTCTCCTGTTTTGTGTGGCCATGTGATGAGTTGCCCCCATCAGAGACTCCCCCAGAGGAAAGGCCCTCCATTTATTTCTGTTTCCAGGCACACAGTAGGTGCTCAACTCTGCACATTCTTATGCATGAGTGGGAGAGATGGGAGGTGGCTGGGGACCCCAAGAGAGGCTGGACAGCGTCTCCAGGACCATCCTCCTGGCTGGGGAAACAGTCGCAGGGAGGGGAGAGAGGGCTCTTCACAACTGCAGGGAGACCCCCAGTCACATTCTCCAGCCACTCCGGGGACTGCCAGGGAGCCTAGAGGGGCTTGGCCAGGGCGTTGGCTCCTTGGGAAGGAAGCCTGTTAGCAGCAACAGGAAAGTCCCTTTATGTCTCCTAATTAACCTGGGCTGGAGACTGGCCACCTGCCCTGGGCTCTTCCTTCTTTCTTTTATCTAGGAAGAGCTGATGCTGCCTCTGCTAATGAGCCTGTCTGTACTAATGAAGCAGGTGCCCGGTCCCTCTCCATCCCCCTCACCAGCTGGGAGGGGGAGAGGATTGTTCTTCTGATGTGAGCTCTGGGCGCAGTGGAGGAAAGTCGGATACATAATAATAATGGCCATAATGAGAATGATAATGTCGACAGCAGATACCTTCACACGAGCAGTTATTTCCTAGGTTGGGGCTTTGTCTGCGTTACTGGGGACACCAGGTGAACACTGTCAGGGACAGGGAAACTGAGGCTCAGGGGGGCTGGCTTGCCCCAGGCTGCACATGGAGGGAGTGGAAGAACAGGGGTTCTCCTCCAAGGCTCTAGACTTCCCTAGGCCTCTCCACCGCCCTCATTGACTGTTTGCAAAGTTTGACCCACTTTTCATGGCAAACAGAGACACTGGAGCTAGCATCTCTTATTATGGGGCTGGGGTGGGGCAAGGACTCCACCAGGTGGGCCCAGGAACTTTCCAGGCATGGGGGGATACTGTAGAAGCCCCCACTGTTCCCAGCCCCATGAACTCACTGTTTCCCCTCTTGGCTGGCTTAGGTTGGGGGTCTTTCGCAGAGGAGGACTAGTGGTTTCTGCTTCCCCTGTGACTTGTCACCTCCCTCCCCAGTCTGGCTGTGGCCCTTCCCATGGCCTGGAAGAATCTAACCACCGGGCACCGTCGGACCCTGCGTTGGGAACTGGTCGGCAGAGCATCAGGAATGTCCCCTTTCCAGGAGAGAACTCCCGGCCTTCGCCTCCGTGCTCCTCAGGCCTGTGAGACACGGGGAGGCACCTTCTGCATTAAACAAGAGTTCCAGCTTCGCACCCTAGACATCCCCCAGACGCCTTCTATCTGTTCCAGGATCCTTGACCGCGCCCAGCCTGCGCACCCCTCTCCCGCCCGGGTCCCAGAGCTTGCAGACACTCCTCACGTCGCCCCCACTCCCGGGGCATGCCCTCCCCCTCCCCCGCGGGCACCCTCAAGTTGAGCCAGATGTATCACGGGACCTCTAGTCTGCGCTCAGCCTCGCGCTGTCTGTCCCCCGCAGACACCTCCTCTCCAGACGTCGCTACCCCATTCCGAGGGCCCTCCCTTAGCCCCCTGGCCGACCTCGACCTTGGGACCGCCCATCACTACACCCCTAACACGCCAGGATCTACCTGAGGACCCCCCTCTCCGCACTCCGAACCCCTCCCGCGGTCCGCGGCCCCCGCAAACGCCCCAGACCCCGGNCTCAGCGGAGGAGACGCCGCCAGCCCCGGCGCCTGCGTCTGGGGAGGAGCAGCGCGCTGGGAGCGAGCCATGCCCGGCGCCCGGGCGTAGCCGCCGGGGCTGCTCCCGGGAGCCGCGGGCCGGGCCGGGCGCGAGAGGAGCAGCCCCGCGCCGCGCCCACCGCGCGCAGAGGACCATGCCGCCCCCGGGCCGGGCGCCGCCGCTCGGGCTCCTGCTGGCGCTGACTGCGCTCCGGTGCCCAGGTAACGCGTCCCGGGACCCCATCTCCGACCCCGGCCGCCGCGCACAAAGTTGGCTCCTAAACGGGGTGGCAGCTTCCGTTTCTCAAGTCCTTGGCAGCTTCGGTCTCCGGGACTTGGACCGATCTGGGGAGACCCTGGGAGCGCAGGGGCCCCAGCGCGAGAACCCGCCAGCCTTCCTCTCTAAACCTCCTGCTTTCCTGCGGATCCATTCCGGGCGCACGGGGGCAACAGACGGGATGCGCTCAGCCTCTGGAGGCGGGTGGGGGCGCGCCTCAGCAATCTAGCCCCCTCCCTGCCCTGCCGGGGGACACCCCCCACGTCCAGGTTCAGGCGGGGGTTTAGCTGTTGCAGGGGTCCATGGAGCTCTTCTCCCAGCTGCCCGCTGCCCAAGGTAGCACGGGCCGTGCGTTCCCAGGACACCTGCGGGGCCTTGAGGCAGTCTCAGCCTGCGCTGTCTGGCTGTCCGCAGCCCCTCCCCGCGCCCCGTTGCGCTCCTCTGTTTTCATTTCCCTCAAAGATACCCCCTCCCCAAGTAGCCTCCTCTAGCCAAGGGCCAGCGGCTGCTTGCTTCCTGAAAACGTGGGTTGTCCTAGCGCCCTGACCCCAAGGCGGGCCAGAGAGGGTAGCAGTGGCCAAGCGGCCCCCAGCGCGCTCAGGGCCGCCTGGAATGTGGTGATGTTCAGAGCCACTGCCCGGGTACTAGCGAGCTGGGCTCCCCGCCGGCACCGGCGCAGCTGTCGCCAAAACACAGTGAGTGGCGAAGGCAAAATAGTCAGGTATTTTCTGTCTTGGCTGGAGTTTGGAAAGCTTTCTACCACCTCGGTGTGGCTGCATGTTGGTTCCAGGGGAAGCTTGTCCTGAAGTGACGGTGCTTCCCCTCCCCCCACCCGAGCAGGGGAGAACGTCTCCAAGGCTGGGATGAACAGGAGTAGTCACGAGCGACATTCATGTGCGTCTGGGAGCTCAATTTTCTAGACCTTTTAAAATACGAACCCATGATTTGGGAGCAGGTAGCTCTTCCCTTAGAAAAATCTCTCCCCATTTGCTTAACAAACAGACCCCACAGCCGGCAGAACACAGTAGAAAAATACAACTTTAACTTTCCAGTTTCAACTGTCTTGGTGAGGTTGCAGTTGGGAGCATATCTGCATGCCAACTTGGTGTGTGATGCATTTGCATGGCAAAAGTAAATATTGTCTTCCCTCCAGATGCCCTTAAGTGACCCCAAATATTTAATAAGACCTTCAGCTTGGGAAACCTTCCCTGAGAGACACCAGGCACTGGCTTTGGCTGGGTCCACAGGGTGGCCTTGGGCTCCCCGTGAATGGATCTTCAACAGCTTGCCTAATGAGCAGCTGCAGGAGCCCTTTTGCTGTGGGGGTTCCTCTGTGGCACATGAGAGGGTCTGCTACTGGGGTTGGGCTGCTTCCTCTCAGCGGAAGCCCTGGGACCTGTTTCCAAAAGTGCACAGTCCCTCAGACTTGAAAATTGCAGTTTTGTCACTATTTTGTTTCTCCACGGGGGTCAGCATTTGCCTGGATGTGCTCGGAAGTGACTCTCGGAAACCTCTCAGAGACACTGCCTGCCTGATGCTTTGTAGGAGAACGTGCTGGTCTCGTCCCTCCCCCAGCAGCGGGAGAGCCTGCGCCTGGCCCTGGAGGCCTGCTTTTGGGGGGGAAGGGGCCCCTTCCCTGAGAGCTGCTGCCAGCCTGCCCCAGGCCCTGCTGCCCTCTGCCCTCCCCCAGGGTCTCAGCTGGACACCTTGGTCAGGCAAATGCCACTGGGGCAGAGTCGCTGTGCCACTGAGGTTCTTGGACGCGCATGTAAGTCTTTATGTTCCCACCAGGGACATAAAGAGACGACAGTTTGAGAACTCTATATTTAGTACTAGCTCAAAAACCAAGGCTGAAATTCCTGAAAGATACCTAGCTGCCTACACTTGGTTCAGAGGAATTAACCAGAGCTTCCTTGGAGCTGTGTGGGTTTTTCAGATGTCTCCGAGGGGCCGGCTGCGGCTCCAGGAGAGGGGCTGGGGGAGCTCAGCGGCAAGGGCGCGCTCCCTGGCACACGGCTGTGCCTTTGCCCCTTCCTGCGTGGGTAGCTGCCATGGTAAAGAGCGTGGTGGGTGGACTGGCTGCTTTCGGCCTCTGAGCACTGAAGCATATGGAGCTGCGCTTGGGTAGAGTCAGCACAAATCCCCCAGCTTAGCGACCAGGGGGCCCCATTATTCAAGCCACTTTTGTGCCTGCTGTGGCTTTGCAAATTAGCGGCATGGTCACATCCCTGCTGGGGAAAATGAGGTGCCTTGCTTCATTGACCCATTATGCCCAACCCATTATGCTGGGGTCTGTGCAATTGGGTGGGTGGAGCATGCCCCTGGCAGAGGGGCCCTGTGAGTGGGCCGCTGGCTTGCAGGGCAGAGGCACTGCTGGCACCTTGGTGTGGCAAGCAGAATGTTCCTTCACTGTGGTGGTGTTTTGGAAGGGGGGTCTGCCCGTGCGTGGCTGCTCTACGGAGAGGTGGGACTGGGAGGAGGTGGCAAGTGGTATGCAAATGCTGTCACCTCCCCCAGTGATTTAAGGGTGGCACAGTGGAGGTTCCCAGAGTAAATCACTTCATGCCTCCCCCCCCACCGGATGCAGGAACCGGGAGGCGTGCGGCTCCTGCTTGAGATCCGCTGCTCGGCGGCGCCAACAAAGCCCCGTGGTTGCCATGATCCAGGGGACAAAGAGAAACCCCTCGCCTGTTGGCTTGGAGTCCGGGAGGGTGGTCTCTGGGCCAGCGAGGCCCTTCAGGAGCCCCGTTCCCAGATGAGCCCCCACTTCTATGCGGTTGGGTGGCTCCTTTCTTCTCTCCCGGTCTAGGTTTGAATGGAGATGGCCGGGGATGGAGAGGGTCCATTTCCTTCAGGCTATGGGACTCAGCAAGTGCACTGCCCACTGCACGAGGGGAGATGGAGGCAGCTGGTGCCACAGGAGCGCTGGGTGACCGTGCAGCAGAGTGGTGGACCTTTAGGGGCAAGAAGGTGTTGGGGACACAGGGGAGACAGGGGACAGGAAGGGGCAGTGCCATGCTTGGCGCCACACAGTGGACTGGCCAGGATTCAGGTCCGGATTCTTGCCTCACTCCGACTCCTCTTCTCCACTCCTTGCCTGGGCCTTCCTCACCCCTCCCCTGGCCCTTTGGGTAAAGGAGTTCTGAGCCATCTTCAGGGGCCCGGGACTCCACCGAAGGGGCCCAAGGTCACGGAATGCCAGCTGTTTGGCACTGCCAAGATGGCAAATGTCAACCAGTCGGCCGGGGAGCAGGCTGTCACCACCATGGCGGAGCTGATGGGGCGAGGGTGCTGCTCCCCCAGTCCTCTGCAGTCTGTGCTGGAGGGGCCCCGGGGGCCCTTACATGGACACAGTGGCGCCCCTGGCATTCGGGGGGGACACTCATTATCTGCACTTACAGGTGATGTGTAGAGGGAAGGCCAGTCACACGCCTGGGGTCGGGCACAGCCAGGATTCCTTATCTGCCACCTCACATAGCTTTTGCAGAAAGGCCAGGACTGGCCTCTGCATGGGCCGGTCACTCTTCGATTGCAGGTGGTTCCTAAGCTCTCTTGCTGTGCCCACCCTTCCTGCCCCCTAACTATGTCTCTGCAGCAGGTGAATCTCCTAACCGAGCAGAGGTTCAGAGCCGAGGAATCAAACAGATTGGAGGGCACTCTGCAGGCAACCGGGCTCCTTTAGAATTCCGTGCCCTCGAGGGATTAGAGGGTCCATTAAAGGGCGAGAGGTTGGCAGGGAGAATTCCCCCTCCTTCCTTTTGGTATCAAGACCTAGTTTTTGCTCTTCGGTATGCCCCAGAATTAGTAATGTCACAAGAACTACCTGCTCATGGCCTGTTCCCAGCCCTCCCCAGACTTGAGCTCTCGGAGTCTTTGATATCCTTATGGGTAGGAACTTCTGTTTGTCCCATTTTACAGCTGAGGACACTGAGGCCCAGAGAAGTGATGTCACTTACGCAAGGTCACACAGCCACTGTGGATGTGAACAGGGGACCTTTGACCCTTCCACATCCCACCTCTTCAGTCAAGAGCTTGGGCCACTTTGCCAGGGAGCGCTGGGTGCTGGGGAGACTGAGTGGATGTGGAGGGCTCGTCCACAGAGGCCACTGGCTCTCCTTGGGGATATCTGGCCATCAAATTTCTCTTGGCAGTTACTGGTATTTAAAAATTGGGGTCAATATTGGGATCCAGATTTTTGGCTTCTCTCAAGCAATTGGGAGATCTGGGCAGTATTGGCCTCACCCCTTGACCTCTCTGAGACTCAGTTTCCCCACCTGTAAAATAGGCCCTGAAATCTTCCCCTGCTGATCTCAGTTCAGGGCTGGGGCTTCATCAAGAAAGAGGTATGCACTCCACAGCAGTGTGCAGGGGGCTGAGGGCGCAGGGAGGGGCTGGGACAGCAGAGGTAGGGGGGACTGCGGGAGCTCTGCGGCAGCCATCAGAGCCGCAAAGAGAAGGATGGTGACCATTAAGCTGTTTCTGGGTGGCCCCTCCCTCTGGGATTTCAAGGTTATTGGGCAGCTGTTGAGGTTAGGGGTTGGGGTGTGTCCAGCTGGGGAGGCTGAGGCTCAGAGGAACCCTCAACCCATGAGTGGCAGGGTAGTGGCTCCTCCCCAGAACACCTGAGGGCACCTTCTTGTCCTGGAACCTTGCCTCAGTTTCCCTGCCCTCAGCTTGGAGCGTGTGACCTTGGGGCTTGTACTCCAGGGCAGCTTGGGCAGTGGTGGGGACAGGCAAGCAGCCCCCAGACATACCAGAGGGAAACCCCAGATGTTCGTTTGAGCTTCTCCTTGTCGAGGTGTGGTGATAAGATGGGATGTGGCTGGGCGGGCATTCTGGGAAGACTTCTTGGAGGAGGTGGCAGTTTTCTTCTCTGAGACCTAAGTAACCAGAAGGTGCCATCCTGGGGGAGTCTTCCAGGCAGAAGAGTGTGAGTCTTTGAAAGTCTCTCTGCACAGTGTCTGGTGCAGGGCGAACACGCCAGCCGCCAGCCAGTGCATCTGTCCCCGTCTGTCTATCTTTCCAACAGTCACATAGGAATGAGCCCTGAGCACTCAGGACCCTGGGGGGACAGAGGACACACGCCCTGTGCCTAGGTGCTGCCATCCTGTGGGCTGAGACAGCCACAGAGCAGGCACATGCTTGAGTGTGGGGCTGCAGGGAGGGTCAAGAAGGCTGTCACCCCTTGCTCCATGGGGTGCTGGAGTTTGTGTCTTCCCTTGGGGCAACCAGACTCTCAATGGCCATTCTCTGCTGGGGGAAGGAGAGAGGGATGCTTGGGTCCCTTGTACTTGAATTCCAGTCCCTGGTCTCTGCTGCATCACCCATTCCGCCCCTGGGGTGCTGCGAGCTGAAGTCCCCGACACTGGACTCCTTAGCTGATCAATACCCTCTCCTTGTGTTTCGGCCCCAAAATAGTTACATAAAAAATCGATAGAGTGCAATTTGATTTGCTGGATTTTATTACTGAGGTGGTGGAGTGTCCAGTTCCGCCGTGCTTCTGAGCGGCATCTTGTGGTGCTAGCCTGAATTAACCCGTTGGGGGCACCAGCTCCTAGTGGCTGTGGAATCCGGGTCCTGGAGGTGAGACAGCCAGCAGCTTTGCAGCGACTGCTCAGTGCTCCGAGTGCCTCCCGCCCGGGCTCTGAATGCACCGCAGCCAACAGGCACGAGAAAACGCAGGGTGACTCCCGGAGCCTCCCGAGCCGCCCGCGGGATGCAGCCCTGCAGTGGCCTGCGTCCCTCGCTGCCTTTGTTTCCTGTCCGCCACACTGGGCAGAGGACTCCTTGCTCATCCTGGCTCCCGGGGTGTCCCCTCTGTCCTGTGCCATATGCTGCTGCGGGTTGCTGGGTGTGCCAAGAGGCCGGGGCAGTGGGGAGTGGGTGCTGTGGCGGGGGGGCTGTGGGAAACGAGGACAGAGGAGGCCACCGCTCTTACAGCCGCTTCATCCCCATGGCATGCCGAGTGGGGAGGGCTGGGGGGCAGCATGGTGTGGGTGGGAAAGATTATTTTGCCAACAGTGTTTTTTCTGGGTGTCAGGGAGTTGGGGCTCCTCCAGGCCCGCGAGGGACCCAGTGCCTCAGGCCCCTATCTGCCTGCAGACTTCTCCTGTGTGTTGCTGGGAGCCGTGGATATCAGAGTCCAGGTTGGGGGTTCTCGGCCTCCCCGGGACTCAGTTTCCCCATCCTCTGGCCCCTGCTGGTCTCCTTCCTTGGACCCATCTCCATCCCTCTCACCCTGCTCGTCTGTCCTTGTCATGTCTATGCCTGGCTGGGAGGGCAGTGTTCTCGGGGTTGGTGATGGGACAGAGGCAGGAGGGTGGAGATCCTGTCCTGGGGGTTGGCATATAGGTGGCAGACCCCGAGCCACAGGCAGCTGAGGGCAGGAAGCCCTGCGGGGGAGCGTGGTGCAGGGGGGCAGAAGGGGTGCCCTCGGGGGCTGGGATTGAGTAGCCATCAGTGAGTGGGCCTGGACAAGGACCTGGGGGGGAGGCGGCCTGGCAGCTGTGCTGCAGGCAGAAGAAGAGCCAGTGTGGAGGCCCTGAGGTCAGAATGTGGCAGGGACAGAGGAAGAAAGAGGTCAGTGAGGCTGGGTTGAGTGAGTGGAGGGACGGCAGTGGAAATGGGCCAGGGGTGCCAGGGACCAGACCCTGCGAGGACTTGCCTTTTGCTCTGGGATGGGAGCGGTCGGCAGGTGTGAGCAGTTGAGGACGCTGTGGCCCATGCGAGCAGAAGCAGGGCGACCCTGAGGGGCTAGGCGGTGACAGTGGTAGCTGGGAGGACAGGAGGAATGCTGGGTTTGGTTAGTGGGAAAGTTGAGCTGCACTCAGTGCATTTTGGACTCACTCAGTACATTTTGTTGAGCGCCTACCACTGTACTTAGAATTGGGACCAAATCAATCTCCGTTAAATGATGAAATTAACAAACAGGACTTGATCTGTGAGTTGGGCTTTTGCTTTGCATGAGGTCTCCTGAGAGCCCAGTGGAGAAGTCTGGCCGTCTGAACCTGCAGTTTCACATCTGTGACACGGGGAGGTAGCACATCAGGAGAGTCAGTCAGGAGGGCTCGTGGCGTGAGGGACGCAGAGCACTTGTTAGCATAGGGTCCAGCACACTAAGTGCTGCGTCAAGGTGGCCCTTACCAACATCACCACCACGATGGCTGAGGGAGCAGGGGCTGGTCACGCTGGCACCAGGCAGAGTCTGGGTTTGATTTGTGACCTGTTGGACTCTGGTGCTCATTTTTTCTGCTGAAACCACTAACATTGAAAGAACCCAACTCTTCCCGTGTTGATGTGATTATTCTGGTACGGTTTATTGTTCATTGGCTGATGCAGGTGTCCTCGCTTTCTTTAGTAGATGCAGTAGTGAAAAGTTGTGTGTCGATCAAATTCTATTTCCTCCATCAATTTCAGGGACGTTTTAGAGTTGTGTAAATGCCCTCTGACCCTGTGCTGGCCTTGGCTCCTGACATGTCGCTTGTTGTTTTCTGCACCCTTTAAGCCAAGCATTAGCAAACTGTGCTTTATGCACAGTGTCTGGCCCCCCCCACTTGTGTTTGTAAATAAAGTTTTATTGGAACACCATCATGCCTGTTTGTTTACCTAGTGTGCATGGCTGCTCTGGCACAACCCTGACAGGGTGGAGCAGTTGTGACAGAGATTGTGTGTTTGTCCTGCAAAGCTCAAGTGAGCTACCTACTTCTGGCCCTGTTTAAGGCAAAGTGTGGCTGAAGTGGTCAGGCGGGGCCTTCTCAGTGGATGTACATTTACAGCACTTTGAGTGTGTTCAAGGGCAAGGAACTCTTTCTAATGTCAAGAGAAAAAAATTATTCAATTCCCCAACAGAAAAGAATTGTGGGTTTGGTATCTCTGGGTTGAAAAAGAAAAACATATTGATTGAAAGTCGCCATCAATTCAGTAATGCTTTTGAACGCGTGGGTTTTGGTAATTACAGTAGCATTTATGTAACGTTTTAAAAATAGTAGCACATGTGTGTGCGAGCTATTTTTGCTCTGCAGGCAAAGCTCCATGGCTCGCAGCTCAGAAGACCCCTTGGAGGGATTCCGCTGGAGGGAACTGGTACCCAAGGAACCCACTGGCTGGCTATTTTATGTTCCAGGTGACTCCAGTCAGTGGCTCTCTTTCATGATCTGGTGTTTTTTTCTTACTGGATGGTTTTAAAGATGAATGTAGCCTTCTCTGTGTTTATCTTTGACTCTGAGGCTTATGATGCTTTAAATGCTGAGATTTTGGGTGTACTCATGGAGATGACAGGCCAAACACAGGAGTATGTCATTGTTTGAGTCTGGATTCTCTTGGTTGCCAGGGACGGGAGTGGGAATTACCCTTCCCTGGAGCTGGGAAGCTCAGGAGGGAAACAGGTTTAGGTCTGGCTGGATCCAGGAGCTCTCAATTCTCACACTCAGAGCTTCTGCTCTCTCCCTTGACCTCCTGGCTCTTTTCCCCTGTGCTGACTTCGTTCTCAGATGGGCTTTCTCTACTTGGTGGCAGAGCCAGCTACAGTCAGCTCCAGCCTTTCCCCTGACTGGCAGAAGTCACATGTCACTTTCCGAGTTGTCCCAACAGGAAACCGAAGACTCAGACGTACTGGACTAACTTGGGTGGGGTGCTGACCCCTCAGAAGGAACAGGCCTGCGGTGGAAGAGGGTGTCTGATCGGCCATCTGTGAGCCAGAAGCTCACCTGTGCTGCTAGGATTGGTATAGGGTTATGTCCCAAAGGAGAGTCTGGGAAGCAGATTCCCCGCCTGTGAAGGGCAGCCCTCACCCTGCCTGCTAACGCCTGCCCTTGGGCGGCCCCCAGCCCAGGGACACTTGATCATGCCTGGAGCTCACAGAGTGCAGTTGCTTTGGAGCAGATGTGGGACATCCAGAATGTGCTATGAAGGAGCCACTTGCTCTCTGGCCCAACCACCCCACTTCCAGGGGGTCCACAGCTCGTGGGAGCAATAGCACCCTTGGAGCAGGCACGGGCCGTTTCAGAGGCTGTGCCCAGTGGGTGACGTCATCTGTCTCCTCTCCATGCTGGGTGCTGCCTGCGCCACCTGGGCATGTTGTCTTCTGGAGGAGGTGAGGTGTGGGGTGCTCAGGCAGGGAGCTAGCCTTGGTGACCCCAGGGGCGGAGTGAAGGGGTGAGGCTGCAGAGCTGGGGGGGGGTGGTCGCCAGGCAGAGGCAGGCGGCTCTGGCTGCTGTAGCCAAGGTAGTTCTGATATCAAAGAAGACAGCCTGCTCTCCCAGGGCTCCTGGCTGCCATTGGGGCTGGGGGGACCTTCTGACTCTGCTGGTCTGGGGGCTCTGAGGCCTGCAGCTCTGTCACCCAGGAGAGGTGCTGCTCCCTGGGACAGGGGAGCCTGGATGGGGGGTGCTGGGGATGCCTGTTGAGACTGGGCCCAAGAGGGAGTGAGGAGATTCAAAACTGTGATGAGGTTTCTCTCATCAATAAGATTCTGAAGTCAAGTTCAGGATGGTTCTGGGGACTCTGTTCCCTGGAGTGCTCCCTCCTTTCCACCATTTCAAGGTTCTGGTCTTTGTCCTCATGGTCCAAGATGGCATCCACAGGTACAACCATCTCATCTCCATTCCAGGCAGCAGGATGGGGGAGCGGATGAAGATGGGGGAAGGATGTGCACAGCTGTCTTTTAAGGACGAGTCCATGATGCTTCTCTTACTCTCCATTGGCTAGGCTTCGTCACAGGGCCCCATCTAGCTGCAAGAGAGCCTGGGAAATTCAGTCTTTATTTTAGGTTGCTAAAAGTCAGGGTTCTGCTACTGAGGAAAAAGGAGAGAAAGGACTGGGGACAGCTGGTTTCTCCACTGTGGTCTGGTTTGTGGGGACAGCCTCAGCAGGTGTGGGTTGACTGGGGAACAGAGTGAGCGCCCGGCTGCACGGAGTTTGAATGTGTGATCTCACTCTGCCAGGTCCTGGGCGGTGGAGTTTTTCTGGTAAATACAAGGAGCCTGGCTGATGCAGGACGCTCTCTGTCAAAGACATTAACGTGGTTTTAGAAATGCTACCAATGGGTCCGAGTTCCCTTTTAATCCCCTGGTCTCCCATAAGGTAGCCATTCAGCGGCCCGTGGTGTATTTCTTCCTACTGGAAATGGATCAGAAATTTCTTTTTGTACATCCACACCCGTCTTTTCCCCAGCGTGTGTAGCCGCCTCTCCTGGGGCATAGAACATGACCTCCTCCAGGTGGACAAGGTGTGTTGGTGATTTCCTCCATGTCCTGAGGTCGGGACCCTAAAGGCAGAAAGGCTTCAGATGGAGCAGTGGTGGGTGGAGGGGAGCCCAGCATCTCCCCCACTTACGGCAGCCAGCGTGTGGCTGAGTGGTGGTAGAGAAAGAGATGACATGTGAGGGCATGGAGTCACAGGACACCAGGAGCCAGCGACAGTTGGGGGTGGAGAAGGGCACCGTAGGGGGGTGGTCTGTCCCCTGCATCCAGGCCTCCTGCCCAGGGTGCTGGTCCTCGAGGGTAGGGCCAGCCAGTGCTTCCCAAGTGCTGTGCCCGCTGGTTCTGGCGGGTGATTCCCAGAGGCCTTGGAGTGCCAGCCTTTGGATTCATGGTATTTCTTCATGTTCTGGAAGTTTCCATTGAACAACAGGGACATCCTCCCAGTTCTCCAGTGTGTGCCTCTGAGCTTTCAACACACACAAACACACACACATGTTTTTAATGCAGAGGGTTCTCTAAAAAGCACTGGGAATTTATGATGAAAATTTTATTTCTTTATATGATATTTTTTCCCTTTTCCACCCACCACCCCCCACGCCCGGCCCAGTTAAGCGGTTTTCTTTTAGATTTAGGGGCCGAGTGGCTGGGAGGGTCGGCATAGTCCAAAGTGGCCTTGTCTTCCTGGGGGACCAACTTTCCTGTCGTGGCAGATCATTCCTAGGGGTGAGAACACCACTGCCTCAGGTGGCCCAGGGTAACACGAAGGAGGAAAGGGCCTGAACTTCTTCCTCGGTCCTCGCCGTCCTTCGGGCTCCCTCCTTCCTCTCATTCCCCGTCTTTTCCTGCAAGTTCTAGACAAGCGTCAGAGCCAGACAATGAGCTGCTCGGGACCACCCGGCTTCACGTCGCGGGCTGCTTCATTCTAGCTGTTTCTCTGCAGCTGCACAGCTCCTGCTAACTTTTCCACCGCAGACCCCAAGGGCTGTGCTCAGGTGCTGCCTGGCTCTGTGACCTGTGGATGAGTTACTTAACTTCTCTGGCCCAGGGCACTTCCATCTGTAAGTGTGGCGAGCAGCCCTGCCCCTTGAGATGCTGTGAGTCCTCTTCTCATTCAGCCAGTGTTTGATGAGCACCTACTGCGTGCCTGGTGCTCATTTGTGTGTTTTTGCTCATGTCTTCTCCAACGTCATTTCATATCCAAATCCTGTCATCTGATGGTGGCGATCTTCCATTCTTTCTCTTTCGGGGAAACCACGTCTGCCTGCTCTGAAGCCCCGAGGTTTGACCATCCCAACTTTCTCCTTCTCGCAGGGTGGGCTCATGACCTGGCCAATCAGAGCAGCCCATCTCTCGGGCCTCAAGGATTGGGTGAGGGCTGAGCACGTGACAGTGGCTGGGCCAATCGGCGCCTGCCCTGGGATGTGTGCTGCAGCCCTGCGGAGGATGCAGCCTGGGCGAGGCTCATTGTGAGACGAGAGGCGGAGCTGTACCCAGCTCCCATGGGTGACTCCGGCTCCTGTGGTTGGGAAGCCAGGAGTTCAGGGAAGGCTGCCACTCCACAGCCTCTCCGCAGTCTGCAGTGGGGGCCCGGGGCTTGTCTGAAAGCTAGCCAGGGAGGGGTGGCTTCTGCGGCCACCACCTGGTGGCAGGACTTGCTTTGCCTGTGCTGGGCTCTTGCTCCTTCCTGCTGACTGATGGCTGAGTTTGCCTCAGTTCTGGCCCAGGTCTGTCCATGTAGTGGTCCCTTCATCAAAGCCAGTAAGTGACATGCTCCTGGAGCTAGTCACAGAGATGACGTCCTCCAGTAGGGTCAAGGGAGTGCTCAGGGGAGCGGGCTCAAGGCTGAGAATGCCATGCTGGAGGCTTCTCGGGAGCTGTCCGCCTTGGGGACGCCTGAGCACGCAGCAGAGGGGCCAGAGTTGGAGGGGGCAGGGGCTTCCTGGCCTAAGCACCCCAGACAGCTGTTCTGATGGGAACTTGCCGGTAAACCCCGCAGAACACGACGTTCTTGCTTGTTAACGTGCTCTTGCTGCCTGGCGTCAGATGCAGCCCAGGGAAGGGGTCTCAGAGCCCTGCCCAGCAGTGGCCTCCCCCCCCCCCCACCCCCGGAATCTTGGTAGGAACAGTCCCCGGGCTGGTGGCCTGCTCACACCCAGCTCTGGAGGGCAGAATGTGTGCTTCCCCTTCCCTGCTTCCTTCCAGTGCTGAAGGCTGCAGAGTAGATCCATCTGCCAGGAATTACTGATGAGAGAGACTCTCACGTGCCCCTTCCCCTGCCAATCAAAAGTGTTTCTGTCTTCTGCACCTGCCTGGAGGTGGGAGGGGGGTTGGTGGTGCTGCCAAACATCAGTCAACCGTCTTGTTGGTGCTGCCCCCCAGAGGCAGCGCTGGGTGGCACATGTGGGTCTCAGTACCTGCGCAGCTTTGGGGGAATCCTCTCCACAGAGGGGCGAGTCTCAAGCAGCAGAACTGACCAGAGGGGCTGCTTACCCGACAGCTTTAAAATTTTAGAGTTTAGTTGATTACTTTTATGCAGCTTGCTGCATTTGAACATTTAGTTAGAATCAGTATTTTTATTTTTAGTGATATGCTTTAACAACTGTTTTTACGGCCAGTAGAATTTTATTGCCTATCCAGTCTCCAGTGATGCCAGTTTATATGAAGTGCCATGTTTTTGGCCTGTATGTACCTGCATTTCTTATAGACAGGGTCTGCATCAGCCAAGGTCCAAGCAGGAGAGCAAACCCATGCAGTGATTTGAAGAGGAAAACTAATGTCAGGAACTGTAAACTCTGATAGGGGGTCGGCATGATAAGGCATCGATTAGTAAGAAGTAAAGCTAACTTTAAGGAGGAAATGACCAGATATGAGGAGCAGCCTGCTTCTAGGGCTGGGACACGACATTCATCTTGGTGGCCTTTGATGGGTTCCCCAGGTCGCTGTAGTCATGATGACAGACATGGTTTATTGAGGGCACCACATGCCAGGCTGTGTCCTGACCCGTTCTGTGGAGTGTTTAGCTCCACCTCTCAGCCACCCTACAGATCCAACCCTGTGGGAAGTTGTGACTCGGTGATTGGCCCTGCTGGGAGGGCGGGGTAGCTGGCACCTGGTCTTTCCTTGGTCTCCATGTAGTGGCTCTGGAGTGGCCTCCTGCCTCAATGGAGGCTCCGGGCTTGTGTGTGGCTGGAGCAGGGCAGCCTGTGAGGCACCCCTCCCTGTATGTGATCCTCTATGGCAGCCCACAGCAGAGGCCTGGTGAACTGGGCTCCAGGTCTTGATCAGAGGCCTTCAGTGCCATCTCAGAGTGTTGGAGGAGTGTGCAGGTGGCAGGGTCCTCAGCAAGGGCTTGTCCTCGAGTCCCCAGGACCCCTCTGACCAACCTGTCTGGTCCAGGGAGGGGGTGGGGAGAATGGGGTTTCTTGGCTCCCGAGTTCATCAGGAAGGCTGCGAGTGGGGGGGATGGAGGGTGGACTGCTCACCCCAACACAGTCCTTTTTCTTTGTCCCCTTAGTTTTTCCTGTATTAATGAGGGTCTCCTGGTTCTCCTCAGAGGCACTAGGAGCCCCAGGGCCCTTTTCTAGGGAGGGGGCTTGGGGTCTGCGATGTGACATGGCCCACATGTCACATGTCACATGTCACATCATGGTCTCTGGTCTGACTCTGGCATTGAGGCTTGGTGTGACCATCTGGTCCTTGTCAGTGTGGTGTCCCATGCTCAGCTGGGCGGGGCCATGAGCCATAAGCCTCCGTTGCCTTGTGACTTATCCTGGCTGCGTCTTCAGTGACCACACCCTGGGTACCTCCTGTGCCCCCCTTGCCCATTCGCTCGACTCCCCCATGAGGGATTCATCTTGACTGCCAGCATTCTGTGACAGTGGTGACTCTGCCATCATCGAGGTGAGAAACGTTAATTGGAATATCATGTTGGACAAGGGAGACTTGGGGACGTGAGCAGGGTTTGGTGGTCCCTGTCAACCACCTGGCTCTCTGGCAGGTCCTGGCCTGCTGCACCTTGTGCCCACGGGGGAAGGAGAATTGGCTGGAACTTGCTCTTATGGTTGGTGTGGCGCAGGGACATTAGCTGTCCAGTCAGCCAGTGATTTAATAATCTCTGAGCCAATATTTAAGAACTGAAAGATTTAATATAAAAATTTGGATCTTCTCTGAAGAGCAGCAGGGCTGGTAGCTCTGGCCCTGTCTCCAGAGTGACCATGGTCTGCAGGAGTGGAGGCCCACCCTCCAGACACGTTCCCCAGGCCACTCGGTGGACGTTCAGCTGGACACAACCATGTGCCAGGCCTGGTGGAGGTGCTGTTGGGGAGCTGGCAGGCCATGTATTAGTGTCACTTGTTTCTGTTCAAGCACAGTCTTGCTGACTAGTGCCCTGCAGTAGTGCTTTCTGTGATGACAGGGACGCTCTGCACCCCTTGGTCAATCGTGTTCACTCACCATGCATTGGTATTGAGTGGTTGAAGCGTGGCCAGTGTGACTGAGGAGCTGGGTTTTGTCACTGTAGTGCCACATGCCACTTTAGCCACATTACGGGTACAGTCTGCCCGCCAGGCCTGTTCTGGGTGCTGTGTGGCATCACCCCTGGCTCTGGGGCCTTTGCGTCTTGCAAACTGAACCCCGCCCCTGCCCCTCCATTCTGCCCCGTACATGAGGTGGAAGGTAAGGGGACTCACACCCGACGGTCCAGTCCTTCTGTGGGTGGCTTATGTCACTTCATTCCTGTCGCAGAAGATGTCACTGTTTCCTTCCCTTTGAAGGCCTCCCATTGGGCAGTGAATTTTTAATGTCATTTCAAGTCTATTAACATATTTAAATCTCGGTGCATTTGAAGGCCCCTGCTGGCTAGGGCTGCCTGTCGAACAGCGGGGTCCAGATGTCTGGCCTCAGCCCCCTCTCCTCTGCGAATCCAGTCTTCCCACCCAACAGGTGGCGCAGCCGAGACACGTGAGACTTGAGGAGAGCCAGAAGCTTGGACGGGGTCCTCCTGGGTGCTCAGCTGGCTGTCCAGTGTGACCGCACCAGGCTGCGTGGGGCGGGCGATGCCAGGTTAGATGGGGTGGGCGGCTGGCAGGACTCACACGGACCTTCATGCTGGGGGATGATTGAACTTAAAAAATAATCAGCTGCCAGGTGAGCCTCCTATAGCATGAGTCAGTCACTGGAAAGTGCCCCGTCCATGGGCGGTCAGCACAGGGACAACTGCGTGCTACTGCCTGCTTTTGAAGTTACAAAATATTCCCATCACCTGGGAAGGAAACCGTGTGGCCCCCGGCCAGTTCCAGCGACTGCCACCCTGCTGTCTGTGTCTGTGGCCTGGCCTGGTGGCCACTCCTGTAGATGGTGTCACTCTGCATGTGGCCTGGGGCCTGGCTACCCTCCCTGAGGCTCTTCTTCACGGGTGAGCCCTGCTCTGCGGGGCACGAGGGCCTGGGTCCTGTCTGACGCAGTGAGCAGGCACAGGGTCTCTGGCAGGGCACCGTCTCTTTCCAAGGTGGCGGTGTGTCGGAGGGAGCCCGTCCCTGGCTCCCATCACTGGTACACATGAAGCCCTTTCAGCCCAGGGCAGGGCTGTCCCAACTCACCGGGTCACCTTGTGGTCAGAGGCCTGGGACTCGAGGGGGAGCCCCTCGTCCTTCATCTCATGGACTTAGGTATTTCCTCCCAGGCCACCAGCGAGGCTGGCTGTGGGGGCTGGTGGCCCAGGGCAGCTCAGTGTCTCTAGGTGGGCCGCAGGCTGGTGGGTGGGCTGTCCCCGGGTAGGCTTGCTGGACGCCTTTGTCCCAGCCCTGCAGAGCAGATGCTGCCAGAGGCGGGAGCCACAGTTACTGGGACAGTGCTCCCCTGGGACAGAGCCCTGGCCACCCCATGCTGGGCCCTGGGGAGGAGGGCGTGGACTCCGATAGCCGGGCCAGGAGAGGGACATGGCACAAGCCTGAAGGCTGAGTCCCGGGCAGGGCCCTCAGCCCGCCTGCCTTTCCCTGGTGACACGCTGCTGGCCTTCTCAGCTGGCCAGCTCCTCTGTCCCCACCTACAGCACCCGTGGCCCTTCCAAGCTTCTTGCTGGCGATGAGCGCAGGATGCCCTCTGCGATCCCGTGTGGCCTCCTCTGGCCCTTCACTCGTCCATCCTGCCTGGGAATTGGTGGCTCAGCCCCTGCCCACCCCTTTGTGAACTGCCCGGACTGTGTGTCGCTGACGGGCACTGGTGGCCTGGGACAGGACACAGCCCACACATAACTGTTGGAACAGGAGAGGGAACGTGCGGGTGCAGTCACCTTTCTTCTCTCCTCGGGGACCCAAGGCTTCTCTGTAGCAGGTCCTTTGATGTGACACAGAGGGGGCTCCGAGCTTTGGTCCTGACTCGCCGTTGGCTTTGTTTTGCTTTGTGTTTAGGTGGCAGGGGCCACGTCCTAACCCAGAGTACCCCTGCTCCGCTGCCCACTCGATCACCTGTGAGGGAGGGAGAGCCTTTGAACACTGGTGCTGGGGAAGAATCTCCATGGGTGTCACCCGGGTCCTTTTGTTCCCAATGCGTTTTTGTTTTGTTCTGGTTTCGCAGTGCTGGGGACGAAACCCAGGGCCACGCGCGTGCGAGGCCAGCGCTGTCCCACTGAGCCCCACCCCGGCTTCCCGGGCCCTTTTTGTCTTATCTCTCATGTATTTAGAATCCTTTTTAATGCCTTGATAATTTTGGGTGAGATAGAAAATAAAGCCAAAAGGTCACAGAGACTCTTTTTAGCTAGTTGGCGCCACCACTTTAAAAATTTGTCTTAAAAATTATTAAACTCACAGAACACAAGGGGGTTCTAATACTAATAAAAACTAATAATAGTTTTGGGGGGTCATGGGTACCAGGGATTGAACCCAGGGCCTCTCGGCCACTGAGACACCTCCCCAGCCCTAGTGTGTATTTTATTTAGAGACAGGGTCTCACTGAGTTGCTTAGGCCCTTGCTTAGTTGCTGAGGCTGGCTTTGAACTTGCGATCCTCCTGCCTCAGCCTTCCGTGCATCACCGTGCCCGGCCACAAGGATCCATGTTAGTGTGTGGCTCGGTGGCGTTCGGGACCTTGAGTGTTCTGCGCCCTTGAGTGTTCTGGACACAGTGTCCACTGGGTGGCTGCCATGAGTGCTGGGGCTGAGAACCCTCGTGCACAGTGTTTGAGCTCCTGCTTTTGTCCTGGGGTGACTTGGCTACTTTTGCAAAGCTCCACATGTGACTCTCGTGGGCCACCAACCCGCGGACCGCTGGCTCTCTGGTCCCTGATTTTGGAGCCCCGGGGAGGACTGTGTTCAGGCTGTGGTGTCGAGAGGTTGCTCGAGCTGTCCGCCCATGGAGTCCCCCAGCTGGGACACCCTGAAGAACCGTTCTGTTTGGTTCTTCTGTACTGGCCACTGTGTGAAGGGAGCCCCTTTGTCCCCTGGGGGCACTGCGTATCTCACACAACTGGCTTTCCTCATGCTAGGCTGAGCCCCCGAGGCCAGGCCACACCAGTGCACCCCTGCTCCCTGCTCCTGTGTAGAGAGGGGCTCTCGGTCTACTTTCTGGAACATCAGAGGCTGGTTGCCCTTAGGAGAGCTAGTTCATCCACCCAACCGAGTGGGTGAGTTCGTCATGTGACGAGCGCTGATTGACACTCACCCTGTGCCAATGTGCGTCAGTGCTGGGGAGAGGAAAGACAACACTGCTGTCAGTGAGCGCTCTGTCTACTGGGGCGACATTTAGGCTCTCAGACTGAGGGGTGGTTTCCAGAGGGATGTCAGGAAATGTCAGTTCCAATGACAGACACCCAAGTCGAACTGGCATGACTCGAAGAAAACGTCTTTTGGTTTATGTAACTTATGCAAAGTCCTCCTAGGCTTCAGGTGCGGCTGGATCCAGGGCTCCATGGCTACTGTGAGGACTCAGTCTCCCTCCCTGGGTCTCAAGGCTAGTTTCTTCTCAGACATGCTCTTCTCAAAGACAGCAGATAGACAGACTCACCCTTCCAGCGGAGCAGCTGCAGCAGGAACAACGAAACGACAAAGCATATCTTTCTTGATGACTCCAGAAAACAATAAAAAAACCAGTTCTGACTCTCACTGGCTGGGATTGGGTCATGTGACCATCCTTGACTTGATCGTGGTATATGATTGGCCAGGCCTGGTCATGTGCCTTCTCCTGCAGCCAGGAATCAGGGAGATCCATGCAGTTATACCACTTGGGTGGAGAGTGGAGGGGACTCCCCAGGGGGCAGGCAGGGGCATGGCTGTGGGAGGGGTGGCTTCTGGCTGGGCCAGATCCACAGGCTTCTGTTCTGGAAGAGAGGACACAGCTGCCCTCTGTTCAAATCATCCTCCTCCTGTCCCTTCTTCTGGCCTCTGTCCCCTGGGGCTGCACCACCCTCCCGTACCCTGCTGTGCCTCTGGCACCTGCTCCTGGCCTCCTGCATCTTCAACCCAGAGACATGGCCTGTGCTTTCTTTGCGGACCTCTGTGTCCATCCTCCAGGCCTCCCCGTCCCTGACTCCTGCCTATTTCTGCAAACACCCTGTGGTCCCCAGGTGCATCTGGACCACGGGCATCCCCGTCCCCAGGGCCTGGCCTGCTCACCTGCAGGTCACATGTGCAGTCTCAGGGACCAGGGTGCAGATGGCCTTGGGGCCCTGATGCTGCCTCCCCCTGCCATCTTTGTCCACTCCTCAGAAGAACCTGTCTTGACCGCTGAGCTTGGGTGTCCTGGGAGCCTTGGTGTCACCTGCCTGCCGAGTTTTTCACCTGGCTGCCTTAGCTAGATGCCAGACAGGGAGGGTTAACAGCAGGGACGTGTCCTCCTGTCCTGGAGGCCGAGTCTGCCACCAGAGGGCCAGCGTGGCCAGTGTTGGAGAGGGCCCTTCCAGGTGGCTGACAGCAGCCTTCTCACTGTGTCCTTGTGTGGCAGGTGGGGAGAGGAGGCTCGGACGGAGCTCCGCCGTGGCTTTTCCCATAAGAACACCTGTCCTGCCCGATCCAGGACCCACATGGGACTTAACCTGTCACCTCCGTGGAGGCCCCGTCTCCACAGACTCTCCCACTGGGGCTTCGACACCAACCTTTCCCATGACGTGCTTGCCTTCCTTCAGCGCCTTCCTCTCTGCCTTTGCCCGGGCCTCCCCATCTTTGCCCAGCTACGTACTGGTTCTTCGTCCTACAGTGCAAATTGTTGAAGGTGTTTGAAGAAAGGTCGCCGGTAACAGGCCATTGATTGGCTCCCGAGGAGGAGCCACAGATTCCCCTTCTGGGTTGGAATGGGGGGTCACAGGGACCCTCCTCCTGCCCCTGGCTGTGAGGTCCACAGATGCGTCACCGCCCGTGCGGTGCAGCTGGGGCCCGGCCTGGCCGCTGGCTGAGGTTCTGGCACTTGCTGGAGCCCTGAGCTCAGCCCACAGATGCTTCCCCCGGACACCGGCTTGTAATGAAGACGCAACTTGCCACTGCGAGGAGACGGAGCTGCGAAGTTCATCGGAAGAGTTCTTCATCTGCATTGTGTAATTAGCGACATATGATGCTTGTATCAGCTCAATTAAAAGTCATGGTGATTAATATGGATATCAAAGCAGAACCGTAAATCAACAGATTCAGGGCGCGGGAGTTCACGGCGGGGAGGCAGAGAGCCAGCCAGAGGGCGCTTTGCAAGGGGGTTTCGATGCAGCCTGGCAGCGCAGGGGAGAAGGGCCAGGCGGATCAGGGCACGACTGGTCACTCACCTCCCTGAACCCCAGTTTCCTCTTCTTAAAAATGGGGCACTGACACCTCCCCTCAGGGCGTGCCCCCCATCCTCTCCTCTGTGATGGGCATGACCTATCAAAATGAAAACCACCTGTACCTGGCACCCAGCAATCCCGTGCTGAGCCAGTGTCACCTGGATACGTGCCCACACGTGCCAGCTGTCTGAGTAGCTGCAGTGATGGTTCCTGGGAGTGGGCGGGGGGACAGCCTGGTGTGATTCAATAAATGAGGAGACATGGGCAGCTGCCGAACAAGGGAGGCGCCCACTCTGTGTGACGGGGACCTGCCAGGTGTGCCGTCCAGCGGTGCGCAGACGGAAGAGACACATGCGTACAGATGTGCGGGGAGCTCCCCAGGGTTCCCACGGAACTGGCCACGTGGGTCACCTCCTGGGAAGGCCTGGGAAGCGGGACAAGGAGAGGTGGGGACTGAACTTTCACTCTGTACTTTGAAATTCGTGTGCCAGGCACACTTATTGTTTATTTAAATGATTTCATTGAAAAACATGTAAAAGAGGGAAAAAGGCAACATCCCAGTCCCCCTTTCCCACCCCCAGGATGAGCATCACAGCCTATTTAATACTCTGCACAAATTCTGTCACGGATCCTTGCGCCCGAGAGCCTTTGGAGCTGTTTTTCTTTGTGGTGGAACCGTGAAGTTTTGTACTGGCTCCCAGATCTCCAGAGTGGGAATGTCTGCAAATCTCCAAAGCCCACCCGTGGCTCAGGGTGGGAGAAAAGACACCATCCCCCGACGGTATCCCTCACTGACAGCTGTGACTCGGATTTGGCCACAGACCAAGATTGTGACTATAAAAAGTCAGCGTGAGCGGTTCCCGTCGCCCCTGCAGCTGGGCCGCCATGGACCCCACCCCCGGGATGAAGCTGGACGGCCCCTTCTGGTCCCTGATCCAAGCAAGACAGATGCCTGGGCCAGGGTGGGGGCACCAGGTTGTTCTCGCCAGAGCTCCACCCCACCCTTAGGGTTCTGCCCAGGACTGAGCAGGTGGTCAAGCAGAAAACCTGCCCACCTACGTTCTCAGCGGCACTGGTCACCACGGCTGAGGCGTGAGCAGCCTGCGTGTCCATCCCAGAGGCGTGGGTGACAGGACATGGTCCAGCCATGCAGGGGAATGGTGTACTGGTACTCACTGCAGCATGGATGGACCTGGAGGGTACTGTGCTGAGTGACAGGAACTGGATGTGAGAGGCCCCGTGCCCCAGGATTCCACTCACATGCTGGGGTCCTGGACATCTGGGGTTGAGTGTCCAGAGCAAGTAAAGGAATGCGAGACAGGGGTCAAAGTGGGGGTGCCGGGGCTGGTGGGAAGGCAATGCATGGTGGCTGCTGGAGGGGGCTGGCTCTCCTCGTGGAACTGGACAGAGGTGGCAGTCGTACCACAAGATGACCACATCCAATGCCGCTGGGCTGGACACTTTAAAATGGCTAATTTTATGTTGTGTGGATGTCACCTGCAGCTTAGAAGAAGGGCCACCTGTGGCGAGAGGGTCCAAGCCCCCAGGTTACCTGGTCTCTGTTCCAGAGGTGCCGCTGGGATCTCCCCTTTAAACATTTGCATCAGAAAAGCTGGGTTGCTGCAGAGGCCTCAGGCTGTGGTTCCATACCTAGTGCTCACCAGGAAGCGGGGAGGGAGCACCCACAGTCGGGATGGGTGCGAGCCATCTCCCAGGTGCTACTGGGGCTGCGCTTCTCCACCCTGTTTGCTCTGCGCGTTGGGCCGTACAGTTGACTGTTGCTTATTTATTCTTCTTTTCCTCCTTTGGGGACTCAAGGCAGCCTTCGGAAATAAATCAGGATAATAAGATTAAAAGAATCAGGGCACAAGGGAAATAAGAGAGCTGGATATTTAGTATAAGGCTGGGATGTGTCTATGCCAGGAATACATGCCAAGAGGTGAGTGGAAATCCAGCTCTGGGCATCCTGGCAGCCAAGGTGACTAAGAAAATAATCCCAAGACCCAGATTCTGCACAAGCATAAGGCTCTACAGAGAGCAGCAGTACTCCTGTTCCAATGTGGCCACCCAAAGTGTCTCCAGATGTGGACAGTAGTCCCTGGGGGCAGCACTGTCCGCGTGCGAGCTCCCTGGACCAGGGTGAGTGTGGCTCCCGCTCAGACCATCCTGCCGTGTCTTCCTCTGTAGGGTCGGGCAGCAGCTGTAGGCTCCATATACCCCCATGGGCTGTGGACTCAGTGCAGATCAGAAGGTGACACTGCAAGTCTTGCAGGAAATGTCAGAAAGTCGATGAAAGTGACATTGGTGAGCCGCCAGAGCCCTGGGGACCGCTGAACAGTGAGGAAGGCTCTGGAAGGCTCTGAAGGCTCGGAGCCCAAGTGGTTGATGGCTGATGCCTGAGGAGCAGGAAATCGCCAAGCTGCTAATTTAGTGGATGCTTCAAAACAGAAGGATTCGAATAGCAAAGGATCAAGTGACGACCTTGAGGATGACCTTGGGGAAATGGAGGCCCCAAACACTGGAGCAAAGATGTGCTTCTTTGCAATCACCTGATGAGAGTCAAGTGAGGGGGCGGGGGGGGGGG
>NW_026000138.1:198260-232414 GCF_001458135.2 Marmota marmota marmota | reverse complement strand
GGGGAGGAGGTCACTCTGGTCCATGAGGATTTTGTAGGTTGGATTCAGTGATTACCGTCAAGGGTTGTTTCTTGCTTTGGTCGAAGGTTCGGCCTCCAATTGTAATTATGATTTATATTTTGTGAAACAGCAGACAACAGGTTTATTTGCTATATTTTCATTTGATTTTTTAAGATACAGTCCTAGTATCAGGCCTTTGTTTTTGGCGGCAAAATTCACGTAACATAAAACTTACCTTATAAACCTTTTTGAAGTGCACCGTCTAGGGGCATCTGGGAGACGTACAGTGTCGTGCAGACATTGGCACCGAACACTCCATACCAGCTCAGTCCCCCCAGAGTGAAATCAGGCCCATTGACGGTGACTCCCCGCGCCCACTCCAGCCTTCTGCAGCCCTGAGTCTATTTTCATATCTGTAGATTTGTGAAGATTCAGTCTTGCAGTGGCACATTTGAAGGGGACTTTCTAGGGTACCGGCTGTTTTCTGAAGTCAGGAGATAGTGCTCCCGATGTCCCAAGGGCAGGGGCCAGAGGAAGACAGACTGGGGGTCTGATGGGATTTCTGTTTGAAGGCATCTCATCCCCTGTCCTGGCCTCTGCTAGCCACTTATGATTTTAAACAAACAAAACAAATGCACTTTCTTAGGTTGAAAGTGCATTTGGTAGATATATGCCAGGAGTGAAATAAAGGCTTCTGCTAAAAAAAATCAATTCCCCCTTGCTTCCCTGACACCCAGTTCCCTAGCGTCTCGAACTTGCACCCACAGGTAACACTTTTGCACAGTTTCTCTGTCATAACCCAGAAGGCAGGACTGGTCTCCTTCTTTCCTATGGAGGTTTGGGATCCTGTATGCAGCGGAGCCCGAGGAGGAGCACAAAGCTCACCTCACCCTGTGGGCCTGAACTGCTTCCTGCACCTAAGTGTGCTCAGTTAAATTCCCAGGTCACTGGCTGAGGACAGAAGCACCCTGGCAAGAAGGGAGGTGGGTGCACTGTGGGAGCAGGGGCAGCCATGCTCGGTGAGGCTGCCCTTGGCCCCTGGGCATCTGTGGGGTGAGAGACTGCTGTCCACGTCAGCAGGGCCAGCTACACAATGGTAGGGCCCAGTGAAAAATGCAAACGTGGGCCCCCTGGCTAGGAAGCAGCTAGGAACCTCAGGAGGGTGTCACCAGAGCCTTTGGCCAGGGCCACGGCTTCCTGAGAGCCATGCCTGCATATCAGGAGGTTCTTGCCAGAGGTGGAAGGCTCATTTCTGGCTCTGCTGTGTTTTTTAATCTTGTGGCTTTCCATATGTTTCTGGAAGAACTTATCCCATTAGGCTGCGCTAGCTGCTCTGTCTGCAGAAGTTAGTCTACTCCAACAGAAGTTTCTTTCCCATGAATGGATACCCACAGCATCTCTGCACTGGGGAAGAGAGCAAGCAGGGGTTGTGAGGAGGGTATATGGAGCCTACAGCCCAGGGAGGGTATATGGAGCCTACAGCTGCTTCCTGACCCTACAGAGGTCCGTGTATAGGCCAGTCCTGGAAGAAGCACACCTCCTTTTTACTTGCATTCTATTGGCTGAAATACAGTCACATGACTGCTCCTAGCTGCAAGGGAGGCTGGGAAATGTAGTCCAGCTGTGGGCTCAGGACACACACAACTCTTCTAGAGCCTGTCACCTGTGTGCACTTCTTCCTCAGGGTGTGCCCACAAATACTGGGCTCCTCTGATTTTAAACCAGACTCAAGGTTGGAATGCCCAAGTCCCATCCTAGGACCTGGCGTTTTAGGTTGACAGCTTCCTATCCACCTAAAATTCTGTTGGACTTTGGGATGGACATTTGGACTGTCTCTTGTCTTTGCCTTTTATCAAAAACCACAGTGTGTGTGCACATACCTACGCGTTCACACAGGCCTGTGTGGCTTTCGTTGGCACATGCCTGGATCCACTCTCTGTCCCCTCCACAGCTTGCATCCAGCTGAAGTGTCAGAGTTGCCTGTCGAGCAAACAGAGGGCCCAAACCCAGAGTCAGCAGCAGCTACCAACCCGGTCCACCTGGACCAGCCCGGTGACCTCTCAGTGCACAGGGCTGGTGGGGCGTGAGTGCTGCCCTGCCCTGAATCTTTGCAGAGAGTGGACTGGCCAGGGTTTCCTTGGTGTCCCCTTCCCCAGCTTACTGCCTCCATTAGTGCCTCAGGGCTCCCTGGACCCTGTGTGTGTGAACAACTACAGAGGGTCTGGGAGTGAGCAGGGGTCTTGATTGATGGAGAGTTGTGAAGGTCAGCACCTTGGGTTGGGAAGCCAGTGGCAACCCTCTGGACCACTGGCCCTGAGAAGATTTGGAAGAAAAACCAATCAGCTGAGGTCTTCGTTACCTAAAGTCCAGGGGTCACATTGTGTCTTTCCGCTCTTGTGTGTGTTTTTTTTTAAACATTCTACATTTAAAAAAAATTTTTTTAAAATTTTTTAGTTGTAGATGGACACAATATCTTTATTTATTTATTTTTAGGTGGTGCTGAGGATTGAACCCAGGGCCTCACATGTGCTAGGCAAGTGCTCTACCACTGAGCTACAGCCCCAGCCCCCATTTGTGTTCTTGCAAGAGAAGATTTCAAGCAAGATGTGAGGTTTAGTCCAAGTATAGCAGTTTATTAGAGGGGCAAGGAAGACAATCTGAGGAGAGCCATGTCCTGCTTTCCTTTGTTGCCTAATTAGTTGGGGTCTTAGGGAAGTCACCAGAGAGTCTCACCAGGTGTTCTCTCTCAACTTTTGACAGTACGATTGCATCAGATTTTCAAGTTCCTGCTGCACATGGTTTTACCCCAGGTACTCAAGAGAAGCCCGGGGGAGGGTTTTTACTATTACAATGAGATTAAATGACATACTAAAGATCTACAGGCTCTGGGTCATTTGGCCCATGCTGACCAGTTCTAAATGTTTTTTTTTTTTTGTTTTTTTTTTTACAGATTTTATGGTCCGTGGGCTTTGCTTTTAATCAACCGGTTTTCCTGAGTCTTGGAAACTTTAGTTTGTATAAATGTCACAAAGGTCGCTTTCAGGGTAACTTGTGTTCTTACTGGGGAGGGGTGGACATGCATTCCTCATCCTGAGAATGGCCCTAGGGACCCGGGTTATTTGTCAAGGGACGGCAGGGCCACAATGGCCTTGAGAAATCGCTTCTTTAAAGAAAACACACGGAGGGACAGGGGCTAGGCCCACCTCTAGAATCACCTCCTAACTTCATGTCTCTGTGGTCTGTCTCCTCTGGCATGCCTGGCCCCTGCCTGTCACCTGCCTGTGTCCTCCAGGTCTAATGGAAGGCTCAGGAGAATGGACGGCGAGGCTCCACCACAGGCTGCTGGGCAGGACCAGACCTCAGGCTCGGAAGGGCCACTCCTGCAGTGGGCGCTGCGTGGGGTGCCCGGTGCACTGAGCGGGGATAGGACATTCCAGGTGGCTCGCATCACGGGTCACCTACCGCAGCCACTGCCCTCTGGCTCTGCAGCTAGGAAAACGCACATGAAGAAGAGAAGGGGTTGCTCCAGAGGCGAATCCCGATTGGTCCAAGACCACGCGTCACTCAGCACCCTCCTTGCCAGTGATTGGTGCAATGGTGGCCGTGTGACCAGGTTCTGGCCAATGAGCTGGCAGAGCACACGCACTGGGGCCTCTTTGAAGATTTGCCTCCCTGAGGTTAAGGGGAGTCTAACAGGAGCTCTGCTGAGTCCCCGGGCCCCTGTTTCTCTGCGCCAGGCGCAGACTTGCCCAGCAGCGCTGCGGAGCCCGGGTGGAGGGGAGGCCTCGATGGCCGGAGCTGGCGCAGGACCTGGGCCCTCGGGATGAAATTGGGCCTGTGAAGCCGGGTCCCACCACCCGCTGCCTCGCTGCCTGCTAAGTAAATGACATGTGTCCCTATGGCTGAGGCCACTTTTAGCTGAGGTTTCTCTTATTTGAGCCAAGTACGTGCTGATGGGGAAGGCCACCGTTTTCGAGAAGGCTCTCTGGGGAGTTCTTTGATACTTTAATGCTCAGTTTGGGGCTGCCTCTAAAACCCTCAGCACTTTGCTTATTAGAAATCACCCACCGTTCTCTCCTGTGACATGTGCGTGCACTGGATTCTGGCCTGAAAAGGTCCTTGATGTCACTTGGTTCATCTCTTTTCAGCTTCCTGCCTTCTGGAAGACAGTGTGAGATCTGGACTAGTCGGGAATCTTGTTATTGCTATTAACAAAATCAACCCAAACCGGCTAAGTAAATAAATTCTGTTTATCATCTTTATGTAGTAAAATAATTTGTTGACTCTGCAATAGAAAAAAAATTATGACAGATTTTTTTTCTGGTCCTATGGCTTTAAGTAGAGCTGCATCTAGGGGCTCAAACAGCATCGTATTGATATTAGGGTTTTCCTCCCTTGTCCCTGGCTTTGTCTTCCTCCGTTGACTATGTTCCTAAGTAGGCTTTCCGCATGTGTTATCATAAAGGCTGCTGATGCACCCAGACTCTCATCCCCAACCCACCCTCCGTTCTCCCAGCTTGGTGACTTCAGTGGAAAGATGGCCCTTTCAGTAGTTCATTCCTCACTAAGATTCCCGGTGAGGCCCCGTGTCCACCCCAGAACCAATCACTGTGCTCAGGGAGGTAGAAAGTGACAGCTGGCCGAGCTCTGTCACATGCCGTGTGGCATGGTTCTCCCTTAAGGACCAGGGCTGGGGGCGGGATGGCTCTTCCAGCTCCCAGCAGGAGGAGGAGCACGAAGATGTGCCAGAGCCCCGGGAAGGTGACACAGCAGATGTCTCCCACCTGGCCTGAGGAGTTTGGGGAGGAGCAGAGACACTGCAAATTCCCTCTAGTTCCTTTTTTTAGTTGCTGGTTGTAGAATCTTTTGTTAAGAAGCCTCAAGCGGGAGGCCAGGATGTAGCAGGAAGTATGGCTGCGGAAGGGCGCTGACTCGGCGCCCAGGAGTGTGTGGGAGCAAGGCCCCGTGAGCACTGGAGCTGAGAGTCGCCCATGCAGGGCACGAGGTTGAAGGGCTTGTGCTTCCGTTGTGCCAAAGCTGCTTTGTGACTTGGTTAGTTTTGAGTGGCTGCCATAGTGAGTTCCCCAAATCTGTGGCTGGAAACAACAGAAATGTATTCTTTCACAGCTCCAGGGCCGGGAAGTCTCAAGTCAAGGAGTCGGTAGGGCCTTGCTCCCTCCAGATTCTGAGACCTCCCTGGCCTCCTCAGTCTCCCTAGCTTGTGGCTGCATCCTCTGGCCTCTGTCTGGGTGCCCATGTGGCTGCCTTCCTGGTGTCCTCTCCTCTCCTAAGGACAGCAGTTTCATCGAGGGGCCGCCCTGCTCCAGGATGACCTCATCTTAACCAGTTACATCTGCAAAGATCCTTTTCCAAATAAAGCCATGTCCTCAGGTTCAGGTGGACATGAATTTCTGGGGGACACTGTTCGACTGACTGCCTGGGTCCACTTCAGTGGTCCTGAATGCTGGGTTTCAGATCACAGCAGCCCCTGAGAATTAAGGGTGTGTGTCTTACTTGGGTCGAGGTGGGAAAACGGGTGGACACATTTTTCTCAATAAAAGCAATGTGGACAATCTGGCATGTTCCTTTGTTCTTGTGCTGGTGGTTTTTGAAATGTATTTCTTTTTTTTCAGTTTTAAGTGGATACAACATCTTTATTTTATTTTTATGTGGTGCTGAGGATCGAACCCAGTTCTCCATGCATGCCAGTCGAGCGCGCTACCGCTTGAGCCACATCCCTAGCCCCTACAATGTATTTCTGAGTAGTGGGACGTTTTCCTCCCCACGAGAGACACTGTGCAGGAACACAGGTCGGAAAATAGCCGTGCTGGCGGGAGTCAGGGCAGAAGTTCAGAGGGCCCCTGGCAAGGGACACTGTTTAAATTCTAGGAGTGACAGAACAGAATCTGAAGGCAACTCCTCATGTTTTCATTCGAATTAACAAAAAAGAATAAAGAAAAAAAAAAAGGCATATGGTTCTGACCCTCTCACCAATCCCTCTTAATGCTTAAAACCTGCACGTCCTGGGACAACCACCCCGGAAAGCAGTGGGAGGAAGCCTTAAAATCACCACGTGACCCGGCTGTACCACTCCTCAGTTTATCCAGGAGATAAAATCCACAGTAGTGGTACCCACCTCCCAGTGACCGTGGCAGTGCCCTTCATGACAGCCGGGGTCAGAGCAGCGCAGGTGTCCACCGCGGGTGACCTGGTAAGGAAGACGTGGCCCATAGGCATGTGGAGCTCTACTCGGCCGTGAGGAAGGAGAAATGACGGCATTTGCTGCCTAATGGGTAGAACTGGAGAAGGTCCTGCTCCGTGGGATGAGCCAGACTCAAAGTTGAGGGCCGGACATTTTCTGTGATTCGTGGAAGCTAATGAGAAAAAAGGGATCACAAAAGGGACCTCATGGAAATAGGAGGGCGGTCAGTAGAGTTGGGGCAGGACCAAGGGGAGGGAGGAGGGGTGGGCAAGGAGGACAACCGAGGGACACAGCCAGCCGCGGTGTGCTGTGTGCGTGTGAATGTCCCAGTGGACCCCACTTTGTGTGTGACCATGGTGCACCACGGAAAAATCATTCAAGTAGATAGAAGGAGGACAGAGTGGAGGAGGGGATGGGGGCAGGGGAAGCTCTGGGTCGTGACGTGAGCATCACATGCAGGGTGAGCCCTGCGTTGTGGAGGACATACTGACAAAACAGAGAGCAGACGCCTTGGTGCATCCAAAACACAGTCACTCACGAGATCTGTACGAGGAAAACTGCAAAACTTGGATGGAGGAATCAAAGGAGAACTAAGTAGGTGGAGAGCTAGTCCATGCCCAGGGACAGGAAGTCTCCATGATGTCAGATGTCAGTTCTCCCAACTTCCCACAGACTCGAATCAATCCCAGTCAGAACCTCGGGACCTTGTTCTGGGGCATCAAGAAACTGATTCTAAGGTTAATAAACAGATGCCAAGCCCCCAGTAGTCAGCGCAAAATTGAAAGAGAAGAACAAAATCCCAGAACCACTCTATGTGTAATCAAGGTCTACTGTACAGTTGGAATCGGCAGGACAGTGTGGTACTGGGGAGCAGGGGTGCAGTAGGCTCCAGGCAGACTCACGGGTATAGCTACATGGTCCTCGACAAAGGAGCAGGGCAGCCCAGAGGAGAACACAGAGTCTTGTTTTGTTGGTGCTGGGGATTGAACCCAGGGGCACCCAACCACTGAGCCCCAGCCCCAGCCCATTTTTATTTATTATTTTGAGACAGGGTTTTGCAAAATATCTCAGGGCCTCACTGAGTTGCTGAGGCTGGTTTGAACTTGAGATCCTCCTGCCTCGGCCTCCGGAGCTGCTGGGTCTTTTCAACAAATGGTCCAGGAACAGCTAGACATCCTCATGCAAACAGGAAGAAGTAGGAAGAGAAGGAGGAGAAGAAGGAGGAGAAGAAGAAAGGAAGAAACGGCACAGACCTTGCACTCCTCAGGAAAGTTAATTCCCATTGAGCTGGAGATCTAAATATAAAATCCAGAACTGTAAACCTTTTGAACATATCATGGGGGAGAATCTGATGACTTGAGGTCCGGTGGTGATTTTTTGGGTCAGCACCAAAGGCATGGACCATGAAAGAAAGAACAGAGGAGCAGGGCTTCATCAAAAGACAGAACAGCTCTGTGCCAAGACACGATCCAGAGCACGGACGGGAGGCCAAGCTGCGGGCTGGGAGATGTTTGCAGCGACACAGCTGGTGAAGGGGCGCTGAGGAGAACGCACCAAGAACTCCGAGAACCTCACCAGAAGGAAAGGACCCCGATACACACGGGCAAAAGAGCCGAGCGCACATCTCAGGGAAGGGGGTGCGCAGCTGGATAATAAGCACGTATCTCGTCGGGGAACTGCAAACTAAAGCCACACCAAGGTGACGCTGCACACCTTCTCTGTGACCCTCTCGGTGGGCACATGCCACTCTGCGTTGGTCAAGACCATGGAGTGTACACCAAGCCAGAGCCCGGTGCACCGTGGCTGTGGAGCAACAGCCGTGTGCCTGGGCCCATCAGCGGGCACAAGCCGATCTGCAGAGCCCGGGGAGATGTGGCCTCGGGGAGCGAGGCTGGGGGAATTCTCTCTCCTGTCTGGTCAAGTTTTTGCTGAAGCAGAACTGCTCTAGAAAGTGAGGCGTAGACGTGGACTCTCCCATGGCAGGCCCAGGAGCGCCGGCACATGCTGCTCTCCAGACAGAAGCGGCCCCTCCGGCTTCTTCACAAGTGGCCACGTTGTACATCTGCCCCTGGACTACGGGCCCACAGGGACATTGCCAGTTCTCTGCTGCACCAGGACACAGGGAATGCTCGGTATCTGTTACATCAACAAGGGGATGCTCGAATGGGCTGAGGAATGCCGCGCTTGCTAAAAATGGTTCAAATGGTGAATTAAAAATAAAATGACGTTTGCGCTCCCCCACCCAGCCCCATCCTTCCCTCTGAGGACATCATACCTGCTGCACCTGCTGCTCTGGGGAGGGCTGTGTTCCTTTAGCCTATGCGAAGCTGGGCACAGCACACACTCTCTCTCACACTTTGATTTAAACCTGTTGTTTTCTTTCTAGAGCTGCATATGCAGGTGTTGCCCTGTCCTATCCTTTGTCAGAGCTGTGTGATACTCCTTGGTGGATTGTAGCATACTCTATTTAAAAGCCCTCTGCTGGTGGGGGTTCCTATTATTTCCATTCTGCACTTTCTATGCAGTGTGGCATGAACACCTGTACTCTCTCATGCATCGTCACCATCTCATGGTCCCTCTGCCAGGTCCTGCCATGATTCTTTCTAGAACTTTCCATCAGACTAAAGAAGGTGGACATTTAAAAGGAAGGTGGTAACAGCATGTCCTAGGCAGCCACTTTCTTAAATTTCCTCTTCCAAGAATACCTTTTTTAGAAAAGAAAAAAATCAACTGCTTGCTTTTGTAACTTTTCACCTACTTTTCTTTCCCCCAAATGCCTGCAATAGACAGTGGCCAACCATGGAATTTTCCTGATGAATTCCCAGCCAATAAATGCCTCCTGATTAGATGAATTGTAAATTGGCATTAGGAGAAAGTTTTAGGCACAAATATAGAATTGACACCTGCTCGCCAAGACAGGGATGAGCTGTAAACATTGGGATGCGGTTAAGTGCACAGCGTCACATTATGCATTTTCTCTGCTCATAAATATACAAATAGCTCCCATGTCGTTCCCAAGGATCCAAGCTTGGCTTCTTTGGGCAATTAATTAATTGAAGTATTCAGTAAAATTGTTTTGTTGTTCTTTTCCGTTTTTAGATCTGGCGAAAGCATTATTTTGGAAACTGTAGTCAATGAGCTGATCTTTTGGGTGAAAGTTACTTTGGTATAAAAATTTCTGTTCTGAAGAAGTTGGGAAATCAGTCTTTTCCTTAGTGTCCCAACTTCCTAATCTCTCAAATATGTTGGATCAGAGAGTCTTCAAGACCCTTCCAGTGCAGTTCTTCCATAGCCCTGTGAGGTCAAATTGTGCTGGGTAGGGGACTCTGACTCTCACTGCCTCTGGATGCTTTTGGCCTTAGCTGGTCCATGTGTCAATCATGGGTAAAGACACTTATCTAGCTGGGACCTGGGCTCCTAACTAACCTGTGCATCTGGTAAAAATGTAGTCTTTTAGGATTAGGGTTGATGTGTATAGTAGAGAAAACAAAAATATTGAGGGCCTAAGGAGAAGTTAATTCCCATCTCTCACTGACCCCGTGATTCCACGATGCCAAGAGGTTCCTTCTACTCTCTGCTCTGCCGTTCTTAGCTGTGACCTTCACTGTTACGGTCATCTTGTGGCCCAAGATGGCTTGCAGAGCTTCAGCCATCGGGTCCACCTTCCAACCAGCCTCAGGAGGAAGCAGGTGCCCCCCTCAGCTGTTTTGACTGTCTTTAAGCAATCTCCTCAGAAACCCTAAGCAATATTTTTGCTTACGTCTCATTGGCCAACACAGTCGGTGACCACCCCTATCTGCAGGAAGGCCAGAAAGGACAATTTTAAGCTGCTTCAAACAGACCTGGGATTCTCTTTTTTTTATAAGAAAGGGAAGGCTCTGTGCCCTGGGTTCACCACTGGCCCGTCCCTAGCAATCTCTCCTAAGATCAGGCTCTGGCCACTGGTCTTGGTGAAGACGCTGCAGCTGGCCAGCTGGCCCTTGGGCTGGAGGATGCAGGGCCAGCATCTTTGAGTTTGGTGCTAAGGACCCCCTAGGGAGGCCTGAACCTGTACCTGCAGGTGGGGGCCCCTACTTGCAGGTAGCCCCCCCCCCACCCCAGCCTGGTACAGAGCTGACCCTCAGCAGCCCTTTGTGAGCCTTTGTGGTGTGCTGGTCGGGTTTTCCGGACCTCACGGTGGCTGGGCTGCTTTTCCGGTTGTTGTTATGGGGGTTCATGTGACGGGTCGTCTCTCCCCTGGAGAGTACGGGGTGGTGGCAGCCAGAGCTACAGCTGCTTCCTGGGAACCCCTGAGTGCAGTCCGTGCTGTGCAGACGCCTGTTGGCTGGGGTGAGGTGGGGTGAGGAGTCGTGGCCAGGGCCAGCGCCGGCCCACGGGTGCATTGGGGGAGCTTTGCCCCCTCTGTGCCCCCTGCTTGGGCTCGGCCTGTCCCACCCCCGACTCTTTGCTTTCCCTGGTTCTTGTTCTGGTTAAAGTCTCCTCCCGTGGCTCCGCTCCACAGGCCCACCCTCTCCTTCTGTGTGTGCCCCGCAGCCTGGGCACCCCGCCCGTGACGGGGAGCAGGCAAGGGCTTGCACCAACTGGCCGTACCCGGTCCCAAGTGGGCAGCCTGGGCTGCGGCAGCAGCAGAGGGTGGGCACTGCTGGCAATGCCCGTTCCCACCACTGCGCCAGGTGCTTGGGCCCTTGAGTCTCCTCCAGATGCTGGTCCTTGTCCTGGGTGTCCTCCGTCCCAAGATGCGGCCAGCCTGGTGGTCCTTGGACCTTTCATAAGACAGTGTCACCAGATGCCGGGACGCACCACAGAAGACCCCCCGGGTGAGCCATGCTCTATGGGGAGGGGGCTCCTGCCCAGTCCCTCCTGTGGCCTCCCTGCAGCTTCCTGGTGGGTGTGGCTGGCTGTGGGGGGCAGGTGGACAGCAGACTGGTGGGCAGCGCTGTGTGAGAGGAAGGGCTGAGCCACACCCATCTGTCCCTGTCCCCAGGAAGCTGCAGCCATCATGGGCCACCACCAGCCAGGTGGCTCCCTGCTCTGTGACCCCGAGCCCCAGGGTGTCCACAGCTCCAGTGGCTGGTGGTGGTGGCACTGGTGGAGGGCTGTGGGCAGGGTCTTTGTTTCTCATCTGCACAAAAATGGGGGCAAGGGCAGGTTCTGCCTGGGTCAGGTGGCAAACAGGTCCACGGCGCACGTCATGCTCTGCCAGGGCCTGGGTGTGCCAGATTGTGACCTGGGTGTGCCAGGCACTGACCTGGAACCTCCAACGTGCATCTCAAACAGTCCATGTCTCTCCTCTGCTGCCCCCGCCTTTGTCCAAGCCACTGTCACCAACCCTGCGCCCTGTCCCTGGCTCCCCCAGCCCTCTCTGCCCCAGGCCCACCCAGGCTGCTGCTGGATTCTCAGTTGAGGTGAAATCCGCGTGACACAAGGTCAGCCATGGTCAACTCAGCTGTTGGTAGCATCTGGTAGGTTCCCCTTGTGCAGCCACCATGAACTCTCCTAGCTGCAGAACACTGTCACCTGAAGGGGACCCTTCCCCATGAGCAGTCACTGCTCTTCCTCCCTCCACCAGCCCTGCAGCTGTGTCTAGGTCCTTTTAGTGGCTGAATCACACTCCACAGCAGGGTGACCACAAATTCATCTGTTCCTCAGTCGAGGGATGCTGGGGACCAGCAGAGGCCAGGAGAGGAGCCCCCTTCCTCCTGACACTATCCGAGTGTCCCCTCTGCTGTCCCTGCGGCACAGTCCTGGTCCCTCAGCACCTCAGAGGCCCAGCCCAGCTGAGGTGTCTGCCACCACCCCTGCTCTCACCTGCTGGCCATTCTGTCTTTTGAGAGGCCCAGGTTCCAGGCATGGAGACACGCAGCTCTCCCCTTTCCTGTGACCTGTCCGTGGTCTCCTGAGAGTAGCTCTCCGCACAGGCAGGGACCATGACCTCTGTGGGTAGAGCAGGGGAGGGTCCCAGGCAGCAGGCTGTGGGCAGGGAGGCGCTTCCTTCCGGCCTCAAGGAAGGGCTTCTCCCCCCGCTCTGTCCCTTCTCAGGCAGGGAGGTTCCTTGGAGGCCTGAGCTGGCCCTTCCCTCCAGAGCTCAGGCCCGGAGAGGAGGGCCTCCAGGTGACCTCCAGTGCTGTGGTGACCCCCAGGGGGCGCTGGGGGATGTGGTGTTGCAGCCTCTGCTGACCCTGGCTCCTTGGGCTCCTGTCTTCATGTCCCCACTTCAGACAGGCTCTTTAGATAGCAGGAGCCCAGGTTGCCTGGCCCTCCTGTCCCCTGGCCCTCCTGTCCCCTGTCCCTCCCGTCCCCTGGCCCTCCTGTCCCCTGTGTCCTGTGCTTGTTCTGCACCTGCTGTTCGCGGGTGGCTCATGCCCTGTGCTGAGGCTGTCGTGGGTACCCTGTGCCCAGGAGACATGGAACCAATGGATGCCCCTCTCTGTTCTCCACCAGCAGGTTTCCAGGTCCCTGGGCCAAGTCTTTGTCACTCTTCACCTGAGAAGGTCCCCAAACCCCTGATCACACACAGTGGCTGCTCATAGTTATTTTTTGAAACTGGACTGGTCTGGGCTTGGGTTTGGGGGCATCTCTTCCTTTTTCTTTTCTCCTAAAGGGCCTGGCTTCTGAGTGGGCGGAGGCTGGGGACTCTCGGCAGGTCCTTACGGATCTTCTCTCACATGTCGCCTCCATTTGTCAAAACAATCTGCAGACTCAGGCTTCGCTTTCTCTGCTCCAGGCTGCTCTGCTGTGTCCCTCCCAGCAGCACCAGATGTTGACCTGGTGTTATATTGTGTTGCTGTCACAGTGACTCCAGTCGCCATTTTTATAAGTCTAGTGGTTCTGTTTTCTGGGCTTGATTTTTGAGATAGATTTTGTGTGGAAAGCTCTGGAAGCCAGAGAAATGTCTAGAAGGAAGGATGAGACACAAGCTGTTCTGAAATAAGCGGAGGTGGGTGGTCCGCGAGCTTCGCCCACGCGGGACTTTATGGTTCTCCCGGCCAGAGCCCCCTTGACTCCCCTCGGCACCCCGGGTTTCATCCAGCAGCCTGGGGATGATGAGAAAGAAGGAGGCCAGGCTGGGAGTGGGAGGGAGGCAGGGCAGGGGACCCCAGGAATGCACTTGCTGCTTTGCTGAAGGGTCCCTGACCCTACGCTGTCCCTGTCTCTGGCTGGTGCTGGGGCACAGGATGAGCAATGTGGCCCCATTCCCCAGACTTGGGTTCTCTGGAGGGACACGGAGTTTCAGTCCAGCCCGGCAGGGATTATGGAGCAACCGGGTGGGGTGGGGTGGGGAGAGAGACAGACAGACACTGAGATCTGAGATGAGACAGGAATTCCAGGCTTAGGAGCCATTAGGAGAAGGAGCCGGAGGGTCCAGGTGGGCAGGAGCGGGGCTGTGGTCGGCTCTCTGGCTTGGGGCCATCGGCCTCCTTAGGGGGGCTTCCAGGTGCTGGCGGTGCTGACATGATTTCAGTGACATCATCCTCGTTCAGCCACCAGCTTCCTGATCATACAGGGAACGCAGCTGGCCCAGTACCCTAGCTGACCTGGTACCCTGGGTCCCCACAGGCTTCGAGGCTCCCTTCTGCGGAGCTATTTCTCCCACCTGCTGTGGGTGTGGACCCTCGCTCCCTCTGATGGGCTCCCCTCTGCTCCTGAGGACTGAGTGGCTTCTGTCCCCTGCAGCCCACCCCTGGGTTGTCCCCGACCCCGCACTGTCCCTGCCTCTGGCTGGTGCTGGGGCACAGGATGAGCCATGTGGCCCCATCCTCCAGACTTGGGTTCTCTGGAGGGACACGGAGTTTCAGTCCAGCCCGGGACACATCTGTTGCACTACCCCACCGCACTCCTTTCCAAGGGCAGCCCATCCACGGATGGTGAGCACATTCCCTGGCCTTGGATGACTGGGGTGGGCAGGTGGGCGCCAGTCCAGGACCCTGCACTGACCTCTTGGTGACATGCTGGAGCCAGGGGTGTAGCTCAGGTCCAGCACGCCAAAGCCCTGGGCTCAGTCCCCAGCACTGAGCAGATGAACAATAACCACACAGCAAAACAGGCCACAGAAATGAGCACCATCCCCACACGGGCGTGGCCAGGGGCCAGGTACAGAGCTCCCCAGCTGCCCGGCCCCCTGAGCACCAAGGTCTTCCAGAAAGGCCTGGCATCTGCTTTCCACCCTGGCCCTGGGCTCCTGGGCAGGGTGCTCGAGGCAGTTTGCAATATGGGGTTGACACATGATTCCTTGGGACATGTCTGCTGCACCTGCCGGCTGGAAGCTGGAGCACCTGGCCCTCGTCACACATCTGATGCAGAATGCTGAGCGCACACGGGTGCCCAATGAACAGTCACCAGCCTCCCGAAGTGTCTGGCACCTCGCAAGGCAGGGATTCCCAGCCTGCCTGTGCCACACACCCCTTTGGTAGTTAGACGAAGCCGTCTCAGAAAGACACCTTCAAGCGTGTCCGATAAACTCCGGAGGACGACAAAGGGAGCCAGCTTTACTGAAATCCAATACAAAATCCGAGGAAAACGGAGTTTGTGTGGCGATTTGCCGTGTCAACACGTCATGGCAAGGGTGCACTGGGGGTGCCGTGAGGACCGTGGTCCTGAGCTCGTGCGTGTAGGTTTGAGACCTGCCAACATGAGCACGGTGTGAAGGTGTCTGTGAGGCTCTTGCTGGTGTGGCCAGGTGCTGCTGCCACTGGGGGCTGGCTGCTCGGGGTCTCAGTAGGTGGCCACGTCCCCTTGACACTGGGGTCCCACAGTGGCAGTTTTCCCATCTATATGTGAGGACCCCCGCTTCTGCCCACTCCCCAGGCTGGACTCTCTGAGGATGCTCTCTGGTTCCATCTGGATGTGGCTAGTGACTCCAGGACCCCCTCTTTCTTCTCACTTGCCCTCCTCCAGGACAGTGGGCTTTCAGTGTCACCATCGGCAGAGTCTTCAGATGGAGCAGGGCCCTGGCAGCAACTTGATTTTGGACTCCTGGCTCCAGAAGCAGGAGAGAAGGGATGTCTGTGGTCCTGAGCCACCTGGCTGCTTCTGCAGCCCCGGAAACACAGGCGTCCCAGAACACTCCTCTGGCCCCATGTCTGTGTGATAGGATCTGATGACTGGCATGTGTAAGTTTCCTTAGAGTCGGCTGCACATGATCGTCTGTGGCCCACCTGTCCAGGGTCTCCTTCCTACAGCGAGCCGGCTGGAAGGCCAACGCGCGAGAAGCACAGACTGGGCCCTGGAGTGGAGTTCTGTTGGGCACATCCGGGAGCTGGAACGCTCATTTTGAGCAAATAGAATAACAACGGGTGTTTACTGAGATGCGTCCTAGTGCCCCATCCTCTGCTGGAATTCTGCAGAAAGACTACCTGTTTGGGGCTGGAGGTGAGGCTCAGGGGCAGAGCGCTTGCCTAGCATGCGTGAAGCCCCGGGTTCAATCCCAGCATGGCAAAAACAAAAACCTACCTGTATTCATGGTCTGTCAACAATGGGGTACTCGGAGCTGGTTCTACTGTTGTCTTAGTTTATCCCTGAGGTCCACAGTGTTCCGATTGCACTACCAACAAGTGGCATAAGTTGACCTGGAGCTGAGCCCATTTCACAGAAAACTAAATGCATACCAGGGGTTCCCCACTACCCTTGCCTGCTCTCCATGTTCCAGTTAAGGAGGGCTGTTAGGGTTTGGATGTAAGGTGTCCCCCAAAAGCTCACGTGGGAGACAAAGGGGAAATGATTGGGTTGTGAGGGTCTTAACCCAACCAGTGAGTCAGTCCCCTGATGGGGATTAGCTGAGTGGTAACTGAAGGCAGGTGGGGGTGGCGGGAGGAGGTGGCATTCTGGGTGTCCCTCTGGGGTGTATATTCTGTGTGTGAAGAGAGGAGTCCCTCTCTCTGCTTGCTGATCACCATGTGAGCTGCTTCCATCGGCCACACTCTTCCGCCAAGATGTCCCGCTTCACCTCAAGCCCAAGAGAAGGAACCAGCTGTCCGTGGACTGAGACCCTTGAAACCGTGAGCCCCCAAATGAAATTTCCTCCTGTCCAGTTGTTCTGGTCCGGTCCTTTCCCTCTGTGTCTGGGAATGCCTGGCCCTCTGGGGCGTCTCAGGAGTGCCTCACTCAGGGCTTCACCAGCAGCGTCCCTTGTCCTGGGGATTCCCTGCTGGCCGACGTGCGCTTCTGAGACAGCTACGGGGTCCAGCCCCAGAGGCCTCCCAGGGCCTGTGGCTCCCTCCTGTCAACTTCCCCTTCCTTTTAAAAACCAAAAGACACATGAAGAAGCCTCCACAGGTGGCTTCGGTGCATTCGCTGTGGTGCCACCAGCCCGGCTGCCTTGTCCAGAGCCTCTTCCTCGCCCCAGGGGACACCGGTCCTGACCCAGCTGCTGCGGTCCAGAAGTCGCCCGCTCTGCACTTCTCCTGTAGGGGGCTCGGTGGCGCTTGACCTTGCTGTCCTCTTTCACCGAGGGCCATGTTTCTGGGTTATGTCTGTTGCCCCAGGTGCCAGGGCTTTGTCCTTCCGTGGCTGAGCCCTGGTGGAGGGTCCTGGGGCCGTTTCCCTTGGGCAATGTGAGCGTGCTGCGGTGGATGCTGGTGCAGGGAGCAGCTGCTCCTGTGGCCCTCCACTCCCGCCTTTTAGCCTCAACCTGCTCTTGGCATCTGAGGGTGTGGCATGGGCACGACTATGGCCATGAGGAGGTGGTGGTCCAGCCTGCGTGACACTTGCCCATCATGGTGGCCCTTGCCATGTCAGCTTCCAGGGGGCCCCTGAGGCCTGGCCCCGCCCGTGGGTAAGTGGGGCTCACTTCCCATGAGCCTCCCTCCCCCAGGCCACCCTGTGTCCTCCGCAGCCAAGACTCCAGGGAGCGGCTTCATCTGGTTCCCGACCTTCCTTCCCTCCCCCAACCAGGTCAGGTCACTTTGGGTACTGAGGGACCCCCTTGGACAACACCTTCAATGCCAAGTCGGGGGAGATGAATGAAGCTACCCAGGTGAGGAGCTGGTGCAGCTCACTGAGCCCCTGAAGAGGCGCCAGCAGGTGCCAGGCTTGTGGGCACCAACTCTCCAGGCCCCACCATCTGCGTGAAGCCATGCCCCTCCTGGCTGCCCTCCATGTCCCCCTCTGGGCACTGGGGAGCTGATCTGGACTAGTGCTTCCCAAACCAAGCCGCACCCACCATCCCCAGCGGTTTTTCACTTGAATATGTTTCCTTACGACAGCTGCACACCCCGGACGGACGGCGGCCCAGTGTTGCTGAGACTGTTTGAAGGCAACACAAGGACTTCTGTTGGCTCCCTTTGGTTTTATTGAATTTCATTTTCCCTTTCATTTTACGGATTTCCTTTCAGAGTGCTTTTATAAAAGAGCAATGTCAGAAACGAAGAAACTGTCCTTGTTTTGGAAGCCCTGCCCCTGGCCCTCCCAGCTGGGCCATTGCTGCGGGGTCCACGGGTGGAGGGCTTGCGTCCCCTCCCCAAATCCCCAGGGGAGACTCCATGGAGCAACCTTGCCTGCCCCTGCAAGCTGATCCTGGTCACAGGCAGCTTGGGTAGGAGCTGCTGGGGCCAGGTCTGGGCTCTGTCTGCAGAAGGCCATGGCCAGGGCACTCCCTGCTGGGAGCCCCAGCACCTGGCTCCAGAGGCTGGTTGCACACTTGGGACAGGCAGGGCTGGGGCCTCAGCTGGAGGCTGGTGTGGGCTGATTTGAGGACCTGGAGGGGCGGCGCTGATCCCCCCAGAAAGGACCAATGTGGATGGGGTTGTGGGAGCTGTGACTTTTCTTTTCTGTGGTGCTGGGATGGAGCCCAGGGCCTCACACATGCTGGGCAGGTACTCTGCCACTGAGCTGCACCCCAGCCCCTGAGCGGGGAGGTGATAACGTGTGTGGGCGCCCTGGTCCCTGGCTCCCCGTGGTGGAGGGCTGAGGGCTGCGACAGGTCTTGGTGATGTGGTCCTTCTGCCCTGGGGTGCAGCAGCCCAGGTGGTGCCCAGACCTGCTCAGCTCCTGGCTTGGCACATCATGTCATCGCTGGGGCCCCATGCCTGCCCCATGCTCTGCTCCCAGCTGCCCCTCAAGTCCAGGCCCTGATTTGGGGCCATGGGCTCGTGGCCAGGCCTGCCTTGTTGCTGAATGGCCTCCCTGACCTCTGCAGAGCCAGATGGGAGTTGGGGTAGTCCTGATAACACAGGATTGGGTGCTCATGTGCTTCACCCACGGCTGGGGCAGGCAGAGCCCTTCTGTGGACTGGGGGTGCCCAGACCCTGGCCATGATGGCAGTGCCTCTCCTGGGATCCCCTGGATCCCTGCTTGGTGGCTTTCGACTGGACTGAAACCTTCTGTGCTGAGTGGCACGTCCGTCCCGTTAGGTGGTAAATGCTGTGCAGTGGGCAGTGCGGGCCTGGCAGTGCCCCTCCTCTCTCCACCTTTCCTACCATCAGAAATACCAGCTGGACTGGGGGGAGGAGGAAGTTGACCTGGGTGAACAAGGCACAGGGCTGTGACCACACAGGGCCGTTGGCTTCCGGGGCTGCATCTCTGCGCCCTGTTTATTAACAGGCCATCCCCACTGGGGCCGTGTTTCAACGTGGCATGCCAGCGTTATGATGGTGATTACTGTTATTATTTGTGCAGCGTGTTTGGAGGCCCTTATTAAGTGATTCCCATCCGCTTTGGCATGAATGCACAGTGCGCGAGACTTGGGGACAACTTCGGCGTTTCTGGCACACACAGTACCATTTAAAAGGAAGCCCCAGATCCCAGTGTTGGCCTCAGTACACAAACAAATACTGATTTTTTTTTATCTGGGGCTCTTTTGTGAGAAGCCGAAGTGCTTTGATTCTTAAATGGGAGCGGCTTTAGGCGCGCCTCTCCTCACCCTTTGTTCCTGTGGACAGAAGTGATGGATTTCGCAGTCTGGAGGAATCTGTCATTTTGACTTCATCTGCTTGTTAGGCATCTGCAGTGTCTCTGATGTGACAGTGTTCGGGGTTTGGGCATTTCATCACATCAGGACAGCCTGGGGGTGGGTGTGGGGTGGGGAGGAGGGGACAGGGTTGTCATTTGTTCTACCTCATTACTCTCCTGGGCTTGGGATGGATAGGCAGATTTGCTTCTAAGAATTGAATTTAAGGGTGCTTTACTGCTGAGCTACACTCCCAGTTCTTTTTATTTTTTTATTTTGAGACAGAGTGGCTAGGTTGCAGAGGCTGGCCTCAAACTTGCAATCCTTCTGCCTTAGCCTCCCAAGTCACTGGGACTACAGGCCTGCACCACCACGCTGTGTTGGGATGGATATTTTTAGGAGACATCAAATCAAGTGAAAGGAACTTGAGAGGGGCCCCTCCCCCCTCACACAGGCTATTCCTTCCATGTGCTGCTTGGTTGAACGAGTGCTGGGGCACTCACTACCTAAGGCCTTCTCATTCCACCAAAGCTCAGGTGTGTTTGTCAGAGTCTGTCTTCTTCCCCTTCTTCTTCCTCTTTTTAATTACCTTCCCGTTTGAGTTTCTGGAGTTGACCAGACGGTTGAAACCTTACTTATTTGAGAAAAGTCATCTCATCTTCAGGCTAAAAATTCTCCTTCCCGTTGGCTTTCACTTTGATGACAACTGGCCTGGGACAGCTTCCTTAAGTTCACTTAGTCCACAACCCCCTAGAAGATAAGTCTATCTTATCTGGGGTGGTCTCCCAGGCCTCCCAATATTCTGTAGGTCTTTTACTTGCTCTTGTCTGCGCCGAGGACATTCCTTGAAGCTCTTTTTATGCAGCTGGCTCCCAGCCTGTCACCCAGATCCCTTCCCAGTGATCACATTTGGCTCAGGGACAGTAGACCTACCTCAACCCCAGGGTGGCAGGTGACCAATCAGAGATAGTATCTTGGCCAATCAAAGCATAGCTTCCCTGCTCACCAATCAGAACATATCAGAACATAGCACCCCCCAGCCAATCAGAGCCCAGCCTCCTTGCTGGCCAATCAGAGCCCAGCCTCCTTGCTGGCCAATCAGAGCCCAGCCTCCTTGCTGGCCAATCAGTACATTGCAAGCCTTGACCAATCAGAGCACAGAATTGCCCCATCTCGGCTCTGGAATGGGACTGAGCTTCCAGATGAGCCTCGGGAGCTTTGGGGCCAGGGCCCCATGCTGGGTGCCTCCAGGGCCTCCCCTTCAGCCAGCTGACTCTCCATTTCACTTAGGCCAGTGGAGTTGGCGTTCTGTGATCCTCAGTAGAAAAGCATTGGGAACCATGATGCTTCTGGATACCCGCTTCTGCTACATTGGCGCGGACGTCAAATAAAGTTCCAGCCGCGTGATTTTCACTCTCAGAAGCAAATCTTGGAGGTGGTGACCGGGAAAGAAAGTCTGAAAAGACAGACTAACTGTCACCCGCAGGTGATGTGGCAGGTCATTTAGACAACGGTCCTGTAATTCTGGGTCCCTGGGCTTGTCTTTTTTTCAGGGGAAAAGTAGGAGCCGGCCACCCTGCTGTACCTGGGTGTCCAGGTGCCCCCTACGGTCCTGTGTAACTCAGTAAGACAAAGGAAGACACTGGAGCTGGTGGGAGACACGCCCAAGGAAACCGAGTCACGGGGCCACCAGAAGCGCGTTTCTGAATGTGAACCAGGTGACTTCAGCGGAGCCTCATTTAAATGTCTCAGGGGCGGAGAATTCGGCCTCACGGGGCTCGAGTTACTGTAATAGCTACCGCAGGTTACCAGGGGCCATAAATTACTGCGTTGCCCGGCGGCTTTCACGACACTGACTTTATTACTTTTATCTGGATTTATATAGCGTTTGATAGAGTTTATAGCACTAGATGCATAAACAACCATTGGAACGTGCTTGTGGCTTTGTGTCTGAGCGGCCCCGTGGAAGCCTAATAAATCACACAGCATCCTGTCCGCTGTGTTTAAAGGTGGCCCCCAGTCCCCCCGGGGCTGCTTGTCTGGGTGCTGTCCCGGCATAGGCTGGAGTTTATTGTGGGAAGATCTGGGAATGGGTTGGGGAAGGTGTTGGAGTCTGTCCCTCTGCCCACTTCCACAGGTACATGCCCCACACTCAGTCCTCAACCTGGGAACCCAACCTTGGCACCCAAACTTGGCTCCCTCTCACTAATCACTTGCTGGGCCTCCTGACTGGTGATCACAGGTTTGGGTGTCACTGAGTGCTTAGGAGCTGCGTGGTCTGGGGTGGGTTGGGAGTGCCACATAATCTCTCTGAGCTTGTTTTCTCGTGGTGACATGAAGATCAATAATACCTGTCCTACCCTTCCCTAATCTCAGCCCACGGGATCTAACAGGGTCTTTCAGACAAGTGACACTGGGGGTTGCTTGGCCAGTGGCTCCCCCCCCAGGTGTGCATCCAACACCAGGACATCCAACACAGGACCCGTGCAGGGTGGGAGCCACACAGGGTGGGTGCCACACGATGTGTCTGACCTGCCCTCTGAGGCACTGTGTGGAAACAGCCCCTGGATGTGATAGGGTTGGGGGCACAGCCTCTTCCCCAGCAACTCGAAGGGACTATGATGGGTCCATTGACCCTGTGGTGATGGTGAAGATGAAGATGATGTGATGATTTCTGTGTCACCCAGAGTCACATTTGTGAATGCAGCTGTGCCTGGGAGGGCTGCCACATGGGGACACACACCACTTGGTCCTCACTGGCGGTGGCCGCTGGTGACTCCTGACAGAAGCAGTCCTTGGCTATCCTCACTGCAGGAGGTCTGACTGGTTTGGGGTCTGTGGGACCCTTTGAGACCCCTGGCCTGAAATCAGGGATGGGGGACAGTATGGTTGATCCCCATGTCACTGTTAGAAAAACAAGCCCAAGGTCCTCCCCCAGGTCTTGCAGCTCATTGGGGACCAACTGGCACCTAGCCTCCCTTTGCCCTAAACCAGTGGCTGTCCATCTGGCGCCAGGCAGGCAGTTAATGTGGGGCAGGGGAGGAAGGCTGGGTTCTGAGAGGAGGCCAGGCTGAGGTTGAGGCTCAGGACTTGATTGGAGAGTTCTGCATGGACAGAACTGTCTCCATCTGTCACCCTAGGAATGGACATGATCTGGCATGGTCACTGCCATTGGCTGTGGGTAGCAGGTGTCCATCAGACAGTGGGGCAACAACCCTTGTTGTGGGGATGGGCAGCTCAGCCCATGCCCGCCACGAGAGCTGTGGATGAGGTCCCTGGGCCACTGGTTCTGAGGTGCCATGTTTCAGACACCTGAGGGACACTGGCTAAGTGCCCACAGTCCTCAGTCCTCCTTATAAAGAGAAAACATCAAGTTGCTCTGGCTTTGGCAGGAAGTGCCCTCGCCGAGGGCACTTACCCGTGTTGTGAGGAGAGCAGGTCCTGCTGTTGCACCCCCCAGGGTCATGTTTCTCTCCCTCTCTTTCTCCCTCTCCCTCCCTCCCTCTCCCTCCCTCCTCTCTTCCACTCCCTCCCTCTCCCTTCCTCTCTCTCTTCTCTCTCTCTCTCTCTTCTCTCTCTCTCTCTCTCTCTCTCTCTCTCTCTCTCATTCTCTCTCTTCACAGGAGGAGCTTGGAATAGGTGGGGCAGAGCCCAGTGCAGAGGAAATGTGGCCCTGCTCAGGAGGGGGAGAAGGGAGTTGGGACCCGCTGCCCTCACCCCCAGAACATTAGCTTCCCGGGGTTGTGTTTTTCAAGGTGCCAGTTTTGCCAGTTGGGGCCACGGACAGCTCTGCCCAGGGCCTCCTTTCTGTCATCAACGGGAGGACCTGGTGGTGGATGGAGATGGTCCTTGGTCCCCCTTGGGGACGGGTTGTCATTGGAGAGCTTCCTTGCCCTGTTGGGCCCAGGAGCCACCCTCCAGCCTCTTCCCACTCATGTGAGGGGCACCCCTTCCTCGCTGAGGGGCTGGACGTGGGCCTGCGTTTGGGTGGGGCGTGCAGTTAGTTCTGCAGTTCTTGTGACTCATCCCACCTCTGCCGCCTGGGCCTGGCTCAGAACCTGGCTCAGATAGGGCTGGGCTTGGGGGCTGCAGAGCAGGTCTGTGGGTGCCACTGGTCCAGGGGGGCGGTGGGGCTGTGCTATGCGCTTCAGGCAGTTACCGGCTCTTTCCAGTTCTGCTCAAGGTGACTGTCAAAATCCACAGAAGGCTCTGCTAATGAAAGGCAAGTGTGCACACACACCCTTGCATATTGATACCTTTTCTTTTTATCTCCAATAACAGGCTCCCTGAGGCTCAGCCTCGAGATATTAGGAGGATCTTTTCTTGTTCAGCGATTAGTCCAAACAGTCCACCTTGGTGCCCACTCGAGCCTGGTGCTTGGAGGCTGATGGGCAGGGTCCGGGGACCTTGGGTGAGGTCCCTACTCTTTCCTTTTACATTTCATTTACTTATCTTTGTCTCAGGAGGTGGTTTGAGTGCAGGTGAAATGAGGTGTTCTTGAGAGATGTGTCTGAGGGAAAATAACATCTTTTGACAAGTAAAGATGAAAAAAATGTTCTGGAAGGACATGTTCTGGTTGAAGCATCACCGTGACGGATCACAGGTTTTTTGAAACCAGCATCTAACGATGGGAAACAATTAGTAAATTCACCTGGCCTGGTTTATGCGTCTGTTGTCAACCCTCATCATCCAGTTTGAAGCCCCCTGGTTGTGTGTGTATGTTTAAAAAATGCATTTGAATTTCTCATCTCTCAGATCCGAGGGTCAGTCTGTGCACTCACGTCCTGGCACCTGTCATCCAACCCTGAACAGCGAAGCTGAAAAATGATTAGCTTCCAAGGGCAGGAGACAGGGAACTGCCGCTCTTTCTTCTCACAGACACATTAGGAGGTGGGCAGCTGTGTGGGAGCCATGGTCCAGCCACTCCAAGGTGGAGTACATGAGCTCTCAGAATTCGTCCTTTTAATGCAAACTCATGAAAGAATCTCAGAGGCGTTGGCCATGATTGTAGAGTGAGGGCAGGTGTGGAGCACCCTGAAGGCTTATTTTGAGGTTTTATTGGTGGCTGTGTTGGAAGGCAAGGGTTTTGCAGATCTCGTCCCTAGCCTGGTTCTGTAAATAAAGTTTTATTGGAATAAAACCACACCCACTCATTTGCATATCACTTCCAGCTGCTTGGGGGCAGGCAGAGATGAATATGGGACCTGCAAGGTCTAAAATATTCCCCTCCTGGCTGTTTATGGGAACGCTTATCTACTGTGTGTCAGAGCATGATTCTATTTTTCAAACTTCCTCAGGTGGGAACAAAGACTGGAGCAGTGAGATCCTTTAGTCAGTTCAGGGCTCTCTAGGACGGTTTATTTACCCTGTGTCACCGCCTCTGGGCCACTTTTCTGTCCCCCAGGGGTTATAAGCTGGTATGCGGAATTCCTGCTTCTTAGTTGTAATTCCAGCAAGTAGACTCTTTTCCACATTATTTTATTGGTGCATTATAGTTTTACATAATGATGAAATTTATTCTTACACATTCATTCATGCACACAATATAACTGCTATTTGGCTAATATCAACCCCCCCAACTCCTCACCCCCGGTCCCTTTTCTGTACTCTACTGATCTCCCTTTGATTTTCATAAGACTTCCGCCCCCTCACCGCCCTTCTTTCCCTTTTTTCCTCTCTAGCTTCCACGTATGGAAGAAAACACAAGACTCTTGACTTTCTGAGTTTGGCTTATTTTGCTTAACATAATGGCCTCCAGTTTCATCCATTTTCCTGCAAATAACATGATTTCATTTTTCTTGATGGCAGAATAGGACCCCATTGCTTATATATACCACATTTTCCTTATCGATGGACATCAGCCATTGTGAGTTGTGCGGCAATAAACAGGGGTGTGCGTGTGTCACTGTAGTGTGCTCACTGTAGAGTGCTCACCTTTAATGCTTCAGGGTAAACACGAGGAGGGTATAGCTGGGTCCTGTGGTGGCTCTGTGCCTAGTCTTTTGAGGAACCTCCATGCTGATTTCTACAGAGGTTGTTCCAATTCACAGTCCTGCCACAGTCCCACTTACTCTGAGGTTTTATTGGTGGCTGTGTTGGAAGGCAAGAGTTTCACAGATCTGGCCTCCAGCCTGGTTCTGTAAATAAAGTTTTATTGGAACAAAACCACACCCATTCATTTGCATATCACTTGCAGTATTTATCATTATTTGTGTTCTTGATGGCTGCCATTCTGACTGGAGTGAGAGGAAATCTCGGTGTAGTTTTGATTTGCAGTTCTCTAATCGCTACTGACATTGAACATTTTTTCAAATATTTGGTGGCCATTTGTACTTCTTCTTTTGCGATGTGTCTGTTGCATTCATTTGCCCGTTTATCATTTGGGCTATCATTTTTACGGTGTCAAGCATTTTGAGTTCTTTGTATGTTCTAGATGTGAATCTGCCAGAGGAGTTCCTAGCAAAGCCTCCCTTAGTCTGTAGCTTCTCTCTTCACTTTCCTGTTTTCTTTGCTGTGCAAAAGCTTTTTAATTTGATTCCATCCCATTGTTAATTCTTGGCGTTATTCCCTGAGCATTAGGGGTCCTATTGGGAGAGTCCTGTATGTCCCTACAGGCTGGAGTGTTGTCCTTACGTTTTCTCTAGGAGTTGCATACTTCTGGTCTAATTCCCAGGTCTTTGATCCATTTTGAGTTGTTTTTTGTGCCGAGCGCGAGAGAAGGGCCTAGTTTCCGTCCAGACGTGACAACCAGTTTTCCCAGCACCATTTGTGAAAAGGCTGTCTTCTCTCAACGTGTGTTTTGGTCCCTTCGTCAATGGGCAGTGTCAAGGACCCGATGGCTGCATCCGTGTGGCTTGTCCCTGGGTTTTCCGTTCTGTTGGTCTGTGTGTCTGTCTCTAAGCCACTACCCGGCTGCTTTCCGTCAAGCAGACTTTTGAGGCAAAAGTTCGAGATGCCTGTCATCACAGACCTGGGATTCATGGAAGGTGCAGTTGTGAGATAAAATAGTGGTGGAAGAGCAGAGTGTTCCCGTGACTCACTGCGCTGGTGCAGCCATGTTGGGAGGTTACCTGTCCCCACTGAAGCTCAGAGGCTTCTTCCCGCTGCTGACAGGGGCGTTCTGCTCCTGGAGCGGGGATTCTGTGCTGTGCCTTGCTTTGGCCACAGGGGTAGTGCTGGCTGTGCCCTGTGGCTGTGCGGGTGGCCCTGGGGCCGCCATGTGGCCTGGGAGCTGGGTCCACCTTCTTGGATGGTAGGATGGGCTGAATACTCCCCTTCCTGCCCAAGATGATTCTAGTCACTGGAACTGTGTGTGGGGCTTTATGTGCCAAAGACTTCACAGGGCAGATGAAGTTCAGGATTCTGAGATGGGGACACACTCCTGGATTTTCTGTTTAGGCCTTGCGTTAACTGAAAACAAAGGGTCCTCTGCACATGAGGCACAGAGAGAAGTGACAGAGGCAGGAGAGAAGATGATGTGACCCCAGAGTTGGCCATTGGAGTGATGCGGCCACAAGCCAGACCGCACCCACAGCCCCCCAAAGCTGCAAGAGGCAGGGAGCAGATGCTCCCAGCCAATCTCTGGAGAGCGTGTGGCCTTGCCAACACTTGAGCTCTACCACATGGTGGCGATTTGGGGCTTTTGGCTTCCGGAAGTGAGGGAAATGCACGTCGCTTTAAGTCACCAAACTTGTTACTGCACTGTTTGTTATAGTAGCCATAGGACACTCATACCATATTTTCAAACTGCGCAAGTTTGGGCCACTATTTTTTCTTTAGTTGGTTAGGAAGTCTTTGCTGGGTGCGTCCTGTGTGTGGACACGGTTCAATGGGCAGTGTACAAAACACGCAGGGTTCTTACCTTGTGGGATGTTGAACTTAGTGGTCAGGACAGATATTTAACAAATACATGGGATGATTGGCAGAACAGTGGGTGCAAGGTCCCAGGTACCATGCTGCTAAAGACATAAGCACCTTAGCACGACCATTTTGTTGTGCCCCCAGATCCTGTGGGCTGGGAATTTGGACAGCAGAGCCCCATGAGGAAGCCTTGGTTTCTGCCCCCAGCATCCTGGGCCTTAGCTCCTGGAAGACTCTGGGTTGCTGGTGACCCAGCAGTGGGGTCAGGAGTCACCCCTGGACTGGAATGATTGGATGACTAGGCCTGCCAGGCAGGGTCCTCATGGGGCCACTGCATGGGATCAGGACACCTAACAACATGGTCCTCCTGGCACCAAGCACAAGGCCAGCTGTGCGGCCTTCAAGTCCCCCGCCTCCAAAGTTATGCAGTGTCCCTTGTTAAAGCAGTCACAAGTCCAGCTGGATTGAAGGGGTGGGGACCGAGACCCCACCTCTTGGTGGCAGGAATGGTAAGATCACAGCACAGAGGAGCCCGTGGGCTGGGAAGGGTGGAGCCGCCATCTTGGGAAACCACAGTATCGTGCTTTGGGGAAACAAAGGGTTGGATGGGGCTGTTTCAGGCTGATGGTTGGCAAAGGCATCTCTGAAAGATGGTGTTGAATCTGAATTCTGAAGGGACAGAAGGAGCCAGCTGTGGGGAGAGTGGCCAATGGTCCAGGCCACAGGAAGTCTCTGCACCCTTATCAAATGAGAGGACGGCGTTGGCCCATCAGCAACGTCTCAGCCAATGAAATGGACACCATGTTGGGGGACGAGGGTGAGGCCCCTGGGAGAGGGAAGGCCAAGAGGGAAGCCTGAGCTGGGCTCTCCCAATCTTCACCTTGACCACCTTTGCATTTAGCTTTCTTCTGGAATGATCTTTTTCCCTACTCTTGGTGCTGTACCTCCCCCACTGGATCTGGGCTGCCTGAGATCAGGGACCTGCTGTCTGGGAGACCTGCGCCCTGGGTGTGCCCGGAGTGCCTGCCCCACGGGAGTTGGTAGAGAGCCAGGCAGGAGGGGCATCCGAGGGACCTGTCCCCTAGCCGGGGACAGCCTGGCAGACAGCTGCTCCTTGAGTCTGACATCTGTAGCTGCAGTGATTGTCACAAGATAAGTAACTAGAAAAAACCCCAAGAATGTCATTGACCTTCTGGGTGCTTGGAATTCATCCCTGTGTCGACTTGGAACCCACGGATGCTGCTGCTCCCATGGGCCACTGGTCTTTCAAATGAAATTGTCTTTCCTGTTTGAAAAATGCTCTGTGCATCGGGCAGGAACCAGGTCTGAGGAACCCTCTGAAAGTGGTTTCTGTAATTAATCCCTGGGGACCGTTGGCAGTGACATCTTGCCTGTTACTTATTCACAGAAAGAAAGATCAATGTGCCTGGCCAATAGCTCTGGGAAGGGATGACTGTTTATAGGGAAGCCAGCCCTCAGGACGTGGGACATCCCAGTGCCTTCCAGTTGGGGGAGTCTTCTGTTTGGCTCCTGGCCATCCCCATTTACCTGGAGGGGACCCTTCCCACAGCTGTGGATCTGGCCACGCAGTGTAGGAAGGGCTTCTCACCAGGACCTGAGCAGCTCTGCAGGCCGACCTCGTAGCTGCTGCAGATCCTCACCCTGAGGACGCTCTGCCAGCCAGGCTGCACCTTCACAGGGACATCAGAGCCAGCGTCAGTGTCCAGAGACTGGTTTCATTTGGTCATTTAGCTGCTCTTCATTGACGCCTTTGGCCAACGTTTGGGAGTCTTAGAGTCCCTGCTCTGAGCCTCAGGCTCGGACCTGTGGTTCTGGTGAAGGGAGTACTACTTGACCAGTTCCAGCGTTTGCTAAATGCTGTGGCGTCCTGAGCACTTTCTAACCAGCCACCAACTCTTCCCTGACTTAGTAATATTTAACTTTAAACCGACCCTCTTGTTCTTAAATGTCATCGCCAAGTTCATTCTCGTGCTAAGGTGGAAGTCTTGCTGGGCCCTCCTGGGTGGCTGTCCAGTTGTGTCTCTTGCTGACACGTACCACAATAACACAGGTGTTAAAAAGCCTTTCCACTGCCCACCGCCCAGAGGAAGGCGGCTGGTGCTCCCCTGGAGAAGCAGGGTGTTGGCTGTGGCTGCAACTTGCTAGTTGGCTGCTCCCTCTCTATGAATTCCAGCCTTTGTCTTCCCAGTGAGAAGCTTCTAGTCCAGTGTTCGAGGGCAAGGACGGGTCCTGCCTTAAGCTCTGGGACTGTTTTCATTGCCCATTTTTTCCTTTCCTTTCCTGCAAAAGGTTGGAAGGAAAGATACAAAATAGACTTTCTCAGATGGTTGTTTACTGACTTCTAGGAAATTCAAAGTGAGTCTCCCCAGAGGGACGTGGCACTTTTTGGGACCCGGAATGCCATATTATAGCCCTCTTGCTCCTCTGGGCTGCCGGGATGAGACTGTGCACTGTGCGGTCTTGGGTCTCTGATATTATCGTCTGAGTTAGAAATCCTGAGGGGTGGGCTTCTGTGCCTGTTGGCATGCAGAGGAGATGCTGCCCCTCGGTGATGTTTGGAGCTCATGGGGACCATGGCCACGTTCCCCAGACCTCAGATAAGGATGTGCTTCTGAATTTCTCAATATGGCCCTCAGGTGCAGCAGACAGCAGACCTCACCCAGCGAACAAGATCATGAAGATGAAGGGGCTCCGCGGTATCTGGGCTGTTTGGAGGCTGAGTGGGGCGTTTCTCAAACCAGAGGAAGGCCAGCGAAAAGGGGTCATGTGTGTTCCCGGATGCTTGGATTTGCAAGGCCCTGCAAATGGTGCCCCCTGGACTCTGTCTGGCCAACAGATATCTTCTGTTTTGCCTCAGGAGTGTCTGAAAAGAGTAAGGGGTGATGTAAGAAAATCAGCCTGTTGCCCACAAGGGCTGGGTTTGGGCCTGCCTTGAATATAGGAAGCGTGATGCTGGCCCCACGTCCCCACTTAGGGACAGGCTGGGGGGTGCGGGCTGCCCCGCGCGAGCCCCTGTAGGTCCTACCTCCCCCTCTCGTCTGCCCAACACGCAGGCAGGCAGTTACGGATCCCGCTCGTCCTTGAACTCTAGCTTTTCCGAGGGCAGGGGAGTATTTTCTGTTCCCCAGACTCTGTCAAAAACGAGAGGCATTTGCAGAGGGTTGTGTTTCCAGAACAACAGGAGAGAACATCTCTTTCGAGGTGAAGTTCGCTGCCTGTGTTTAATATTCAAGCTCAGCGCGTTGGCCGCTTCCGTTCTCCTTTGCGGCTGTCTGGTCCCCCGCAGGCTTTGACTTTCCGACCCCAAATCCAGCTGAGATCCAGGGAGGGGCTCTTCCAGGCAGACAGTCAGGGTGGGGGGTGCACCTTGCCAAGCCTGGTGCTCCTAGAGGCAACCAGCCAGCTTCCTGGGCCCTTCAGATCGGGGCCGATTGGAGTCGGTTTCATCCTAATGAATGAGTTGAGCAGCTCGCGGCAGGGAAGGCTTTTACCCAGCAGTTTCCCACTTAGAACTTCTCTCCTCCATGACCAACCAGGCTGCTCTTGTGTGTCACCCGTGGTTCTGGGGTGGCGGCCTCACGTCTGTGGGGACACCAGTCTCCCCGGCATGAGGTCAGACTTTCCTTACCTAACGTGTCCACACCTTGCACTCTGTCTTCAGAAATGCACACCCTTGGCAAAAATGCAGACCACCCGTAGGGCGTGAAGGCAGAAGTAGGGCCTGGCTGCACGGGTTGGGCCATTCTTCGGGGGCGGCCCTGCCGAAAACAGCTTTTTAAAACATGATTCTCCAGTTCATCACCGTTGGGCTTCCAGTTGGGGCTCGGGCCTTGTCCATTCCCCGTTGTAAAAGTCAAATGCCTCCCAGGTTTTCTTTGGCACTTTGGTGATTTCTTTGACCTGAGCTCGGCATCTGGAATCTGTGCTAGCCTTGGGTGACCAGGGCTCCCTCTCCAAAGCCCCGCAGTGGGTCCCCGGGTCACGGGGTGTCAGGCAGGTCAGCGTTCCCTGCCTGTGCTGAGGCCACGCGCTGTGAGGAGGAGCAAGTCGCCTGGCACTTGGGAAGGTGCTGTGGTTTGAACCTTGGTGTCCCTGAAGGCCCTCGTGGGGCAGGCTGGGCCTCCTCCTGAGGTGCTGAGGGAGGTGGGGACCCACTTCGGGAAGCTGGGGCCTGGGGGCTCCTGGTCACTGGGGGCGGGCCCTCCAGGGGCCCTTCCCCTCTCTGTTGCTTCCTCTCTCTTTCATTCCCTGCCGGGTGCTGCTGCCTGGTGGGCCACTCGCCACAGGCCCCTGACCATGGGCCTGCTGACCATGACCTGGACTGCAGGACCCTGAGCCAGGCTACGGCTTTTCTCCTGATGAGTTGATTGTCTCGGGAATTTGTTCCAGTGGCTTGTTCAGCTGTGCTGTGCTGCTGGGTGAGCAAACAAGGCTGGTTCCCGGCACCACACGCAGGCCAAGCAGGACGGGTGCTAAGTCTGGGAACAGGGAGACCCCAAAGAGCAGGGCTCTCGCATGTAACTGTCCCGGGTGGGCTACTGCTCTGACCTCAAGCTCATCCTGGGTTTTTCCAGGTCTTTGCTGTCACATCTGTACTAGGGCCTGCCCCTCACAGTTAGGGCTGGCCTGTCCCCATAGGGGCTGTGGCTGGGAACTGCATGCCTGGCCTGGGCTGTGTCTCAGCCTGGAAGCAGGTCCTGGGACACAGCTAGCTGTAGGGAGTGGGATAAGGGAACCCCGGAAGTTCCAGGTTGGGGGCTTGTGTTACAGAAAGAGAAGGGGGAGGGGAACTAGAATGACCTGTCGAACTTCTTCCTCCACCTGCTGATAGGCCCTGGTCACAGAGAGGAGCTTCTCTGCCACCAGGAAAGTCGCTCAGAGGAGCCTCTCCACCTGATCAATGTTTGTATGATGGGAGGTAACTGAAGCTTGGGCTCACGGTTGGGAGACAACAGGGATGGGTGGGGACTGTGGCTCCTTGGAGGGTGTGAGCCTGGGGGTGGCAGCTGTTTGAAGCCCTGCAGGAATAGGAGCAGACAGTTAGCAAATGTGGTTTTTCAAGAGAAGCCAGAAATCTGCATTTTTTTTAAATGAGAAATTTCTTGATTTTTTAATCGTGGTTAAATTTAAGAAATGCTGTGTGCACTTAACATAGGTGTGCAAGCCATGCCTGGTCTGTGGGTCTCCAGTGTGCTCCCCACGTTAGAGGCTGCTCTCCTGTGACTGTCACAGCTCGAGGACCCACTAGCTCCCTGAGCAGGGAACCGGTACTGAATTTTCATAGGGAGGATGGCCATGTGGGGTCACTCCAGGGGAAGGGCAATTTGACATTATGTCAGAGTTACAAATGCACACAATCTTTGACTCATTTATGAAGTTTATCATTCAGAGAGATTGTCCATGTGCAAATTAACCCATGCACAAGGCCTCCAGGAAACCTTCAGGAGCAAAGGCCAGAAGTGCCCTGATCATCCATCAGGAGGCCCGAGGTCTGATGCATTCACACAGTGGAATGAGGCACAGCCGCAGCTGGTCCACTGGGGTCACTGTGTTGCTAAGTGAAAACAGAACAAACCAAGCCGCCTGGTGGCCATGGTGTGCAACCATTGTGCTAAAAAGCAGGAGGGCACAGCATGTGTGTTACATGTGCACTTTTGAATACGGCAGATGTTTCTGGAAGGTTCATAGGAAATAGATGCCACGGGTTGCTTCTGGGGAGCTGAGTGACAACAGAGCACAGAGGAAGGGAGGGACTTTACTCTCGAATCCTGTATTTTTAAAGCTAGAGACATATGAACGCCTTACCTTTTCAAAACATAAAGAAAATGTGGATTGAAAAAACCAAGAAAGGGGAGTGAAGCTCAGAGAGGGTGAGGCTTTCCCGGGTGTCACCCAGCAGTGGGAAGGTAAAATCAGCCCCTTTTCCTGTCTCCCGGTGCCTCGTTTGTCTTGTTTCCTTGGCAATCTTCCCACGCTGCCAGCTCTTAGAGGCTGTTCGGAGGAGCCTCTCCACCTGATCAACTGCAAGTTGGAATCTACTTTTCCAGCTGGTGTAATTAATTTGGTCCTTTGCGGCCGCTGCTGTTTTCCTGTGTCTCAGAGCCCTGCTGCAGGGGCTGGGGCTCCAGGATCCCCTCTGATGGTGCGAGCAGCCCTGCCAGTGTCCTGGCGCTGGCCGTCACCTAAGCGCAGCACTTGGCAGGCCTGGGCAGGAGCAGCGCTGGGAGTTGTTGGGGTTCTAGGATCGTGGCGTCACCTTGCTGCTCCCCCTCCTCCAGCGGAGCCAGGAAAGATAACGATTCCTTGGCGGCGGGAAGCGGATGACAAGTGCGGGTCTTTGTGGAGTGGGGCCCCCGCAGCTTCCTAGGCCCGGCAGAGATGCCGCTGACATGGCGCTTTTCTTGGAGATTAGAGAGAGTTGGGAGCTGCGTGGGGGCTGGGGCTGTAATCAGCCCTTTACCTGTGTCCTGGGGTCCTCTGCACAGCCGCTCCTCAGGGCAGTGTGGGGAGGACGGCTGGGCTCCAGCCCTGGGCGAATCAAGACCTGGGCCTCTACACAGGACCAGGAGCCCCGGTGTCCAGGGACTGTGCTGTCCCCGCGCTCCCTGGTGCCAGAACCCCAGGCTGAGCCTGACCAATTGCTATGCCATAGGTGTGACCGCGGGGTAAGAAGTCCCCCTCTCACCTCAAGGGCAGAAGGAGGTATCACGGCAGGGCTGCCCAGCGTGCAAGCCCTGCCGGCTCCTGGCCATTTCTGAGGGTGGGCCTCCCTTCCTGGTCCCAGGTCCAGCCTCCACCGAGCCTCCCACACTCCACAGCAGGAGAAGGGGGAGGCAGGGAGGCTGGGGAGGCTGTCCTCCGCACGTGTCTGGGAAGTTGCCTGCACTACTCAGGAAACGCCCCTTTCCTGAACTCTGCTCTTTGGGTCCCCAGTGCGACGTTGTGCTGGTGTGCAGGACATATTTTGGGAATGGCCTCAAAGGCAGTGGATGGGGCAACTGGGAAGAGGAAACGGAAGGAGGGAAAACCCGGCCCAGGCTGCATGAGGGTGACCAGTCCTGCCGGGCCTGCTTCCGGGCGCAGCGCAGCACACCTGGGGTTGTGCGCCTCGGACGCGGAGGGAGCGCTGTCCAGGGATCAAGTCCCTCGCTGTCCAGCTCTGCGCATGCGCCGGCTCGGGCCGAGAGG
>NW_026000138.1:174843-197836 GCF_001458135.2 Marmota marmota marmota | reverse complement strand
GTAGTTCTTCCCCGCAGGGCGCGAGCGGCGGAGCGGGGACCGCAGAACCGCGCACCGGCGCGTCCTCGTGCGGAGGCTGGAACTCTGTCCGCCCGGCCCAGCAGCGAACACCCCCATCCGGGGCCCCGCGGGGTCCGCGGCCTGCGCTGAGGCTCATGCGCGCAGGACGGCTGCTGGGACCCTGACGGGACCCTCACTGCAACGTGGCCACAGCCCCACAGACACAGCCGCCGTCCCCGCCCCGTGGGGCCGACGCCGGAAGGTTCTAGTGATGGCCCTGAGGTCCCTCCAGCTCCAGCCTGCCCTCTGCAGACTCTCAGGAGGATGGAAAAGAGGGCAGGTGGCAGCGGTTACTTGAAACTCACGCTGCGCTGGACAGCTGCTGCGAAGACCTCTGCGGGTGGCAAGGCGGCTGGGAGCTTTAACTACATCATCCGAGGGCACGTTTGTCAGGGTGTCCCTGTCCCAGGACAAAAACCGCAGATGCCACTTCCTCTTTGGAGACTCCTCCAATCCGGTGGGGTCTGGTCCCTGCCATCTCGGCTCTCGCTGACACTCCACGCTGAACTCTGCACAACTGGTTTCCTCCCGTCTAGGCTGCTGTTCCCTTCTTGACCCCCTTGACCTCTGGCTGTACCTGTTCCTTCCGTTTTCAGCTGCAGGCTAGACTCTATTAGGCCCTCCCGCCTCGGGCTCCAAGGGCACACGCTATATTGTTATTACTGGTACAGTGCTCTTCCCACCTAACTTGACTGTGTACTCGCGCACAAGGTGAGGAGCAGTGTTCATCCTGTTCTTGGTGTCTTTGCAGGGCCCGGCACACTGTGGGTGCCAGGTCTTTGTGGAATGGACAGACGGATGAAAACGTGCCTTCTCTTAGAGCCCAGGTGGCTTTTGTCCAATGAATGCCCTTGATTCCTGGGGGAGTGAGGGGACAGAGCCAGCGCCAAACCCCTTCCACTGCCCGGGGAAGCTCAGAGCTCAGGCTTTCTTGCTGGATGACCTAAAAGGGTGGCTGCACCTCAGTCATAACTGTGCTGCCATCCCATGCTCCGCTCAGAGAGAGCTCAGTACATGAGTCAAGTTAGCACCACCCAGGCAGACACTGCCTCCTGCTGGGCCATGAGTGTATTGCAGGCTGCTGTGCTAAGGTGTGGGCCTGGCTGGTTGTCCTTCAATTCCTGCTCTGTACTCGCAACTGAAAGTGTCCACAAACCCAAGATATCCCCACCCCCCAACTATAAAGCACTCAGTGAGCCATAAAGGCCAGACCATCAGTCCTCTTGAAAATTCTTAGAAAGCATTCTTCCCCTCGCTCTAAATGTTAAGAGAAATACTGAAAATCTAGACAATACGGAATATTGGATACAAATAAATAAAGGATACAAATCAGAGCCGTGCAAGAGAGCACACTGGATGTTCTTCCTCCCAGTCTGCTTTCTACACATGTTGATACATGTGCACAAACACACACACACATGCAGATCACTGGATGATGACCCCAGATGTGAAGGCTTACAGCTCATTTTTCTTCCACTTTACGGGAGATTTTGAACACGTTCTGATGTCTTCTGCATCATCCAGGTGTGGAGTTGGAACACCACGGTACTTCACTGCGGAGGCAGATCTTATTGAGTCATCCCATCATTTTGAGCAATTGGGTTTTTGTTGATTTCTCACTGCCATAGGTTCATCCCAGTGAATTTTCTTGTATTGCTGATTCTTATAAATTCTTAGAAGTACAATCACTGGGTTAAGGATGTGAATATTTTTCGGTGTTTTGCTTTGTGTTGCCAAATTACGTTTTAGAGAGATTATCTGTTGACATCCCCACAGATGATATGTGAGGCTTTTTTCTCTCCGTGCCATCAGCCATAGTGATTATTGTAATTTAGAAAAAGTCAAGTTGAGAGTCTTCAATTACCTGCTCAACTTCGGGGACGATGGGTGCTAATGGAGCTCCGACTGGCGTGTGAATAGGGCTTCCCTCTGTATTAAAGTGTTTGAATCCACTTATTCCCAGAAAGGATGTGCGGTTGCCCAAGGAAGGACGCGGAACTGCAGCGTGGCAGTTAAAACAGCTGTTTCCACTTGGTGTTTTGTTAAAACACTTCTGTGCGTTAAGGACGTTTGCCCCAGGCTGACGTCACGGTTCATTTCTGAGCTCTTGGTAGATTTTCATTATCGAGTCTGTGGGCTTATTTCCTTAGATATGATGCTCAGTTCCCAGAAATGTGTTTGGGGTGGCTTTAAACCCCTGCCCTGAACTCTTCTACACCATTTCTGTGAAGAGGAGTCTGTTCCCTCCCCTGAGTCTGGGTGGCTTTGTGACCTCTGTGATAAGTAGAGAATGGTCTGAACGGCCATACATCTCCTAAGGGGGGTCCTCAAGGGCACTGGGCTCTGGATTTTTTTGTTGGGGCACCAAGTGGCCCAGGCTCTATCTTGAGGCGCCCCAGGGTAATGGGCCATGTGCAGCTGTTCCTCCGAGAGTCCCAGCTGCCCTCAGCCTGCCCCTGGGGTCCTGGAGCTGTGTGTGGGGAAACTGTCTTGGAAATGGAGTCGGAGCTGGGCTCTCTGGCCCACCCCAGGGACCACCTCTGGACTCAGAGTTTTCCCTGAGCCCCAGGCACCCGGGGTAGACCAAAGCTGTCCCCACTGTGTCCCCGTCCTGATTCCTGACCCATGGAACCCACGAACACAATGCAATGGTCACCATCCTAGGCCATCAGGGGTGGGGCAGTTTGTTATGTTGCCATAGTAACTATGGCAAGGTCAGGGGATACTGAGGGCCTCAGGGTTCTTGTACCAAGGCTGCAGAAGCACACAGAATGCCTCTGGCAATCATGTGTTCAAGATCAAGTGCACCTGTGGAGGGGCTGCCCCTTCAGCCCTGGGACTGACAGACACACCAGACTTCCACTCCCCTGTGCTGCTCACCGGTGGTGTTCTGGGGCCACTGCCCAGCTCTGCCCAGCTGGCTTCAGGCCGAGTCTGGCATTTGACATCCTATTGCCCAGGCCGCACTCCCCAGGGTACTGCAAGTTCGCAGAAGCTCCTCCAGGGATGGCCAAAGGACCTCACCCCACCCGCTCAGGTGGCTAGCCAGCATTGTGCTGTGGCGGGGAGCTCATGGTTGATTGGCCGCGTCTGCCATGGCGAGGGCGTGGGGAGGTGGAAGGGCTGCCCCGAATCTTGGATGCCTGGTCCTGGGTGTTTGCAGCCACCATGGCCCACCAGGCCTGAGAGAAGCCAGGACGTGCCCTTCCCGAGGCGGCACTCCGCTCATCCTGGCTTGCACATCTGGTCTCTCCCCCGTGGTCCTCTGTCTTCCCAGCAGCTTGAACCTCAGGCCACGTGCACGGCCAGCATGTGGACAGCGGGAGGCCCGGGGCTCCCGGGAGGAGACCGTGCTCCCAGCCGTCAGCTTCACATGCGCTGACTTCATGATGTGTTTGCTTTTGCTCTGTGTTTCGGGCCACATCTGGAGTTTTCTTCTGCTCTATGTTTTTAATAGTGAAGCCGCCTCATCACCTGAGACATGCTGATGCTGAAATCAGACTCGCAGCACAGATCTAAAGCCGGATGCTCCTTGCCTCTGTAGCCAGAAACCTTTAGGACAAAGATGGAGCTGGGCGCTGTGGCCTACCGAGGGCTCTCAGTTGGAACCTGCCACCTCTCGGGTAACAAGGACCATTAGCCAAACGTCAGCCACCTGCTACCAGCAACTCAGGTGCCTGCCCGTCTCGGGATTGCCAGCGATGAAGACGGGACAACTTTCTAACTGTGGGTCCCGGTGTCCCCAGAAGCCCTTCCGTAGACCATCCTCCATATTGGTGGTGGGAGCGGGAGTGAGGCTGGCAGGGGCCGAGGTGCCGAGGCTCTGGATGCCCAGCCAGGGGCTCGTGCATCTGCAGGGAGCCTCTGTGGGTGATGTTGGGGGTCAGTTCTTCCCTCAGCACTATGCACAGGTGCCCGGTGCCTCCTTGACCCCCAGGGCTGGATCCTCCCACTCAGGCACGGGTGGTGAGAGGCAGCCAGTCCTGGCCCCTGACCCCGAGGGCCCAGCCCTGTCCCTAAGCAGGTGCCAGGTGGCTCTGTTCCTCAGGGGGCATCCTGGTTGCTTGAGCTTCCGTGCGCGCTCCGAAGGAAAAATTAAAATCCAGTTGGCACCACTTCCAAGTGGCATGTGGCGCGGGCGTGTGCCGTTGGCTTATTTTTATTTATGATTGCTGATTCACAATCGTCTCCATGGCGATGAAGAGTTGAAGGCGGAGGGAAGGAGCTCGTCCTCGCATTATTAAATGACCCAGCGAGAGGAAAAAGCGCCGGACACATTAAGGACTAATTTCTCACGGTGGCCTTGCCTGGCAGGTCATCACTGTCCCTGCTATAGACCTTGCCCCTCCCTTTTCGGGGTGAGTGGGGCAGGCAGAGAGGGGCGCCTGCGTGTGTTTCAACGTCATCTTGGGGCAGACGCGGCCTCATGTCAGGATCAGGGTCAGGAGGCCACTGGAGAGGTCAGTGGATGCCCTCTGTCACAGGGTGTTCAGGAAGCTGCCCACGGGACCCTGTGTATATATGTTCATGACTTTTTTTTTTTTAATGGACTTGAATAGAAGCAAAATCATCTTTATAAATTGAACATCAGAAATATAACCACCAAGTAGCTGGGCATGGGACCCTTAGTTTGAGGAAACTGCAGGGGACCTGTCATTCCTTGTACGTGGGGCAGACGCTGAGGTTCGTGGGGGAGCCCTGACGTTCACCTCCCCACGTACCGAGTTCCTTCTCTCGGGGTAGCGCAGTCCTACTAACGCCTCCCCTCGGGAGGAGTGTTCTGGCTGGACGGGGCTGTGTGTCTCCTCCACTTTGCAGCCCTCTCTGTGCCCTTCCCCGCCCTCCGCCCAGAAAGAGCCTCTCTCTGAATATAGTGCCTCTCGTTCCTCTGTGTTTTTGTCCCTGAAAGGTGCTCTGCACTATGGGTGGCCTTTGTGTGGCTGCTCTGCCACTGCCAACGCCCTGGGGACCATCCATGTCTTGTGAGGTGGGACCCAGCCGGGCCTGTACTCGTCCATGGCAGGAATGTGGATGGCTCCCCATTTTCCCACGGATGGGCATCTGGGCTCTGCCAGCTTCCTGATCTGTCCACAGGCTGCTGTGAGCGTTGTGTTTGTGTGACACACACGTGGGGGACCTCCAGGACCCGGCTCCAGGTTCCCCGCATCTTCAGCCCCAGGAGATGGGCCAGCCCGTTTCCCATGGTGGTTGTGCAGCCTGGTGACCTGGGGGTGTTGGTGGCTCTGCAGCCTGGTCAGCACGTGTCACCACGCTCGGTTTTGCCAGCTGGGTGGGGGCGTGTGCTGTTAGGTCCCTGCTGCTGCCTGCAGCCATCTCTAGCTGCCCAGCTCTGGGCTGGGGATGTACAGAGGGTGTCTGCCTTCCTGTAAGCAGAGGGGTGATGGTCCCCATACTAATTTCACAGTGATCTCTGCCTCTTTTAATCTGTTGGGGACTGGGAAGGAAAGAGAGGTGTCACCTGCAGGGGTCCTAAGGTCCCCTCCTGCACAGACAGATAACTTGATGCCACAACTTACATGTCACAGGTGAAGTGAACACCTCCAGTCCTCAGGCTGCCACCCACCTGCCCACCCCGGGCCAGCCTGGAGCTTCAGCTGCCCAGTCTCTGTGTCCACGGAGCCCTGGCCACAGCTCAGCCCAGTGGAGACTCAGCTCTTGGGGCCTGCGTGGTGGCTCAGCCCTGTCATCATGATAGCCCTCCATGGGGGGTCTTTATCCTTGACTTGGGGCCCTCTGAGGTCTCCCTCTCTTTGTCTGTCCCTCAGGGACCAGCGCAGGGTTTCACCCAGGCGCTCTCTTCCGAGAGGTGTTAGTGGAGCCCTCCCAGTATCTAGGGTCAAGTTTCCTAGACACACGGTAACTCTGAGGTGGGTCAGAAGGTCTGGTAGGAGTTGAACCGATGCTGACCATGTCCTCCCTTCTAGCTTTGGGGTTTATTGTCATTCTGCTATTTTGCAACATTTGAAAGCTTTGGCTAAAAAAAAAAAAAAGGAACGGTAAACATCAGTGACAATGACAAACGTCCTCTTTGTGGCCGCCGTGGGTCTCGACTCTGGTAGGCAGCGTCCTAAGCGAGGACTGAGCTCTGTGCGGTCGTGCGCTCTTCTCTGGGTGCATGGTCTGCATCTGCTGGTTGTTTGGATACAGGATGAAGGGGAATAGCGCGGCCTCATGCCCAGGGCTGAGATGGCCCTGGCTCTGTTCTGACCTTGTCAGGGTCAGCTGCTCCAGCTGCCAGCAGCAGGTGTTATCTGAGCACCGAGCACCTGCAGGTCTGATCACGGTGCCGGCTCCACGGCCACAGTGGGTGTCTGGCTAATTAGAACAGAGCCATCAGATTCAGTAGACTCTCCGGCCCCACACTCCTCTAATGACCATTAGATAGACCTCTGATGATCTGGCCCTGGGCTGTGCTTGACCTGGCGTCTCGAGGCTGCTGGGTGTCAGTCAGGCTGAGTGGTGGGGTGGGGTTGGGCGCGAGAGGATGAAGCTTTTCTATGGGGAGGGTGAGAATGTCTGCGAGCGGCGGGCTCCTTGTGCCTGGGGGGGCGTCTGTCAGTCAAGCAAGGCTTGCTTTCGCCCTTGGCTTTGACCTGACCCCTGCTGGTGTGGCTGTCAGTCACATAAATGGCGGCCTGGTGTCCCCCTGACAGCTGGTGCAGTAGCCACTGTCAGAGAGCCAGGGAAGCCAGCGGGCCCTCCTGGAGGCGGCGGGGGCTTTGGTCTGGAGAGGAGGACTGCTCCAGGGATCGGCTGTCGCCGGTCGGGAGGTGAAGCCCCCTGGAGAGTCCATCTGGGCATAACTTTGGATCCTCACAGAGTGGCCTCCAGGACACCTGCTTGCTGCATCAGGTTTTAATGACAAGGTTGCCGCCAGCGAGGCCGTGAGCTGCTTTCCAGGCACCGCAGGTTGGTGTCAGCAAGTGTCACCTCGAGGCCCCGGGAAGGAGAGCTGGCTGGAAAGAGGGTCTTGTAGACACAGTCCAGTTAGGATGAGGTCGTTAGGGTGGGCCCCAGTACAGTGTGGCTGAAGTCCTCGTCATGAGGAGGGGACAGACGTGCACAGAGAAGGAGGCCACGTGAAGACAGCGGCTGAGATCAAGCCCTGTGTCCACTGCTGGGGTCACCCAGGACTGCCAGAGCCCCACAGGGAAGAGGGGGGCATGGACGGGTCTCCCCCGGCCTCTGCAGCCAGCACGGCCCAGCCAACGCCTTGGTTTGGCCTCTAGAAATGTGAGAGAATGAGTGTCTGCTGTCCTGAGCCCCCCAGTGTGCGGTCAGTTGCTGTGGCAGCCCTGGGAGCCAGGTGTTCTCAAAGTCAGGCCAGTGGCCACCGTTTACAAACAGAGGGTTTATATAAGAATCTGGATTTCTGGTGTCTCTAAAAGATGTGTCCACATGGGGCTGGCGTCTCTGATGGGCAAAGTCGGGAACGCTGGGTTTGCCCCTGTGGCCACCTCTCCTCTGTGTCTTAAAAGTGGCCGGAGCTTGTGGCCCCTCCTCCCAGGTGGCCTGGGGAGGAGGTTTATGTAGAGCAGGGCTTGGGCTATGTCCGCCCCACTGTGAGCTATAAGTCAAGTTTTACTGGAAAACAGGTGTGTCCTCTCATCTGTGCCTGGGTCAGAGTCACAGGAGAGTACCGCCGTGTGTGGCTCCAACAGAGGCCCTTTGGTCTGAGAGTTGAAAGTATTTCCTTTATTAAGAAACCCAGATCTTTATGTGAATTCTCTTTGTTTTTAAATGACAATGAACCTGATTTTAATTTTTTTTTAGTTGTAGATGGACACAATATGTTTATTTTATTTATTTTTATGTGGTGCTGAGACTCGAACCCAGGGCCTCACATGCGCCAGGTGAGGGCTATACCACTGAGCCACCAGCCCAGCCCCAACTTGGTTTTTAATTTCAAAAACTTAACTGTCAGTAAGGACGTCTTTCCACGTGAATCTCCATCACTTTAAAAGCCCTGGGGCTTTTGGTGTATTTGGCCAGCTCTTTCCTCGTGTACATTTAGGCAGCAGTGGCCACGCATGGCCAGGGAGGGAGGGAGTGAGCGAGAAGGTCAACCCAGCTCAGGGTGCTGACCTGGAGGAGGGGCCGAGACATACTCCTGAGTGTCCCCCTCTGATGACCTATGATGGCACAGTCCTGCCCAGGTGGGAGATCACCCAGAGGGAAGCCTGCTTGGCCACTCTGCCTCAGCACAGATGGCCCCTCTGGCCCAGCGTGGGGAGAGTTCTGGGCCTGCCTGCCTCACAGGGATGAGGGCCACAGGGTGCAGACATGGCCACTGGTGCTGGGCGTTTGGGCCTTCACTACACACACTTTGCCATCCTGGATTGAGGGCAGGGGCTGGCCAGCTGGTCAATGCCCCCCAAGGCTCCACGTGATCATCTGTGGTTGGCCGGCTCCTCCTGTCTGTGGAGATCCTGGCCAGTGAGGTCCGCCCAGGCTGTGGAAGGTGTGCATGGAGGTCCCTTAGCAGGGCGGAGGCTGCTGTCCTCATGGAGGCCAGCCTGTGGCCCGGAACCTGACCCTGGAGCTGTCCCTACAGATAGGCCTGTCCCACAGTTCCTGCCCGTACACAGACTCCTGGGCGATTCCTGGTGAGCTGCTTTCCTTCAAGGAGTCTGGAATTTGGGTATCTGCCAGAGGGGGCCACCTGAGTGTCTCCTAGTGAGAACTTGGAGCACGGGATCCCTCACGGGCTTTCCTAGGCAGAATCATCACATACGTGCTGTGGTGTTTCTGTCCCGGGGGAGCAGATTGCTCTGTGCAACCCTCATGGAGGGGAGAGAGGAGGAGGGAGCTGGTCCGTGGGTCTCTACAGAACTGGTCTTCCCTGCTGACCTAGTCTTGAATCACATTGCTGTCAGGACCACTGTGTGGACCGCGTGTCCGTCAGGAGCACTGTGTGGATCACGTAGCCGTCAGTACCTCTGTGTGGATCACATGGCCATCAGTACCACTGTGTGGATCACATGGCCGTCAGTACCTCTGTGTGGATCACGTGGCCGTCAGTACCTCTGTGTGGATCACGTGGCCGTCAGTACCTCTGTGTGGATCACGTGGTTATCAGTACCTCTGTGTGGATCACATGGCCATCAGTACCACTGTGTGGATCACATGGCCATCAGTACCACTGTGTGGATCACATGGCCATCAGTACCACTGTGTGGATCACGTAGCCATCAGTACCACTGTGTGGATCACGTAGCCATCAGTACCACTGTGTGAATGATGCAGCTGTCAGGACCACTGTGTGCCGAGCCCCGGGGGCCTTCTAGAGCAGCGCCAGACATGTGTGGTGTTGGGAACCCCTGACGGGATGGTTCATCATAAACTCAATCCCAGCATGGAAAGAACTCCCAGGTGCGCCTCAGTGAAGGTGTCGCTTGGGCACAGTGAGGTGTCAGCCTCTGACCCTGCCAAGGCCCAGCATCTCACCGTGGGTGGGCTCCGTGGCCAAGCTTATTTTTATCACCACCCCCTCCTGGGGGTCACCTAGCTCTGTCCAGCTTCCTGCTGCTGTGGACGTGCCGCACAAGCACCCTGAAGATGGCAGCCCAGAGAGTGAGGAGCTTCCCGCGGTCACATGGCTGAGAAGCGGCCACATGGCTCCCCCTGGCTCCAGGGACGTGGGCTTTGCCACCAGGTCCTTGGACAGGTAGGCAGGGTTTCCCATATTGGACTGTCCCTGGGGCTCATGACCCGTTGTCCACTGGTCATGCTGTGAAGTGTCTGCTGCTCTTTGGCCCCAGTGATGGCCTGTCTGCCTTGTGTCCCCTGAGTCACAGCCAGTCTGTCAGCAGGAGGAAGTGGACGTGGTGTGCTCTCCCTGTGGTGGTGGCTTCATTGGAGTCGAGAATCTGGTGTGTTTAAGACCCCAGATGACAGCGGCAGGTCCCTCCCCATGTTCCTTGACCCACCTGGAGCTCCTTGCGCCCAAGTCTCCCCTGTGTGGCCCCGGGCAGCGGTGGGGAGGGAGGTCCAGCTCCCACCTCCTGCTCTCACTGATCTGGGGACCTGCTGCCTGGACACTGGGAAAAGTCCCCGACATGCCAAGGGGAGAGGGTCCCAATGAACCCTGCACCCACTCCCAGCTAAAGAAAGGGACCATGACTGTGGGCGCATCCCTCCCTGAGACCCTTCCCTCTCCCGAGGCCACCGCTGCTCAAACCCAGCATGCAGGCTGCCGTCCACGTGTGTGTCATCAGCTGCTGCCGCCCAGGGCACCCTGATGGGCACCTCCTGGGGTGCTGGGTTCCTGTGCCGGCTCCTGTGCCCACAGTCACTTCCCTGTGGTGTGGCCCCAGGTCTGAGTGCACCCTGCACCCTTCCCCTGTGGTGGACATCTGGGCCGCTGGCTGTTCCTGGCTGTGACAAGTGGCCAGTGGATGGCGGTGCATGAGTGGCACATCTCCTGTGGACGAGAGCCACGACTGCTGCGGAGTCTGTGCTAAGGTGCGAGGCCCTGGGGCCAGGGGCTGTGGGGACAGACCCGCGGGTGGCCCCCAGGGCCTTCTCCCCATGTGCACACCCTGAGTCATCCTCGGGCCACGAGGATGAAGTTTGCTCCTGAGACGGGGTCACCCCTGACGTAGGGCTGAATTGAAGGCAGCAGGGTGATGGCTCCATGATGGTGCCCCTCCATTCATGTGTCGAGTGGCCTCCAGAGGCAACTGGACCCGAGAGCCAGGCCCCGTGGGTGGGATGAGTCCCTCCGGGAAGGAGCAGGGCCCAGCTGCCTCTAGTTCCTGCGCAAGAGGATGTGGCAGGGAGGGCAGGGCCTGGCCCCAGGGGCCTCCCCAGGACCCCAGCTGCTCCCGACGGCGGGAGGTGAGCTCCTGTCCCAAGCCACTGGCCGCAGCGCGTTGCCCTAGCAAGGGGACCGTCCAGCCCGGGGGTCACCGAGGCTGCCTTGAGCTCCTCACCTGAGCCTTTGAAATAAGTGAAGGTCTGTAGGCCGGAGACCGAGAAGTCTCAGGGCCACAGTGTCAGGGACAGGTGGCGAGGGATGGGCTCCGTGGCTGGACCTTGCAGAGGGAGGGGCCTGGTGACCAGAAAGGTGGCTGAGGGCGCGGGGCAGCCCTGGGGACAGCCAGCCAGGGATAGATGTCTGCCCTCGTGGGGCAATGCCCTGTACCCTGCCAGCACCTGCGTGAGCCTGGAGGAGGACCCTGGTGCCCAGGAGACCCCTGAGGGACACTCCTGGGCTCCAGTCATGGGGGCCCAGCCTGCACCTGCCTGGACCTCTGCCCGGGAAACTGGGAGTTAAATTTGCATTTTCAGAAAAATGGGAAATGTACCACTTTGACCATTTTAGATGCACAGCGGCACCGACACAGCCTGGCTGAGCCACGGTCACCAAGCCCAGGAAGAGCCACGGTCACCAAGCCGGGCAGAGCCTTTCCTCTCCCAGTGGAGTCTCCGTCCCACTCAGATCTGCACTGTCTTGAGGCGCTGAGTTGTGGTGTCCCACGACACAGGGGAACTGCACTCAATGGCCAGAGCTGTGGCTTGTCACGGAAGTCTGTCACCAGCACAGGCTCACCCACGTGCCTGGGCTGAGCATCACTGCTTGCGAATATCCAGGGTGTTTATTGCCTTCACACCAGAGAGGAATCCAAGCAGCTGGACCCAGGTTTCCTCCTCCCGTGGGGCCTCGTGCGTGGCGGGTTCAGGATGGGATGGAAGCAGCCTCAACCCACGAGACCCTCTGACTCCTCCTCCCACTTCACGTGTGTAACTTGTTGCTTAGAAACACTTTAACTCCCCATTTTATTTAAAAAATTGCAGTGACAGAATGGAAGGGAGGTGTTGGCTTGAAAGGTTTTATGAGCTGGAACAAATGTGAAATGTTTCCATCTCTCTCATTTTGGAGCTCATGGCCTCCAGCCAGGGAAGATTTGATTAAAAAAAAATATTCTGGATTGCACTGGCTGATGTTGGTATGACAGCAAGGTCTCAAAGTGACTCTGGGCACTCATCATGGATGCTATGATCTGTTGTTCACAAGTGACAGAAGCGCAGCTCAGAAGAGGCTGAAAGGGAGAAGATGGGATGTTGACTCACAAAACCAGAAGATCTGGGAATGATAGCTTCAGGCATGGCTGGATCCAGGCACAGAGATGAAGCCATCATGACTCGACCTCCCCTCAGCCTTTGCCTCTCAGTTGGCCTCTTTCTCAGTGTGCACCTTGGCGTCCAGACCTATGCTTTCCTTATACCTAGTGACGGGAAGAGGGCTGCTTTTTCCCAGTTGTTTCTGCAGAAGTGACAGGACAGGGTCTCACTGGATTTCTTTGGGTCACACACCTGACCTGAACTCACTGCCGGCCCCGTTGCTGGACTCCCTGGTCACTGGCATCTGTTTGGCCCAGGCCGGAGGCTTGGTAGAGTCTACTCACAGCCAAGAAGATATTGCGGCAGCTTCACAGCTGGTCACGAGTTCTAGAGTCTCCTCCTGCTGAGAGGTGGGGTCTGTATCTCATGCCTTTGGATCTGGGCTGCCTTGTGACAGCTGGGACCTGCACGGTGACGCTGTGACTTCTGGGGCCGGGCCCAGGACCACGCAGCCGGGTTCTCCTGAGGCTCTGGCCATGCTGAGAGAAGCCCCAGCTGCTATGATGGCCACCGAGTGCCGCCTTCAGCCACCCAAGCCCAGTGCTGGGCTGGTCAGTGAAAAACCCTGTGCCCACAGCCCACCTCCCAGGACCATACCGGGCACAAAAGCCCTCAGTGCAGGCCTCCTCCCTGGGCGCAGTGGGCCGTCCCTCTGGGCCTGGTCTGAATACCCATTCACAAAGACTCCATGGTCCTCATGCCGTGGCTGGCGTCCACACCCCTGAGTGTGGGCTGGTGGAGTGGCAAAGAAGCTGGGGTGGTGGACATTCAGGTGTCCCCCCGTGCCATCTGCCCTAGGGGATTCATTACTGGAGGTCTATCAGAAGGAGATGGTTTCACTGGGGACAGGGGCGCCATGGGGGAGCACAGAGAGGTTCACCCGAGGCTGTTTAACAAGGTAAGAACGTGGACACAACCTCACAATGATGGGCTTGGATTCCTTGGGTAAGACAGTGATGGCTACCCTCCTGGGCCCTATGTGCACCAGGCACTGGGCGCCCAAGTAGCTTTCTTTGCAGGGCTGAGGTGGAACCCAGCTGTCACACAGGCCGGCAGTCGCTCTGCTCGAAGCCACACACCAGGCCCGGGCTTCCCCTGTTAACCTTCCAGCAACCTTGGAGGTTATTCTGACCTCCACACCTGTCCCCAACCCCGTGTGGAAACGAGGCATAGCAGGCCTGTGGGTGGGGGAGGCACGTGGTCTCTGGCGGGAGCCATGCTCCTCGGAACCCCCTGGCCGGAGTCAAGGCAGGTGTGCAGCTCGGCACGTCTGTGGGTGAGCCATCAACGGGCCTTTGGTGGCCTTCTAAATGACGTGCAGAACTGATTTCCAGGACCAGGAACAAGCCCAAGCGCAAAGGAAGTGGCGTCTGTAGTGAGACGGGACACGGCGTGGGCAGCGGTGGCAGGGTGGCTGCCCGGAGCCCCTGCAGTATAAACATCTGTGCTCTCAGCAAAGGTCATGGAAGGTCGAGAACAAGAGTCAAGAAAACGCACAATCCCACGGCCGAGGGGCACCACGGCCCCTGTTAAAGGGGAGCCGCTCCTAGGACAGTCACCCCGAGCCTCTTCTGCGAAGGCCCTGGAGGCCCTTGGTGCTGGGCTGTGGTGGGGCAGCCTCAGACCCCAGGCAGGTCCTCCTGCCCGTCAGAAGTCCGGGAGCTCCTGCTGATGGGAGGCGGTGGCTGGAAGTGAAGGGACAGGCGGGCGGCCTGTGGGCTGCGTGGAGGGGGCGGGGAGGGCGCGGCGGGTCCTCCTGCGGGGGCCTGCGCATGTGCAAGGCCTGGTCAGGGGTCTGGTGCTGCTGAGGGCCAGCCCTCGCTCTCTCCTTTTCTATTTGTTCTTGTGAGGGATTCATGACATGGAGTGTATTTTTTAAAAATTTATTGACTTATTTATTCTAATTTGCTATACATGACAGCAGAATGCGTTGCAATTCACAGCACACTCCTAGAGCACGGCTGTTCACGTCTCTGGTTGTACAAGCAGAGGCACACCGTTTGTGTCTTCATGCATGTACTTGGGTAATGATGTCTATCTCATTGCACCGTCTGTCCTACCCGCTCCCTCCCCTTCCCTCCCCTTTGCCCTGTCTGAAGTTCCTCCCATGGCCCCCACCATCCCCATTATGGATCAGCATCCTCATATCAGAGAAAACATTCAGCATTTGGTTTTCTGGAATTGGCTAACTTCACTGAGCATTATCTTCTCCAACTCCTTCCATTTACTTGCAAATGCCGTGATTTTATTCTCTTTTAGTGCTGAGTAATATTCCATTGTGTGTATATATATACCACATTTTCTTTATCCATTCATCTACTGAAGGGCATCTAGGTTGGCTCCACACTTTAGCTATTGTGAACTGAGCTGTTATAAACGTTGATGTGGCTATATCCCTGTAGTGTGCTGTTTTTAAGTCCTTTGGGTTCAGACAGAGGAGAGGGATAGCTGGGTCAAATGGTGGTTCCATTCCCAGTTTTCCAAGGAATCTCCATACTGCTTTCCAGAGTGGTTGCACCAATTTGCAGTCCCACCAGGCGTGTATGAGTGTGCCTTTTCCCCCACATCCTCACCAACATTTAATTTTTCTTGTATTCTTGATAATTGCCATTCTGACTGGAGTGACATGGAATCTCAGGGTAGTTTTGATTTGCATTTCTCTAATTGCTAGAGATGTTGAACATTTTTTCATAGATTTGTTGACCTTTCATATTTCTTCTTCTGTGAAGTATCTGTTCAGTTCCTTTGCCCATTTTTTCCTTGGGTCATTTGGTCTTTTGGTGTTGAGTTTTTTGAGTTCTTTGTACATCCTGGAGGTTAGAGCTCTGTCTGAGGTGCGGGTGGCACAGATTTTCTTCACATTCTTGATTGTCCCCTTTGCTGTGAAGAAGCTTTTTAGTTTGATAAAAACCCACTTATTGGTTCTTGATTTTACCTCTTTGCTTCAGCAGTTGAGGGGAAGTCGGCTCCTGAGCTGTGGGGTGGAGAGCGGGCCTCCCTCCCCTTCTCCTGGGTGCGGGGTCTCTGGTCTAAGCCTGGGTCCTGGTCCTCGAGTGAGCTCTGCCCCTTCTTCCCTTCTTCACCGGCAGGCCGGGTGGCCCTGGTCCCCAGCTCAGCAGGCAGCACCGTGAGTGCTTTGGGCTGGGGCAGAGTTGGCTCTGCCATGTGTTGGAGCCTTGGCCTCAGGCGAGAGAGACCCTGGTTTTACCCTCTGTGAGGAGCAAGAGGGACGCGGGGCTCATCTCCAGGTTCAGTTCAGTGCTTCCTGACAGCTGGCCACGCTGTGATTGCTGCTGATGGGCACACCCGAGGGGCAGCACCTGGGGCTGGCCCTGGAGCCGAGTCGGGCAGAGGGGAGCCACCAGGGCAGGCCCTTGTGTGGCTGAGAGTTTCCTGGCATCAGAAGCTGTGACATTAATTTGAATAAAGTATCTCATTTAACACCTATATTCAAGATGTTGTTTTCCCAACATGTGATCAATATGCAAGTGTTATTTTTTTATTTTTATTTTTTATATACGACAGCGGAACGCATTACAATTCATATTACACTGCAGACGTCATCAGTGAAACCTTTCCCATTCTTTTTTCATACTCGATCTGAGATCGGGGAGAATCCTACTTGTTTCAGAACCTTTCAATGTGGTTTCTCCATCTTTGTTGGGACACCTAGTCTGGATTTAGAAAAAGTAGGTCTGCGTATCCAAGTAGTACCAGCCACTGAGTTGAGTGTTGGTTCACAGACGTACGTTAATGAAATGAAATAACAGTAAGCATTCAGTTCCTCAGTTGCAGTGGCCACGTGTCCAGTCCCACGGGTCACGTGTTGACGGTACTGGGCACCGCTAGGCAGGACGTGATTCCTGTGGATTCTGTTCAAGTTCTAGGTTGAAGTTCTCACCACACCCAACTGTGTGACCATGAGGGGGTCACTCAACCTTTCTGGGCCTCTGCTTTCTCATCTATAAAATGGGGATACCACAACAGTATGCTGGGTGGTTGTAAGAAGCCCCTAGAAATGGTGGTTCTGTGCTGGGATCTGCCGGGTGTGGACACAGCAGGTGGAGTCCGTAGCTGAAGTCCCCACAGGAAGCAGAGGTCCCCTATGATGAATCCCAGCACTAGTGTGTGATGGCGGCTGCATGTCCCAAAGCTGGGGGGGCCTCTGTTAACAGTTAATGATCTGAGACGTCCCCACATAAAGTAAGCCTCGAGTGAAATCCCACGCCGTCGCGGGCTGTTAATCCTTTATTAGGTTTTCCTAAGACTGAGATAAAAAGCCTTTTATCTTTTTTAAGGTTCGCATTAACATGCCATTGCATTTTATGGTCACATTGATCTTCCCTTGGCCAGTTGGGGATAGGTGGTGGAGATGCACGGAGAGGATCTGGTGCTGTGCCAGTTGGTGGCTTCCAAGGGGGTCTCTGGGCTGGAGAGGGAGCGGGTCTCGCCCTGGCAGGTGAGAGCCAGGGGACGCTGGTGTTCACTGATGGCCGGTCATGTTCCCTTCATGGCCCCCGTGGTGGAGCGGCTGACAACTGCCAGCAGGTGGCCGGGGAGCCTGGTGACATGGTGCACCAGGGCTGCTTGCCCAGCGCCGGGCACCTCTGCCCAATGGCCGTGTGGACCCTCCATTTCCAAAGCTGAGGCTCCAGTCTTTGCCCTCACCTGTCCCCACCCTAACCTGTCCCCACCAGCCTTCTCTGTTTGTGAGGGTGGCACTGCCCCCCCCCCCCAGCTGTGCAGACTGGGAACCGAGAGCTGCCCTTGACCTCCTCTCCCATCTAGGCTCAGGCACGTCCCGCGGCTCTGCCGTTCCCGTCCAGCCAGACTCAGTCACTGCTGCCCTCTCCAGCTCGGCCACCGCTCTCCTGGACCACTGCAGGCCCAGGCCTGGCTGCTGCCACCCTCGCCTCCCCCAGGCCTGTCCTCCACAGCACCCAGGGCAGGTCAGCCAAGTGCCAAGCGCACCATGCCCCTCTGCTCAGAATGCCCGACGGTCTCACACCTGCTCCCAAGTAAAAGCCAACATCTTCAAAGTGAATCAGAACGATTTCCTCTCACCTCGGTGACTTTCTTCCCTCCTGAGGCCCCAGGACACCCCAGGCATGGTCCTGCCACAGGGCCTTTGCACCTGCAGCCCCCTCTTCCTGGAACCTCCTCCTTGAGGAGCCTTCACTTCCTCCGACCTCTACAAGGGTGGCCCTTGCCCAGAGAACACTCCTGGCCCTCCCAGCTGACTTTTTGACCCCCCACCCACCCTGACAGGTTCTTTCCTGTCTATTGGTGCATTATTATACATACTGGTCGGATTTGTTGTTACGCATTCGCTCATGCACACCATGTGACAGTACGATCTCCTGCCCACGTTCCTTATCCCCGCTTCTTTTTCTCCGTGGTTCTTGTGACATCCTCTGCTTTATTATCCCTTCATTCTGTGGGCTTTCTTCCCCCACCCCCTAAAGTGCTAGCCCCAGGCGCCAGGGTCTGTGTCGGGCATGGACAGAACTCATCTCTGAACCCCTTCGACGCTGTGTGGACCTGAGGCCTCTGTGCGGCTGTGTCCACAGTCAGTGTTGGGGGCGTGTGGCCCGGGGTTCCTCCTGGCACCGGTCAGCTCCTTCCTCTCTCTGTGCCTCGGGATCCTTCCTAGAATCAGGAACGACTGGTACAACCTCCGGGAGCCACAGCTGGGCTAAAGAGAGAGCGCGTCTGTGACTGCGTCCCCAACACAGGACGCAAGAGGCTGGTGGTATTTAGACCAAAACCAAAACATCACAGGTAGGGCCTGTGTGTCCCGTGTCCCAGACCCTCCTCCCTGCTTCTCCTGGGGCACCACGGTGGGCACTTCCCCTACCCCAGGCCCTTTCTCCCCACTGAGCTACACACAGACTGTAGGGAAATGCATGCCCTAGAATAACGCCGTGGCCCAGGGTGTGATTCTGCGTAGCGTCTCGCACACGGCGTCACCTGGTTCTCAGTGTGGGCTCTGCCGCGGCCGTAGACTGTTCTAGAAGGAGGAGCTGCCTGGTTCCCAGCTCCCCCTCTGTGGGCCAGGAAGCTCCTGCCTGGGTCTTCTTCTCCCCTCCAGGCAGACGCTCCATACCCCCAGCAGGCCGTTTGAACAGCTGGCTCAGGCCTCGCTGCCTTTTCTCAATTCTAATTTTATTTTGAGAAACAAAAAAAAAATGTGAAGAGTACAAAGACTAACAGAGACCCCGCCTCCGGCCCCCCCCCCCGTACTGGCACCCAGCGATGTCGGCTGTAACACTCTGTCACACGGCACGTCTTGTATCATTTGATTAAAAAAGTTCCCAAATACAACAGAAAACACCCAGATTCTCTTTGGCACCTTGTCGGTTCCATCTTCCCACCCAGAGGCGGTCGCAATGGTGAACTTGACAGTTTTACTTCATGCACAACCACACACAATGTATTGTTTGGGGTCTTTAAACTTTGATTGGAATGTGGCCGTGCCCACAGTGTTCTGCAACTTGCTTTCTCCAGGCTTGCTGTATTTTGTCAACCTGACTGTGTTTGCACATCAGGACGTGGGCCACTTTCCCCCGCTGTGTAATATTCCGCAGTGTGTGGTTTACCCAGTGGGATATTAAATTCTAAACGAATTCCAGTTCTCTGCTCTACTAACCAGGCTGGCCATGGCCATCCTGGGCAGGAGACATTCAGGTTCACCATCATGTCCTTCTGGGAAACTTTGGTTTCTACACTACATGGAAAAGGATGCTCCATAGTTTTCCTAGACACAGAAACTACCTGGAAAAGAAAACCCTTTCCTCTTCCTCTTTCTGCCTGTTGGGTGTTTGTTATTCAAGGTTGGCGGGCGGCGGTTTGCAGCTGGCTTCTAATAGTTTGGTAATTATTATTGCTCACATGTATCGAGGGAGAACCCCCTGCTCCAGATTCCTCCCAGCTCTAGAACCCACCACGCTTCATGAACCCTCCGCTGCTCCAGAACCCTCCTGCCCTAGAACCCCCTGCTCTAGAACCCTCCCACTCCAGAACCCTCGTCATTTGCATCCTCTTGTACAACCTGTGGTCATTCACCCCACCAGTGTTGGCTGAGCACCTATTACGTGCAGGCTCTCTAGGCAGGAGACTCTGGTGTGGCCCTTATCGTCTTGGACACCCATTCTGGGGGGCAACGGGCAGTGCTACAGGCAGCCAGCTGCCCTCTCCCCAAGGAGTGCTGCCACAGTCCGGCTGCAGCAAACTAACCGGGGGGTGACGAACAACTTGTGTACATTGATACAGCAGGAGTGGGAGCTGTTTATTGTAGGACAGGAGGGGTATATATACATTCCACACAGCTTATCTAATTAACATAAACTAGATACAGCAGTCAACCAATAAGGAATCTCCACACTTAATGGCTCGCTGGCATTACTTCATAAACCACTCCCTCTGGCAAAATGCCAGGCGCCATCCTGATTTGTTTACAGACCCTAACAGAGCGCGTCACCAGGGAGCTCATGGTGGTTGCTGCGTGGCCAAGTGGTCCTCAGGCTGAGCCCCCAGGGTTCCCTGGTGAGAGGATGGGGCTGGAGGTGAGGGGCTGATCTGGGAGCTGTGTTCTGGTGACACATGCTGTGACTGGCACTGTGGCTTCAGTGCCGTCTCTTCAGCTCCCTGGTGTACAGCAGCTCGGGGGTACAGGATGGCTTCACTGCTCCCCTCTCCACTGCCTGGTGTGGCTCCATGGAAGCAGCTCACAGACTCACTCCGGTGGGGCTGCTGGCACGGGCTGTCCTGGGCACCTCCTGAGGCTTCCCTGGTAGCTGGGGGGCCCTCAGAAGAGGTGGGTGCTGCAGGGTTGGCTGTGTCCAGAGGACTGGCCAGGACTCACATTGCTTCTGGGGACAGTTCACCAGGCCCCAGAATCACTGCCAGGATGGTCCCGGGCCCACCCAGGATGGAGGGAGGGGCTCTGTCCCCAAGGAAGTGTGTGACGGCCATGGGAGGGTAGCTGGGGGACTTACTGGGCCCCCTGAGGGAGTGCTGCCCACCACCTGCCCACGTGTCTACCCTGACCCCTGGCGGGCAGCAGCCTGGCCTGGGGAGACCTGTGGACATGGCCGTGTGGTGGTGGCTGGCCTCTTAGGGGCTGTGAGGGACTCTGGGTGCCCAGCACCTGGTGGCATCTCTTCAACACACCGAGGAGCAGGGCCCTTGGGTGGGCCCCGGGTCCAGGAGTCAGGAAGCAGATGAGACCCTCCTCAAGTCCAAGTCCCTCCCCGGGTGATAAGGCTCCTTCCTCTGGACCCTCCATGCCGGCCCATAGGAGGCCTCTCAGTGGCCACTTTGCCCACAGGTCTCTGTTGCCATGGCAACAGCAGCTGGCCACAGTCTCCTTGCCCTGTCCCCCCTGAACCCTGGATGGTTCTGCATCTCCAGGGACCTGGAGGTACCTTGCCTCTGGGAGCTGCACCTCCTGTCCAATTTGGGAAACACCAGACTTCTCCCTGACTCGGGCTCTGCCCAGCAGCCATAAGAACGGAAGAGGTGCCCCCCACGCCCTCCCGGCTCTGCTGTCAGGCCTGTTGGCCATGCACCTGTTCCCAGGCCTATCTGGTGGGATTTTTCCTGCTTACTGCTCCAGGCTACTTTGGGAAGATGGGACAAGACCTTCTGTGCCCTACGTTTGTAGGGCACACAATTGAGCGTGATCAGCAGTGGGATTGTTGCTGCGTGTGGAGCCCCAGGAGGTGGCCTTGGGCAGGGGAACTCTTATGGTGTCTGGGTCTTCAGGGCACCCCACGTGGCTTCCCTGTTCATCAGTCAGAGGGACATTGAGACGCAGTGGCCATGTTGAGTTGTCCTTCTGGGCCAGGAGGCGAAGGCCGCCAGGAGCGGTGCCTAAAGATCCAAGTTAACTGGGACCAAAGCCGATCCTCTCACCTGGGCAGCTCCCTCCCATCCGCCACTGCCCAGCGAACACCTGGGGCTGCCCAGCTGTCACCGTCCTTTCCCACCCATGCCAGGTCCTCCTCTAGGGCTCTGGATGTGGCTTTCCTCCTCCACTGACTCTGACCAGCACCTGCTGCTGGACTCTGCTGTGGCCCCTGCTCATGTTATCCTGCCACTGCCTGTGACCTTGGGTCCAGCCACAGCAGGAACTGGAGGAGCCTTCAGAATTAGGGGTCCCCTGCAGAATCAGCCGGGCGGGGCCGAGACGGGCGGGGCCGAGATGGGCGGGGCCGAGACGGGCGGGGCCGAGATGGGCGGGGCCGAGATGGGCGGGGCCGAGATGGGCGGGGCCGAGATGGGCGGCCAGGTGGGAACTTGCATGGGCACGTGACCTGTGTCCTCCTTAGCTCAGCGTTTCCCTCCTGGTCTTGGGGCTTCTGGACGCAGCACCCATAGGCTGGGGTAGGTCAGGTCTGTCCCCCAAGACCTGCTCAATGTTTCAGAGGGAAGAGGCAGGAGCAGGCATGAAGGAGGGGCTTCTGGGAAACAAAGGGTGACCTTGCAGGCAGGAAGTGGGGTGGTGGGGCTGCTGCAGCCCCAGCCAGGGGTGGCCCTGGCCGTGGGGACAGGAGTCTGGGGCCGCGGGTCTGAGGCTTTCCAGACCAGCCAGCCTGGAGGTCTCCCGGGGCTGACTTTTGTGTACGACCGTGGACTTGATGTTTCCCGTGAGTCGCTGGTTGTTATTAGAAGTTCTGATGTTCCAATCATCCTATCAAGGCCAGGAGCTGTCCCTCAGTGGCCTTGGGTCACTTGCGCCCCCCCTGCAGAGCTTCCTGCTTCCCGCCCTGGGTGCTCCGGTTCATCTGGTCCCGTTCCTGGTCCAGACGTGATCAACACCTTCTTCCAGGTCCTGCCTCCAGCTCCCCGTGTTTAGAGCTATCAAGAGATTCACATTAGGAATGAGGGGCTCCGCCATGGCCAGATCCGCTCCTGGGTGGCTCTCGAGGGTCAGGCGGAAACGGAGGGGAAGCATCATCTGGAAAGTGCAGCCCAAGCACACCATCTCTGGGGAGCGTGGCCTCGGCTTCCAGGGCCTGCGGGGCTAATGGATGGCGCAGTTAATGCATCGGGATGGTTGCATTTCACTCAGGGCAGCACCCAGGAGATGCCCAAACCGGCTCTCCCGCTGCTCCTGCTGGTCTCACTTCACAGGAACGTGTGGAGGCTTGGGTGTGGCCTCTGAGGTGACGCGGGGGCTGCCTGCCCTGTGTCTGTTTTCCTTCCCTGCCCTGTGTGTTCCTATGCCTGGCCCAGCTCTGGTGCATGGCGGTGGGGGGAGTGTGTGTCTGGGATGCCCACGTCCTAAGTTGGCCCGGAGAGCGTCCTTTGACCCCTCTGCTGCTGACAGTCCTGTCCCCACCATGCAGTTCGCATCTGTGGACACGCTCGCTTCCTTAGAAGGAAGGTGGTACGCGCCAGGGACAAGGGACACATCATGATCTTTGTTTGATGCCTGGAGTGTGAGCTGGGTGTCAGGCGCCTGGCTGAACCCTGGCCCAGCTATGTGCCAGAGTCCCTGTACCTGTTTCCTCTCCTTACACACGGGGGCAGGAGGATGCCCCTCAGAGGGCCATCCTGACAGCAGAGGAGGTGGGCCAGCCGATTGTGCCCCTCGAGCAAACAGTGACTTTAGAGATGGTCAGATCCTGGCCCCTAGGCAGGTGTAAAGGTCCTGGGCTGCTCTAGTGACAGGAGCCAGAGCCTTTCCTTCTCGTATGCCTTCCTTTCCTCTCTTTCAAGACTCCACATCCCTCCCTCCTCTTCTCCTTCCCTCTCTCCCTCCCCCCTCCCCTCCCCCTCC
>NW_026000138.1:163665-174681 GCF_001458135.2 Marmota marmota marmota | reverse complement strand
CCCTCCCTCATGTTGGTTAGAATTTCCTTCCTGCCACTGACGCCTAGGCTGCCTCCTGGATGTGGAAACTGTGGCCCTAAAGCCACCACACCAGAAGGACTCTGCACTTTGACGTTCTGTTGTCCCTGTCTTGAAATTCTCAGCAGTTTCTTTTATTGGCATGAATTAATCATACAGAATTGTGGGTTTATTGTGCTCTATCCATTTATACATAAGAATGTAATTTCATCATCAAATTCTTGACAATATTTGACCAGGGTACTGTCACTTTGCAGGGGATCCTCGTGCCGCTAAAGTGGTCCCCTCTGTCGGCGTCTCCTCCTGTCTCTGTCTCGCGGCACCTGGTGGCTTTCAGTGAATACAGTTGAGTGGGGTTACCACCCCCTGCGTCTGCTCTCATCCAGCCCCTGCTGGCGGCCTGCCGAACTTGTGGCTGTGGGCAGAGGACAGGGCGGGGTGTGCCTCGCGCTCCCTCTGTGACCTGGTTCAGTGTGCTGTGTCCCAGCCGAGTTTTTGAGCCAGCCTCGAGGTCCTGTGGGGCCCTCTGGAGACATTGACCAGGCCGTGCTTCTCTGGACCTGGATATTGTGACAGGAATCAGAGTGACGGCAGCGACAGTGGTTGGAGGTCTTGCTGGAGCTGGCTGGTGGCCTGCTGGTCCTTCCTGCTCACAAGTCTGGTTCCAAAGTTGGAGCTGCCTTCTGCCTGAGGGTGAGGGACGGGACAGGTGACACCTGGGGCCCCAGAGGTGGTTCGGGCTTCCCCGTGGCCCGGGGCTCACCCTCCTCCTGCAGAGGCTGCGCCCGTGCCAGGCACCCTGAGAAGCAGGAGCCCTGCTCCAGGTCGCGGACCCACCAGGGAGGCAGAATGGTCTTTTTCCAGCTCAAATTACTGAGGTTGCCAGAGGCTGCTGTCATCTTGCAGGGAGGCCGAGAGCTGTCCTTCTCTGGTGATAATGACCATCTGGGTTGCCTGGTCTGTTCTTTCAGGAATTGGACTAAAAATTAGCCAAGCAATGTCACCTTTGCTTCCAGTGGCTCAGGTGGCTTGCTGCCTCCTGTGTGTTGGCCCCTCAGGGGAGACGACACGGTGGGCAGGGAGGGGAGTGGGGGCACCCGCCTGGCGGCCCTTGCAGGCTGGGTGTCTTGGTGCTCAGTTCTGGGTTCTCTCTCCTCCGTTCCCCAGGAGGGCTCAAGAGGGTCCCCTGGGCTGAAGGCTCAGTCCTTCCCAGGCACCTGGCAGCTGATGGACAGGCAGGACAAAGGTTGGGGTCTGGAAAATGGCCACCAAAACCAGCAAAACCAGTGCTGAGTCGTTCCCGGGGAGGGAACTCAGTGACAAGCCACTGGTTGCTGTTCACCAGCCGCGGCCCTGAGCACTGATGTGGTCTCAACTCACGCAGCCTCACGGGGCTCGGGGGACCTAAGAAACAGGCACAGAAAGATGGTGACTTGCCAAAGGTCACCCAGCCAGGAAGCAGCAGAACTAGAACTGGAGCCTAGATTTGGGGTCACTTGCCTCTTGGTTGTTGGGGGGTGGTGGGGACTGTGGTGACCGGGGTACAGTCCCATGTGGCAGTCTTCTCTCCAGCAGTTGTGGCCACACTGGGGTGAAGGCCAGCTCGGCCACCAGAGCTAATGTCTCAGGAGAAGCTAGGAGTCTGGGTCCTTAAAATGTAAAATACTCTGATTTTACCCCAGCTGAAAGTTCTCGGTGGCCAGCCCTCGGGGAGCACAGTGGCCTTGGAACATTGGTTTGTCTGGGGTGCTGGATCCCCCGAGTGCCATCTCCAGCAAAGACCCCCTCCCCTCTTCCTGCCGGGCCCTGGGGGCTCCTCAGCTCCATCTGTCTTTGAGGAACCTGCCTCTCAGGTCCTCCTGGATTCTGGGGTTGTTCTGGGGACATCCAGCTCCTCCTCCAGGTGACGGTCCTGTAGATAAGCACCCACGACCCTCGAAGCTCCTGCTGGAGACCACTTGAAAAGAAGCCAAACCTCAGACTCCTTCCCAGGGCTCACCCAGGGCCCTCAACATGAAAAGGCAAGATTTATGACTTTGAAAACCTATCGAAGGGACCAAGCTATGTTGGCCAGGCCCGCTGGCCCTGGTGGGTGCCTGTGTCTTGTACAGAGGGCTACAGCTCCCAGGCCGCCCGTCTCTCCTCAGCTGTGCCTGCGGTCCCTGCAGCCCAGAGGCTCTGAGTCCTGGGGTGAGCCACTGGGGTGGCTGGAAACCACACCACAGGGCCAGTCATGTGCAGGGGAAGGGCCAGGCCCTCCTGCCAGACGGCCTGGGCTCATGTCCAGGCCCCATTCCACCCAGCTGTGTGACTCTGCGGGTTGCTTACCCTCTCTGAGCCTCAGTTTCCACATCAAATGCAGTGGGTAATAGTACCTGTGGTAGGTGGGAGGGTCCCCGGGTCGGTATCTGCCCAGGGCTGTGGCAGAGCGCGCCGTGTGAACGGGGTGGACAGGGTTGGCGTGGAAGCCCATCTGCAGTGTCTCCCCCCCGGGGCGTCCACAGCAGGAGGCTCCCTGCTGGGCGTGGGTGTGCAAAGCCCACAGGACGCCTGTGTTCACCGCACTTGCCAGATGGGCACAAGCAAGAAGCATGCGGGGCGGGGGTGCCTGCTCTCCGCCCCTTGCCCGTGCCTCTCCCTGGGCTGGGAGCCCGGCTTTGGGTCTGGTCCGGTCATCTCCGTGTTGGTGACCGTTGGCGATCCCTGCTGGGCTCGTCCACAGCTAGCCTGGGGCCACCAGGAGGGGGGTGGGTGTGGCTTCCAGGGCTGGCCCCCTTGGTGCCCAGGGGAAGTGGGATGCAGATGTGAGCAAAGAGGTGGTGCAAGGGGGTTGCTTCCTGAGGCACTGACAGCCGCAGAAACCTGGACAGCTTCAGCCCACCACGGGGGGACAGCTGCCTCCGGGATTCCCACCAGTGGAGCAATGCAGGGCAGGCAGTGGGCAGGTCTGGCGATGGCTCCACAGATATGATTTGACAGTTACGATGTTGAACGCAAAGTGCCGACCGGGACGGGCGGGGGGGGGCAGCCACAGGGTAATGCTATTTCTATCAGGCATAAAAGTCTAGAAAGGAACATTTGGCAACACGAGGAGCCCTTACTATGTAACAAATGTCAGCACAGAAGTCCCCTGGGGTCAGCAGGGAGCGCATTTACCAGGACGGTTTCCCAGGTGGGTGGTTGGAACCTGTACCCTCACTGTGCGCCCGCACCCCTTCTGTAAATCTTGGGTATCGTGTAATCAATTTTAAAATGTTTTGTTTGAATGAAAATTTGCATAGCTGAGAAACAGGCCTGCAGGTCACTGGGCCAGATGCTCTGGAATTTCCTTGCTGGACCTGAGCTTCCAGGATCCCCTGGTTGTCTCCAGAGGCCGTCAGGGTGACCCTAGGTCAGGTTGCCCAGGTGGTACCTTGGTAAGGGAGTCGGTCAGAAGAGGCTCAAGTCCTGCCTGGGTCCTGGTGGCGTCAGACAAGAGCGGTGTCCCCTTGAGGGTCAGTTTCCTCCACTGTGAAATGGGGGAATCTTAGTCACTGACCCCCCCAGGGCTGATGAGGGTTTTCGGAGGTGATGGTGCACGGAGTGAGCTCGGCTTCGGTGAGGGGAATGTGCCGTGCATCACAGGCTGCTGGGGACAGCTCAGCGGGGGCCGGTGGAGGGCAAGAGGAGGTGGGGTAGAGAGGACGTGGTACTTCAAGAGAGGCCCTGCTTTGGTGCCTCCTAGGTCTCTGCATCAAGGAGCCTGCGGTCTCAAGTTGGGCCCACAAGGACCAGCTGGTCTGGAGCACAGGGGCTCAGTGCCTTCTCCTGTTCTGGTCACGGGCATAGCTGTCCTTCTTGGCCATTTGAGCCCAGTGTCGCTGCGACCTTGGGCTGACCTCACCTGCCCAGGTGGTGCGGCTTGGACCTCCCATTCACACGGGGTGGTGCAGCCTGTCCCCTCTGACCCGGGCACACTTTCCCTTGCTGATGGAGGGCTGGACCCCGGAGGTGGCCGCCGCTCATGGCGAGAGCAAGCCCAGGAGGTGCTCGCTGTGCTGGGGTAGTCAGGGCACGGGAGGGAAGCTATTTTCAGGTCCTTTAGGTTCCTCTTTATCACCAAGTGGGGTCTGTCCCTGGGTGCAGGGTGAATCCTGAGTCACAGGTGTGCACCACACAGAGCGGAGTGCCAGGCTCGCCTGCGTCCTGATGGGGCAAGGGACAGGAAGCAGCCTGCTGGCTATGGGCACCAGGCAGAGTGGACGTAGGACCATGTCTGAGGAAGCCGGCAGCCCACACCCAGGACCTCGGGGTCAGGAAGCTGAGGCTGGGCTGCTTGTCCTGCTGGAGACGAGGGCCCAGTCCTGTGGGAAGCCGAGCGGGTCACCCGGGCAGCCTGGAGAGAGCATGCCTGGTTTTGCTGGGACAGTCCTGCTCCTTGGGTCACTCCTTGCTCTCTCATTTGACGTGGGACACTGTGTCATGGGAGGGGATAGCCTGTTTTCCCCTGATGTTTAAAGACTCAGCACCCCCTTTATTATCATGCTGGGTCCATTTAGTAACAGAATCATTTGTCTATGAAATTCTGAGAAGTGATTATATCAGTAAGGGCATTTTTAATTCCAAGAGAGAAAAAATATTAAACAGGGAGAATGGGAATATATTGGCTCACACAGTTGACAGGGGAGGGAGACAAACAGCTTTAGGTGTGGCTCGATCCAGGGGGGATCAAATAGTGCTGTCAGGACCTAACATCTTTCCTTGTCTTGCATTTCTTCTGAGCATTGACTAATTCTATGCATGTATATGGGGATAAGTTGGCTTTTAGTAAAGCCCTGAGGGAATTAGGGAATAAAGAATCAATATTCTTGCCAATTATTTCAACCAGAAATCCAGTCTCATTATTGTTGGCCAACACTGGGTCTCTGATGGGCCAGGCTTTGCTCAAGTACCCATTCTTGAAAACGAGAGTAGGATCGCTGCTAACTGAAGCCTTGGAGAGCGGGAGGAGGTGGTTCCCAGTGGAAACTCTGGGTGCAGTTCCCAGGGGAATGGATGCAGCAGGTGGCCAGTGAGCCCTGGTGTCGGGGAAGCACCCCTCATCTTGTCCAGCCAGGACCTATGGTCTCTGATCTGAGCCCTCTGCCTTGGGGTGCAGGTTTGGGGCCTGGCCCCCTCCCAAGTAGTGAGGGAGTCTGATCCCAGTCCTTGTTCATACGGGCACTGGAGAGAAAACAGGAGGAAATAAATTGCTGGCCCACGTTAAATTTAGATTTATTCTGTTGGAGCTAATTGTAATCTTTATTTGGTCCCAAGTGATTCATTCTTATCGTTCTTATTATAGCTAAGAAAATTAATTTTTATTCTACCATAAAGGTGGCTGTAATAATCTGGGTTCAGGGAGGGGATTACTTTAATAAGATTTGCCAGCAGGCTCTGAAACAGTCGGCTTTTATTAGCTGGTGGAACCAGCCTGTTGCCCTGCAGAGAATGTTCCAAGGCTCCGGTGGGACTGGCAGGTGCGCTCGGCCAGGAAGAGGACAGGTTTGTTTTGTAAAGAGCTCAGGTGCTTTTCCAGCCCTGTCTTTAGTTCAGGGAGGCTCGGGGAGGAGGATCCCAGAGGACCTCTGCGTCTTTGGTTGACTTCAATGGAGACGGATGCACTGAGATGAACCTCTAGTGTGCTCCTGGGACATCAGGTCCCATGGGGACGAGGGAGATGCCTTCAGGGGCCAGGCCAGTGGTATGCGTGGGACTCTGGGGCATCTGGAGAGCACACACCGTTGTTAGAAGCAGCAGTCGCGTAGACCCCGAGTCTCTTCCCTGCAATTCCAAATCCCAGAGCTCTGGACACCAAAATGTTCCTGGGAGGTTGTTGCAGATTCATCGGGTGGCAGAACCTCACCCGAACTCATTTATGACTTTTTTTGTCCCACTTCCGGCGACTGGCCATGTCTTTGACCAGGAAGGACTGTGTGTCTGACCCCTGAAGGCGCCACAGTGTGCAGAGCGTGGCCCCAGGGTGCTTTCCAAATCAGAAAGCCAGCAGTTGGGAGCCCTGGACTCGAGGTGACACACCTGTCCACATGGAGAGCAGACCTGGGGCTGCCAGGTTTTCTGATTTCGGGGAAAGAAACCCCAAAGTCCTGATTTTTTTATGTGGCCATTTCTCAACTTCTGTGTTACTGATTCAAACTTTTAAATCTAATTTTTTGAAGACAGAACAGATCCCCGATATCCTCAGGAAATGAAAATTGAAGCACAATGAGGTAGATCCGGGAGCAGGTGCAAGGACTCTGTCCAGCGTCCGAGGCGGGAGAGACTGGAGCCCTCTCGTGTGGGAGTGGGAGGTGCAGGAGCTCCAGGGCAGCTCTGGCAGCTTCTGGAAGGTGTAGGCAGAGCCTGCCGTGGCCCAGCAGCTCCACACTAGGCGACCACCCAAAGGAGATGCAGGATGGTTTATGAATGTCCCCAGAGCTTCCCTCCCACGGCTCCAAGGGGCACATGACGTGGATCCAGCAGTTGGTGAGCATGGGGACACTCCCAGGTCCAGCTGAGCAGTGCAATCAGAGGGAGGACCTGTCCAGGAGGCCCCATGGGCCTGACCGGTGAGGAGCCACATGCAGAAGCCCAAGTGTACAGAGGCCCCAGCAGTGCCTGGTGCACAGCAAGTGGGTGCAGATGTTTCTTCCAAGAGGGGCCCTGGGCGCAGGCGGGGTGCCCCAGGACAAGTCCTGAGAACTGGGGCTAGTCACAGGACATGCACAAGTTAATCTTGGATGGATTCTGCCAAATGGTCAGTTTTGCTCCCTTGAGAGATAAGAGCTTGTGTTCCATGCTCCGCAGAGCAGAGCCAGCCTGCTCTTGGAATGTGTCACCTGATGGGGGAGACCTGCTAGTTGTGGGGTTCAGCTTTGGCGGGGATCAAGCAGAATTGCCATGGCCAGTTCCTGCCCTGAGCCCAGTGGGTAGGTGGTCCCTTGCTGGGAAACAGCCCTTCCGCGGTCACTCTGTGGTCACTCAGGGGGACATGTCACAGCTGGAGGCACCAATGCCATCATATTTGCAATTTTTGGTTGTTGATTAAGTACTACAGATGGTCTCGCAGGACACGTGTGGTTACTTGAATTTTCCTGGCCTGGGGACCTGGGTAACACTGCCAGCCTAGGAGACGGGGAGGAGCACAAGTCCCAGCCCACAGGAAGCCTCCGGGTTCCCATGGAAACATGGCTCCGTGGCCGTGTAGCAGGTTCTCACCCAGGCAGGGGGAGTGACACTAAGAGTGCCACCCCAGGGGGCAGAGCGCATTTCCAGTACCCTCCACCTTGTTTGGGACCCTACTGTCTGGAAGGTGTGACAACCCTGGTGAGGTGACCAGGGTTGATCTGTCAGTGTGTCACCCACTGAGCGTCCAAGGAGTTACCATTTGAATGCACAGTTTGAAAGTTATTCATCAGAGATCTGAAGTTTTACAGAGGATTCCAGAAGTGTGGACCTCTGTCTTCTGCAGAAGTTGGCTCACTCATAGGATGCTGGGACGGTGTCCCCTCTGTGCTCCCCCTTGGGTGCGTGCGTGTGTGTGTGTGTGTGTGTGTGTGTGAAGGATGGTCTGGCCTCTCTTGTTCCCAACTGTTCACCTGGAACGTCGGACTCACTGTGTCACTGGGACTTCCTCCTCCTCTTCTCCACACATCAGGGGACCACCTGGGACGCCGTGGTGTCCTCCCGTGTGTGCTTCCTGGTGAGTTGTGGCCATGCAGGGCTTCCTCCATCTCCAGGGCCGGTTCCTCTTGGCCTCCCTGGTCCATCCACCATGCTGCCTGCGGCTCTGCGCGCCCCAGTCACAGAGCATCGGTGGCCTCTGTCCTGCACCTTGCTAGTCCTGGGAGCTCTGCAGTTGGGTCCCATGCCCAGTGATGATCAGTCACTGGGGTTTTCTCCAAAGGGAGGGAAGAGGACTAGCCATGGGGGAGGCGAGCAGGGTGCCTGGTGATGGAAAGGCCTTCGAGGGTCCCGAGCTCGGGCTGCCCACGGTGCCTGGGGCTTCAGGAGACCTGGCCTGGGGGCTGGCCACTGCTCGGGGAGAAGAACGGCCTCCTTGAGGGACGGTCAGTGGTGGGCTTGGCAGTCGCTGCTTCAGTGTTTGGGGTTCTGCTGGAAAGGCTACGGTCCCCATCCCTGGCCTGTTTTAGGTGAGGAGTGTGGGGCAGGCTCCGCCCCTTGGTTGTCCTGGTGACCCCCACATCCTCTCTGCCTGCAGGCGTCCGCCAGCCCTTCTGTGCGAAGGCCTTCCTTCCCTCGCTCCTCTTCCTCTCTGCTTCTCCTTGGATGGTGACTTTTCCCCACCTCCCTTTGATGGTGTCCGGATCTCAGTTCTCTTGTTGGGAGGTCTCGTGGCCCGGGGCATTTCTAGGAAACACTGAAGCTGCACACGCCCCAGGCAGCACTGGCCTCTCCGCAGGCTGCCCTCCCGGGCTCAGCCAGCCGCCACCATCTGCCAGGACGGGCCTGGCGCCCTCTGCGCTTGTTCTCCCCCACTCCCACCCCTTCTCCTACCTGGGGAATTACGCTCCGGTCCTCCCAATGGAACAGCTCTCCATGTTCTCCCATCCTGGTGGCCTTCTGCAGTCCAGGTGGTGGTCAGCTTGAGGACCTCAGGGTTGAGGGAATGAGAGTAAATGGCCGTCAGGGGCCAGCAGCACTGAGCTTTGGGCGGCACTTTGACATTTCCACTGCCCATTGTAACCTGGGTGCTGGGCGCAGGGCTGGCCCTGGCCGGACACACGTGACTGCTAGATGGATGAAGGGCTTGTGGGCTGGATGCTTGTGTTCCCCAAACCCATACCCGGAAGGCCCAGCCCCCCAGTGTGATGCTGTCAGGAGCAGGGCCTGGGGGGACCCCTGGGTTTAGTTGAGGCCCAGGCCAGGACCAGTGTCTTTAGGGTAGGGGACGAGACACCTGGGCCTCCTCTGGCACTGTGGGAACATACAGCAGGAGGGTGCTGTCCCCAGCCAGGGTGCCGCCCTCACCAGCTGCCAAGCCGCTGGCCCCTCAACCTGGACGTGGAGCCTTGGTCACTGAGAAATGAAGGCCACTTGTTCCCGCCCAGCCTTGTAATTAGCGCAGCCCCAGCTGGGTATTGGCAGTGGTGGGCCAGTCCACCCCGTCTGCTGCCCAGGAGGCCCGGGAGGTAGACGGCTTTCTGTGTCCCTCTTTCGGATGTCCCCGAAGGACAGAGAAGCTCATGATGGTGACAGCTGGTTCAGAGGCGGCTGGCTCCTGGACAGTGTCCCCTCCACTCCTTGGTGTGCGCTAGGAGGGATTGGCAGGAAGAGCACAGAGGGTGGGTTGAGGGGGGCAGTGGGGACAGTTTCCTAACAGAAGCCTCAGCCATTGTGACTCTGGCCCCAAGCCACTGGTTATCACCTACACAGCCTGCATTTGTCTCTCTTGGGGTTGGTGGCTTACAGTTTTCTTCTACCCGGGCACCTGAGCACTCAGGTGGTCCATGAAGGAAGGACAGGGGCTTGGACTTCCTGCTTGGACTGCAGGGATGCCCTGGAGCAAGGACATGGACACAGAGGAAAGCCCCTGTAGAAACTGCCAATGGTTCATGGCGGGGATGTGACGGACACACAGAAGTGAGCTCCAACCTGTGATTCTCAGGGTCAGAACTGTGGACACAGGGTGGAGGAAAGGGCTGCAAGTGTAGCGACACTTGGGTCGCTGTCCCTTTTGTCGCCCTTGTGTGATTCCCAAGGTCACAGACGTGGGCGTGGGTGCTTCCTCTGGCTGCGGGTCCCTCATCCTGCAGAGCCAGGGTGCCCACTGCCTTGGCCGCTTCCCTGCCTTCCTCCCGTCCAGCCTGGTGCTCTGCGGGGCAAGGCTCTCTCTCGCTTCAGCCTAGGGTCGCTGTTCCGGTGCTTACGGGGGCCCGCATAGCCTGGGCCAGGCGGGCGCGTCTGGATGCCCCGAGGAGCCCAGCGCTGCACCGCTTCTCGAGGGCGTGGACGGCCGCGGCCAGCAGGTGGCGGTGTTGCTGCGCTGGGGCCGGGAAGCTCGGAGGCGGGTCCAGGCTGCACCTGCAGCTGCCTGGCCTCTGGGCTTACCCCCCTGCCGAGTCTGCGGGAGGCCAAGGAGCTCCAGCCGGCATTCAGGGCGTTCACAGGGAGAGGAGTCGAGTGATCGTTTCTTTTTTTCCCACCACGATTTTCGAAGCCATTGTTGAGAATCGATTGCCCCCAGGAGGGGGCTCAGTCTCTGGGCCAATGGGACGCAGAGGGCCTGCTTCTTCCCCTGTGGGCAGATTTCCAGGTCCCGAAGTCAGCTAAAGGCACTAATTGAACTCCTCTCTGCTTTGGTGAAATCTGGAGCCTGCTGTAACCGGGGTCTGTGTGTGTGTGTGGGGGGGGATGGGGGGGAGATTAGAAAACAGTTTATTAGCAAGCAGTCTTATTTATCCTTTATCTCATTCTCCTATTTTAACAGAGTTGGTTTAGGCATAAATATACTTAGTATCTAAAGAAGCACAATATTAGCAGTCTATAGGTATAGCTATCTATCCATATGTACACATGTATTTGTATGAAAGCAAAGTAAATATTTGATAAAATAAATTTAGAACATTGCTACATATTACCTTACCTCCCGGACACTCACACTTTTAAAAGCAAATAGACTATATTTTTGATGGATTAATTTTAGTAAAGTTCATCTCTATGGTTAATGAACATTATACTAAAACCTGCTGTACTGTTAAATTGCATTTACTATTTATTTGAATTTAGAATATATCATTGTATTTAGAGAATCTTGTATGTCTTTTGAACTTCTAATTTCTACCTGTTTTCTACAATGCCAAACTCAATGCCCTTCTCCTGTGTAAAGTATTACTCTAATTTAACAAATTCCTCATTATCTGTATTAGCATATTATTTATAGTTTATATAATCAAATTTGCAATCATACATTATAAAAAATTTGATATTTATTATGATAATCATAATTTAGGTTCATTA
>NW_026000138.1:132207-163525 GCF_001458135.2 Marmota marmota marmota | reverse complement strand
GGGGGGTGGGGTGACAGAGCAAGAAGATGAGGCACAGATCCTGGGAGTTAAGCCTGGACTTGGGGAACCCAGCCCTGGCCCCACCACTTACTTGCTGTGTGGCCTTGTCATCTCCATTTTCACTTTTTAATTCGTGAATATATATGATAATAATTGTATTTATGTAACAATCCTGTTTTGGTATTAACAAAATAATAATATGAGATCGGTATTGTATTCCACAGGATTATGTGAAGAATGTACAAGGAGCTAATGCAAATTAACACATCTGGAACACATGATCACATGTGTTAGACAGGTTAAGGTAGATGAGTGGCACACAGTAAGCCTGTGGCACACAGTTCCTAGCTTGTGACTGCTTTATCATCACTACCAACACTTGATTGATTGGATTCTGACAATGGATGTGTGATAATTCCCAACCAATGTCCACCTCCTTTTCTCTGAGACCTGGCAACACTACATATTCTGCCCGTCTCGGTGACCATCCTTGGGTTGTTTTACTTCCCTTTACTGCTCATCCGGTTTTTGGTGGACCTGTGACTTCTGCGTGGAGAGAAGCCCTTGGCAGGCCTGCAGCCCGCCTGCCTCCCTACCCCAGCCTGTGTGGCTGCATCCTGGGGGGCCTCTCTGCTACTGTCCTGAGAAACTAATTCAGGCAGATACAGGCTTTGTGGCCGTGTGAGGGTGGAAGGCCTGTGTGAGGGGCCTTCCAGTCGTGAGAAGGGCTTGAGGCAGTCGGGTGGCCAACAGGCCAAGGGAGGCGAAGACCCCTGGCTCCTACGGCTCCAGCCCCTGCTCCTGAGGATACTTGGGGTTCACTGGGCAGTTCCAGGGGAGGGCCCAGGCCCTCCAGAGCCGCCCTCCCTTCCTGAGTGGTCTCCAGTGCTGGGAATGGTGAGCTGCGTTTCAGGAGTGGGAAGGAGCTGCGATGTCCTCTGTGAGCCCAGGCTCCCAAGCCTGTCTGGCCTGCAATGTCCAGAGTGTGTCTTAGCCCCCTGTTTGCTGGCTGTTGTGGCAGATCATCAGATAGCTGGTGTCTTTAGACAACGGAAACTGGTTTTCACATGTTCTGGTGGCCAAAGTCTGGAATCATGGAGTTGGCGGATTGGCTCCCTCTGAGGCCCTGGAGAGGCCTGGGACAGGCTCTGGTGCTGCCAGCAGCCCTCGCGGTCCCTCTGGGTCTGTCTTCATGAGGGGCTCTCTTGGGTCTCTATGTATCTTGGGCATCCTGTCCCTTCTCGTATGAGGACTGTCATTGGCATTAGGACGACTCATCTCAAGACCCTTAACATCATCACGTTGGCAAAACCCTATTCCCAAATCTAAACTAGTCATATTTGTAGGAACTGGGGTTGGGACTTGGAAACATCTCTTTTGGGGACTGTTGGGGCTTCAATGTGTCCCCAGTGATCATGGGTTGGAAACTCGGTCCCCAGTGTGACTATGTCGAGAGACGGGACCTTTGGGGTGAGGCAGCCTCGGAGCCTCTGCCCTGAGGAACGGATTCGTGCGCTAGTACCAGGGGGGACTCCCAATGAGAGGAAGAGTTTGGCCGGGTCCCCTTGTCCCCATGCACGCTGGCCCTTCCACCTTCCCCATGGGGGACAGAGAAAGAAGGTCGTCCTTGCCACGGGCCAGCACCTTCATCATGGACTTCCAGCCTCCAGAACCGTAGGAAATAAGTCTCTCTTCTTTATAAGTCACCCACCCTCAGGTGTTCTGCTACAGCAGCACGAACCAGAGGAGACAGGGACATTCTGTCCCCCACTGCATGAGGCAAATCAAGTTAGTGCCCCCTGGGAACCCCAGGTGTCTGTGTCCAGGCCGCAGGTCCTGGGATTCTGCCTCCAACTCCCAGTCTGCTGTCCTCAGTGCTGTCCTTATCCTTAGGCACTGGGCAGGAGGGACAGGCAGGGGACACACAGGAGTGAGAGAGCTGGGGTGGGTGGTAGGGAGTGGTGGGGCCTGTGGCGAGCTTCATGGTGCAGGCACTAGCTAAAGAGCAGTGGCCAGGGCTGTCGAGCTGTGGCTGTGGGTCAGGGGACTAATCCAGCGGGCTCAACGCTTATTTTACTTTTACAGAAAAGCCAGAAATCTGAATATTTTGTAACCAATTTCATTTTTAGAAAACCACTGGGTAGGTCAAAAAATATGTCTGTGACCCAGATGGAGTCCCCAGAGACTGCCTTCTAAACTTCTGGACAAAGTGTCCAGAGAAAAGTGGGGGTGGTGGCCTGCCTGTCTTCCCAGGGTGATTCCTGTGCACTCAGGGCCCGAGGAAGATGCAGTCTCCTGTTCAACAACGAGAAAAAAAGTACCTTCAAAAGCACAGAATATAAATCCTTTCCCTCCCTCCTGGGTCTCTCTCACCTGCCGTAGAGTTTCTGTTTGCTCTTTAATGATATTCTGAAAAGGAAAAATTAAAACCTGAAGTCATAGCAGACATTTTACCATTCATTTTAAGTGTGAAATATCAGCTCTTAATGAAAATGTCAGAGTAGTGAACGCGCGTGTGACACCTCAATGTTACACGGCTCCTGCTCGACACTCATGTCTGTGCGGGTGTTTTGTTCCCACTGGAGCAACAGGAGTGCTGCCCTGAACTGACTCGGCAATTTTATTTGACTTCTTGAAAGGTCCACATCCTACCAGCCCCTTCTCCGCAGCTGGCCCATGAGTTGGGAAGGAGCAGGAGCAAAGGGCTCTGGGTTTCCCCGCCTCTGTTCTCATCTGTGACCATGTTCAGCAAAAGTGGTTGGCCGATGCAGGAAGAAACACGGGTGACAAAGGATGCGACAAGTTCCTTCTGGAGAACATCATTGCCTTTCCTCTGCATTTGGAGCAAGCTCTGGTTTGAATGTACAGCAGGGATCCTCAGAACCGGGGATTCTCGCTTGCTTGTTGTAGATGCAGCACGTTTCCTTATACTCACTTTGGGACCAGCAGACAAGCATGTGGCCTGCTGCTCCTCTGCAGGTGGGCCAGCTCTGTTGTCCTACCAGATGTCACTCCCAAGGAGCATGTTCAAAGATAAACTCTTCAGAATTCAGAGATGGCAGACGAAGGAGCAGAGCTTAGGCCCTGCACGGTCCCTTCTGGGCAGGGAGCCCCATGGGAATGCTCAGGCCGCAGGCACGGAGCTGGCACTGTTACTGTCCCTGAGATGGCTCTTGAAGTCACACAGGAGTCCTTCAGGGAGGGTTGACTTGCTTTGGGTCCTGGGTTTCGAACCTCCAACTTGTCTTTCAAATATGGTGCGTCAAACTGCAAAGGCACCACTTTCCCACAGGGTAGCTGCCAAAATGGTTTGTGGCTCCTGCAATCCTCTTCCATTCTCTTCCCTGCCCCAGAGGTGTTGAGTGCAGCCCTGGCTGGAACAGCAGGCCTGGACTTGGTATGAACAGGAGCAGCTGCAGATGGTGGACTTTGTGTAGTTCCCTACCTCGAACCTCCTTGTTCTTGTCAAAATAGTACCTTGGTGATGCTTTGGGGACCCCCTCCCAGAGTTTCACTAAGGGTGACTCCATCTCCAGGCTAATGGGATGGAGTGTGACTGCATTTGAGCCAATTGGAAGAGACCATTCCCTGACCAAAGTGATTGGCTCAGGGATGGGCACATGTTCAAGCCTGAGCCAATCAGAAGAGGCCATTCATTGGCTTTAGTTCAAAGATGGGCAGATGACCAAGGCTGAGCCAATCAGAAGAAGTCATTCCCTGACCGTAGGCATTGGCCCAGGGGTGGGCACATAGCCCCTCAGAGCCAACGAGAAGCCCTGAGAGTTGTTTTCCCCGAGAACGGAATGGAAAGTTTTCCCTCACTTCCAGTTAGATTTGAAGGAAGCAAAACATGAGGCCTGGAGATGCTGGGTTCACCCTGACATGGAGGTTGAGAATAAAATCAGCTTCATGGATGATAGCGAGGAGTGACAGGTGACGATGCATCTTAAAATCACTTGATTCTTCACTACAATCCACTTCCTGGTGTGTGGCTCTATCAGGACACAGAGCGGCTCCATCCCCAAACCCTGTTCTGGGTTCTGACTTTGTGTAGCCAGAGCTCCCCAGCCCTGCTCTCCTGCAACAGCCGACCCATCCTCCCCCACTCAGCTTTGATTCTTCAAGAGCGTTACATAAGGGGAATCATACATCAGGCAGCTTTTGGAGGTCGCCCTCTTCTGCTCAGCACAGTGTGTTTGAGGTTTATCTTTGTCCTCGTGGGTATCCATCATTTGCTCCACGTTATTGCCAGATGATGCACTCCATGGATGTACAGTTTCTTTAGCGTGCATCTGCCGAAGGACATTTGTGAACATGCACCTCTTTTAAATGCTGAATCCAGCCAGACCTGAAGCTTAGCCAACCTCTAAACTCCCCAACAATACTGCCCTTCAGTTCCAGCGTGGTGTAGACTTGCATGGTGTTGAAGGAATCATCTTTTATTTCAACAGTGAACTGATGAAGGAAGTCTCGTCTGTATGAGTGAGAGGTCCAAAGCCAAGGGGCTGCCCGAGTGACATTCCTGTTGCACAGTAACGAGCCATACTGCTGGGTGGCCTCATGGAGTGGCCTTGGGGGGTAGTAGGAATCGACATCCCACTTGACACACAGGGAAATTGATTCTCAGGGGGACCAAGTGACTCGTCTTGAGGCATAAACTGGCAGCCTAGCTGCAGCCCAGGTGTCCCCTCCGCCTCCCCTGAGCTCAGCTGCCTCCCTATCAGATGGCGGCCGAGCTGTCAAGATTACTTAGTGAATTTCCTTCTCTTATTTAAACAATCTCCGAGGTGTCCAATTTAGAATAAATATAAATGGAAATTAGAACAAGGTCATCAAAATTTCCTGCTGTTTAACAGCTGACGGTGCCTATAGGAGGTCAAAATCACTGTCACTAAAAGGTCCCTATAACCCACTTAGTAATGCGCCCTCTACATCTGGGCGCCAGGGCAATCCTTCCCATTGGCTCAGCAGTTCCTCACTCTGTCTTCCTGTCTGATTTCCTCTTTACCCACACAGCAGTTTACCTTGAGAAGGACGTGTGCAGGGGTTAGGCTTTTAGTGGGGGCCTGATGATGTCAACATGTGACCAGACCCTGTGATGGTGCACAGTGGGTTCTCACTGGTGTCTGTGGCTGCTCCACCTGTGGCTCAGCACCGCCTATGAGGANTCCCTCAGCACACACCCTGCTTCCCTCTTGCCCCTGATGGTTGGAACTCTGACCTGCCCACCCCCTACCCTCGTGCTCTAGTCCCTGATCTCCCCCTTGCTGTGTCTGTGCATTCAAGGGGACCCCATGGTCAGCCTGTGGCGTGAGCTGTGCTTCAGATCTTGCTTTACAGAGGGGACGTGTTGCTGTGTCTGGATGGAACACAACACCTGCTCCCTCTGGAAACGAACACACTTGACGGGGAGCCTGCGGCACGGGGTTGAGGGTGCCGCCACCCCAGTGTGCAGCCCTCACCACCAGCGGGGCACATGAGGGTTTTGACCGGGGCAACTGGACACGTGATTCTAAGTTGACTTGGAAGACAGATGACAGGCCAGCCCAGTGTGCTGAACAGCAGTCCCTCTGTTGGCCTGCTAGGGCTGCTGTCCCCAAGGCCACCAACGGGGGACTTCCACACAGAAGTTGTTCCTCAGAGTTTGGAGGCTGGTCCTTTGGCAGCCCCTGCTTGGTTTCTGGGCGCTGTGCCTCCCGGGTCCTCACACGGTCTCCTGCGTGTGTGGCTGTCCTCATATCCCTCTGTTTATAAGGACACCAAGTATTAACTTAGTTTCCTCTTCAGAGTCCCTGTCCCCCCACAGCTGGGCTCTGCGGGCCTGTAGGTGGTAACTTCTGGATTTTGGGGAGGGAGCCCCACACAGTCCCCAGCTCTTGTGTGGTCATTGTGACCTCAGTGACCACGTCCTCAGTGCTGCCCTCAGCTCTGGTGCATCTGTGTGCGCATTTGCCTGCAGAGCAAGGGAGCTTGATGACCGGCCAGCAGGTGGGCCCTGAAGGTGGCCAGACTCAGGACACAATCAGAGCCCCAGGAATGAGCTCAGGGGAAGGTAAAGCCACACACAGAGCTGGTGGACAGCAGCTAGCCATGTGGGACAACAACCTCACTATTGAGGTGAGGCGTGCCTCATAAATGACTGAGGAGAGCTGTGGACACATATGTCGGTGACCTAGAGAGGGTGGAGACCGGGAACCTGATAAAGTGTCCAAGTCCCCTGAGCCATGGCCCAGCTGCGGAGTCTAGCCAGCAGGTCTGCAGGATCCGGCCCTGAAACCACCCTCACTAGTCGGGTGACTTAAGTCTTCCACATCCCCGTGTCCCCTCCTGTCAGTGGCCCTGTGCCTGTTATTAAGTTTTGGCTCTTAGCTCCAACATGCCCTCTTTGCTCTGACGTGTGATGCCAGGGCCAGGACTCTGCACCCCCTTTCCTGTGGCCCGCTGTTCCCCCGTGAGCCCTGCCAGTGGAGGAAGCCAGGGTCCCGTGAGCTGGGAGCAGAGACGTGCTCCTCCCTTTTTCTTCCTGATGACTTCCTGTCTGCTTCCATCCTAGCTACTTCCTGTCTCCTCCTCTTCCTGTTCCTGTGGAGCCCTAGTTGGCTGCCCAGGCCGCCCAGCCTGAGGGCCGAGAAGGCTGATCCTGGGATGAAGGCAGGGTGGCCCTTCCTGCTGACTGCAGCACTGGCGCTGGTGCTGGTCAGCCGAGTGGCCCTGCCTTCTCTCTACCCTGCCTGGGTTCCATCTGGCCGAGAAGGCAGAACCTTATCTGACTTCTTCCATTTTATTTTCCAAACTGGTGGCACTTGAATTCAGTGGTTGAGTGTTTGACATTTCCCACTTTTTGCTTCTGTAATGAGTGTTTCCAGTGCTGAGATGTGGAAGGACCTGGGTGCCATGAGGGATGCCACCTGGGACAGGGGCACCCGCCCACACAGCTGGCCATTCACCATGCAGGGTGGCCTGCAGCTGGCCTCTGGACCACATTGCTGCACCGGGTTCCTCCCGAGGCTCTGGGACTTGCAAGGTGCTTCCGGGTGGCAGTGTTTTCCCACACTCACCCCTGCCTTGAAGGTCTGGTCACTGGCTTTTTGCAGCAGCTGTGCTGAGATGCCCTGAGTCAGACGCACCTATCTTCCTGAACCACCTGGAGATCCAGGTTGACAGTGGGCACCTGGGATGGGGGACACAGCCAGCTGTGGTTGTAGAGCAGTGAAACCTCCCGGCTGGCGCAGGGTCTGTGAACTTGGCCTTGGGCGCTGAGCTCCGGCTCCTTCACTGTAGATCCACTGGGCCAGGAGGACCTCAGGCAGGAGGCAGAGCTGGAAAGGTTTGGAGGTGGAAGGAACGAGTGTGAATCCTGACCTTGACCGTGTTCAGATGACTGAAATTCTCTGTGGCTCAGCTTTACCATTTTTCCAAGGCAGTTTTGAGACTGCTCATCTCAGAAGTGTCGCGAGGGTCCCCGACATGGCAGGTACGTGGACCCAGGTGTGCTGGCACCTCAGTGGCTTGATTCTCCTTTAATTGATATTTTCTCTTGCCACATGGAAATCGCAGCACCTTGCGACCCAGTGACATGACGTTGGAGAGGGAGATGAATGGCGTGGAGCGTGTTAGTGTTCACAACCCCCAGAGGAAGCCAGAGAGACTGGGAGGGAACACAGGAGACATATTCTCTCAAGCATGGAACCCAGGCACTCGTACTTGGTGGACATCCATTCCATGAGCATTTGTTTAACTTCCTCTACTAGGAGGGACCAGAGACTCAGCAGTAAGCTGGGCACCACGGTCCCTGCTATGGGAACCTGGGACCAAGGCGGAGCACTGTGGAGGCAGAAGTCATCGAGCAGGGAGACGTGTCCTGGCTCTCCTGGTCTCCACGCTCTAGTCCTCCTACCAGAGCCTCCCTTTGGCTGGACGTACTGCAGAGTGGCGAAGAGGGAGATCAGTTCCCCGAGAGGCAGAGGGCTTGGGGAAGGGCTGGAGTCCTGGGCTCCCGGCTGGGGAAGGGAATGCTCTGCTCTGTGTGGAGGAGCTTCCCAGCAAGGGCAAAGGACAGGAGGAGGGCGAGATGACTGGGCTGAGTGGGCTGCGGAGAAGGGGAATCTGGGGTTGGGGAGCACAGGGGTCCTCTAGTCCAGGTATTCACCCCAGAGAAGTTCCTGCACCACCTGCCGAGGCTTCCTGCCAGACCTGGGCCTCCCGACCCGGAGCCACTGAGAGTCACGGCTGTACCTGGGCTCCACAGGTGGCTGCGGATTGTCAGCAGCTAGTCAGGGCCACCCTTGGACAGATCAGTGGTCTTCAAAGACCTGCCCTCTGGCCCCTGGAGGGAGCCTCTGTGCCTGCCTGGTTCTCCAGGTCCAAGTTGTGTTAACTGGAGAAAGAATCTCGGCTGCAGCTGCCCTGTCCCTGGCCGGGTACTGGTGGCCTCACAACTGGTGACTTCATTTCTGGGTGGGGTTGGCGATACCAGGGAAAGGGCCTGAGTTCTGGGAGGGTGGTAGCAAGTCCACGCTGTGCCATCTGGGTTGAGGCCTGAGGGTCCCCCAGTCCTGACCCAGGGGAGTACTCTGTGTGCCCACAGTGTCAACAGTCCTCTCACTGGGGGGTCACCCTATCCTTGCCAGGATTCCCAGCTTCCTCCAGGGGTCACCAGCCTCTGTCCGCTCTGTGCTCTCTCTGGGGCTCCCTGGGGCCATCTGTCACTGCTGTCCTGAGTCATTCCCCTCTACCTGCGGAGCCTCCGCCCAGGCCCTTGAGCTCTCTCTGGACCTGACCCCACTGTGCCTCCAGCTACCCGAGGGCAGCAGTGAGAGTCCTTCCTGGTGGGGCTTCCTGCCTCAGGGATCCTGGCCCCCTCCCTCCATCAGTGTGGACAGCCCCGGGGTCAGCAGTTGGCTAGGGCTCACTTCCCTTTGCACTCAGGCCATGGGGTCTGCCACTGAGGGGAGGGAGGATGTGCTTCTAGATGTCACCTGGGGATCAGCGGGAGGGCCACAGTTCAGAGCCTCATCAAGGGCCCCAAATTAAGGCATCGTGTTCTCTGCAGCCTGGTGTGAGGACAGAGGAAGGCCCCCCAGCCATCATTCATGGCCTCCGCAGACACTTTCAGATGCAATGTGTGTTGCCTTTAGCTTGAGTTGCAGGGGAACAGGAGCCCAACCCCCCAGGCTCCTGCAGGTAAGACGTAGGCTTTGGTGGCAATACAGAGCGGAGGTGCAGTCTTAGATCTCTTGTAAATCAATGTCCAAGAGGCGTCCAGTTCCTACATAGAGATAAAGGGAGAAAGAAGCTGTCCCTAGGAATAGAGCGTGGCTAGGTTCGCAGTTACTTTAATTTTTTTCCCACATCTGGGAGTAAATCAGTGCTGAAGCCCGGCCTCAGGCTTCCCTTAAATTCTTTGAGAAGGTAAAATGGGACCCTCTCATCCAGCTCTGGTGGGCTGATGATGGCGTCACGCTGCCCAAGCAGCCGTCTCCCGTGGACCGTGGTCCTACTGCCATTCACCCTGGTGGAGTCTGGGAATGTGGCTTCCTGGTTTGGAGAGGGGAGAGAAAGCAGCCCCCAAACTGACCTGAACTTTGCTGGGAAGGGTGCTCCTGCCACAGTGGACACTGTCAAACACAGGTCTCCCTGGTGGCAGCAGCCTGAAGCTGCCCCTTGGATGCGGCTGATTCCTCTGTGTTGTTTCTCCCTCTCGCCTGTGAGTCCAGTGCGGCCCGACCTCTGGGGCATGTGCAGGTGGGGAGGGATCTGTGTGTGGACAGGCCAAGGTCGCATGAGGAGGGCCTCGGCCTCTTCCTGCTCTGGAGCACACTTGGGTTTTCTCGGGGCTGCACATGTGTGGACGTTGGGGTCTCCTCGGTGGCTTGAACTGTCTGTGGTGTGGCTCCCCCTAATGACGGTTTCTAGGGAGCTTCTCGCTGTTGATCCTGCTAGTGACGAACATCCTTGCGTGTGACTCTCCTTCCTGACCAATTAGAACAAATCCCTGGGGCGGCGGGGGTGGGGGTGGGGGGTGTGGGACACTGCTGCAGGCGGCCTTGGGAAGGGTCTGGATCCTCAGTTTCCTAATTGCTTTGATTGTTAGCTGTGTCTTTCTCCAAAGTTCACCAGTTCCTGGGGCAGAAAGCAGGTCTACCTTGTCTCTGTGATGTCCTCAACAGCCATAGCGCTGGGGACAGAGTCAACAGTCTACAGTTGGATTCATGAACAAGTAGCTACAAGTCCTCTGCTAGTTAACATGACGTGGGGTGGCCGTGGTGACGCTGCTGAGACCCCTCCTCCAGATGCCTCCCTGGGGAGGGGATGCACCAACCCTCAGTTGCCTGGATCTTTTCACCATCTCCTATTTAGAATTCCATCATCTTCCAGGAAAGGAAATTTCAGTAGAAACAATTCTTTTAGAAGGGAAAGAAAACTACGTCAATCAACAGAAATCTGTTTGCAGGGTTTTTGTAATGGCTGCAGAGAAGCGTGCCCCGGGCTGAGGGCTGTGGGTGGCATTCCCTTGCCCTTTCAGCCTCTGGTGAGGCCCAGGTTGGACTCTGCTGTCAGGTTCCTTGTGTTGGTTGGAAACCTGGGCTCCATTGGCAAGGTTTATTTCAGGGCAAGAGGAAAAAAACCTCTCTGTGGTCCTGGCTGATTTGCTGCCCTGATTCCTGGTAGGCTGTCTTCCCTTTAAAAAAGCTTGCTGGCTTTCGCTGTGTTTTCCCATCTGAAAGATGCGCAGCCTAAGGAACACGCCAGCAGCACACAGGCCCACACGCCGTGTCTATGAGCATGATTTATACATTTCAATGAGCAAACAACACTTGATTGCTGTTACACATTGGAGGAGAAACATGTATGATCAATAGCAAAAATCTTTCTCTTTTTGGTTTCACAGATACCCAAACATAAGTACATATGCATTTAAATACATACACATATATGTTACTTAAAAGTTTCCCCAAGTAGGATCATATGGGACTGTCTCAGTCTGTTTTCTGTTACTATAGCAGAATACCTGAGACTGGGTGATTATAAAGGTTGGAGGTTATTCTGGCCCACGGTTCTGAGAGCATAGCTTGGTGCCAACACCTGCTCAGCTTCTGGAGCGGGCCTCCTGCTGCTGTAATTCATGGCAGACGTGGAAGGGCAAGCAGGTGCACCTGGAGAAGGAAAAGACACCCCGCTCCTCTTAGGGAAGGCAGGAATTGTTTATAAGGTTCCCCCACAACCCAGGTACCTCCCATGAGGCTCCACCACCCAAGGCTGCCTTGAGGGGGGCGAAGATTCCTCACAGGAACTTCTGGGGGACACACTTGAGTGGTCGTGATGACCAGTTATAACGTGTTTTTTATGACACCTATGGGCATCCCTCATGCGTATCAGTGTTTTATTTTAAGTACGTTCACATAACTACTTCCTGGTCCATAGCCATCTGTACGCCCTTGTAACAACCTCAGGCCTCTCTCGTCTTAGTCTGGGTACGGTGACACGTGGTGATGACAGCGAGTACATGTTGATGGTCATTTTCGTAGGCCAGTACCCCTCTCAGCGCTTCTTATTTACTGATCCTCATTGCGGCCCAGGAAGCCAGGGGCTGCCTTTATATCCTCCTTTATGTGAGGACATCTGAGGCACAGAGAGGTTCAGCCACTTGTGGCAGGTTGCTCAGCCAGGACGTGGCTGAGCCCGGGTTTACGGCCCGGCTTTGGCTCCAGCACGCTCTGCAGTTTGTTCACGGTTCTAGCCAAGGCAGGAATGGCCTCGTGGAGAGAGCTTTATGCGCCTGTCCCACCCCAGTGTTTCAGAAGGAGGGATTCCTAGAAGTGGAAATGCCGAGCCTGAGCTTCGCGAGCCTCTTGATGACTCTGGATGTATCTCAGTGTCTGGGTCCTGACACCCGGGGGTGGGGGGAGAGAAGCAGGAGCTGCCAAGTCTTGAACCTGGGTGGGGCCGGCTTGGGTGGCGGGCGTAGTGGGTGCCTCGTGCTCTGCAGGGTGAGGGGCCACCAAGATGACCCCGTACCTGGGTGTGGGGCTCTCTCTACGAGATCAAGATGGGAGGAGTAACGCTTGCCCTTGGGGGAGGCAGCCGAGCGCCTCGGGGCCACGGGTCAGTGGCCACCGGGACTCCTTCCCACGCCACAGGGTTTGGGGACAGTCCTGAAGAACACGCTGTGTGGAATTACAGGGCTTTCCCTGTGGCCAGGGGCAGCTTGCTAGGTGGTGGTGGGGGGGGACTGCGTTGGGTCATCTCCTCGCATGGCAGAACAGGGCCTCATCTTTGTCTGCTCTCCTTCTTGCAGTGGCCACGGGCCGAGGCGCCGTGGACAGCCTGCAGAGGTTCTCCTCGCTGCCGGCCTTCCTCCCCTCCGACCTGCACATCGCCGGTGCCGAGGCGTCCTTCTTCCTCAAGGAGGCCAGGCAGGACCTGACGCGCAACGCCAGCCTGCAGGCCCGGGTGGAGTCCCTCTTCGTCTACCGTGCCCGGGGCCCGCCCTCCGTCAACGCCAGCTACGGGCCCTTCTCCGCCGAGAGGCCGCTGCCCCGGGAGCTCCTGCTGACGCCCACGGCCTTCGGCGACCTGGAGAAGTTCCCCTTCAACTGGAAGCTGAAGCCCCACATCCTCGACAGCTCCATCTACTCCAACCGGCCCAAGGTGCAGACCCTCTTCTACGTCACCGGCATGGCCTGGGACGACAGTGACCCGGGGGAGGACCTGCCCTGCGTCAAGATGTTTGCCTTCCCAGAGGCCAGGGAGGTGGCGGCCAGCTGCCGGCTGCAGGGGGCCCCCGGGCTGTGCGTGGCCGAGCTGGAGCTGCTGCCCGAGTGGTTCAGCTCTGGCCTGGACCTGGAGCCCGAGGAGGAGATCCCGGCCCTGCTGGGGGGCACGGCCATGGAGCTCTTCTTCAGTCTCTACCCGGCCGACGCGGCGGGCCAGTGTCCCCTGGAGGAGGAGGGCAAGTGGGAGAACAACATCCACTTGGGCCAGGACAGCCCCCCGCAGGCGCCCCCCGCCCGGGAGCGCATCGGCAGCGTGGTGGTCTACCCGACCCAGGACGACCTGCGCTGGTCCCTGCTGAGCCTGGACCAGAATGTCGCCCTCTCCGTCCCGCTGAACCTCATCCGCGAAGGGGACACAGCCACCTTTCTGGTCTCTCTGACCAGCGGCTCCGTGGCAGAGCAGTTCACCCTCCGGTAAGAGGCTTTGCCGGGTGGGGTGGGGTGGCGGTCAGCTCTTGGAAACCCCCAGTTACGGGCTGGTAGGTGGCGTTGGTCGTTGGCCGGGGCTTGTCAAAGATAAACGCAGCTGGGGTAACTACTGGCCGGAGGGAGGGAGCTGAGGCCCTCGCACATGTGCAGAGGGGGCCGGGCATTGGGAAGGGAGCGTGAGGGAGGGGAGCGCGGGACCAGAGGCCGAGGGGGAACCCAGCACCAAGGTCAGTGGCGTGGACACAGTGCCAGCCGTGATTGCCTGTACTGGCCCTGGGCTAAGTTGGAGGTCTGTCCTCCCTCGGAGGCTGGAAGACAGAGCTGTCCTTGCTGATGGTTGTTTTGGGTCCTCGTGCCTTGCTCTGAGTCAGAGGCAGCTGTGTCCATTGCAGGCTGTCTTTAGGAAATGCTCCGAGAAGGAGGGTTCAGGTGCCAGTCAGCACATACGCTGGGCTGAACAAGCAGCAGACCCTCCCGGCCAAGCCAGGCAGCCGGCAGCACTCCAGGGGCCCGGGGTCTGCCACTGCTGTCCAGTCCCCAGCTGAGAACTCTGCGGTTCTCTGTGAGCCCCTCAGGACCAGATGAGAGAGCCAGGAGACAGGGCGGGCAGAGACCTTCTGGAAGGGGTTGGCTGGGTGGTGGCACTGTGGGCCGTGCTGACCCCAGGGGTTGGCTGGGCGGTGGCACTGTGGACTGCGCTGACCCCGGGGGCTCCCCGGGTCTGCTGGTGCAGCGTGAAAGCAGCCGTGGTGAGCGGGGGCGACTGGTGCCAATAAACCTTCACTTACAAAGGTGTGCGGAGGGCTGAGCCCGCTGAGCTCTCTTCAGCCCCCATGGTGTCCCTGGAGAGCCTAGAGCCAGCTGCCACCTCCCCCTGCAGGGAGAGGGCACACGCTCCTTCCTCTGCAGGTGTGAGGACCTGGTGGCCGGGCACTGTGGGCTCTGGTTGGATGTGGTGCACTTCTAGCCCACCACAGTCCCCGTCCCTCCTCGTTTCCCACATCACATGCCCGCCTGGCTGCTGAGGGCGTTTGGATCTGGAAGCCCTGTCATGGGTTGGAATAAAGGGGTGCAGCGCTGGACGGAGGGCTTGGTGCTGACCCGCGAGGACAGCACCTCCAGTCATGTGCTGTGTGTGGGGTGTGTGTGGTGTGGGGAGTCGGAGTGACCAGGGCAGCACAGGAGTGGGCCTAGGCCTGGGTTGGCTGATTCTCGCGGAGTCCCCGCCAAGCCTGGCCCTCGCCGTGTTCAGGGCATGTCCTTGGGTGGCCAGGCCTCGGTGCTGTTACTGTGTTTAAGCTGCTCTGTGTCCTGTGCCTGGTCCTGGGCTGGCCCTTCGCCTGTGTCTCTCTCTGCATGACCACAGCCACCGGCAAGGTGTCACTCCTGTCCATTCTACGGGTGTGGAAACTGAGGCTGGGGGTTGGGTTGGGTTCTTGACTGAGGTCTCACACAGGGAGGGCGTGGGGTTGGGGTCTGGGCCCATGTGTGCGAGTGAGAGCCCTGTTTTGGGCATCTGGGTTGCTCGTCCGGACCTCGGTGCTTTATTTTGCTCTCTGTGACAGCTGGAGATGGAGATGGTGGGAACAAATGAAGCAAGCAGGGCGCTCTTTAGAGCTGGCCCCCGTGGGGAGTCACCACTGACTCCATGCTTGGCAGAGACTCCAAGGTGGCAGAGGAGTGGGCAGCACATGCAAGGACAGGAGAGGAGGGCAGCCCCATGTGCCCAGGTGGAGGCTCGGGCCCGAGAGGTAGAGCAGGCCAGGAGAAGTGGCAGCTTCTGTGACGGGCTGGGGGAGCACCTGTGGCTTCCCTGTCTGGGGGAGTTGGGAGCAGAGGCACAAAGCCAGGGGACCTGGGAGCCCTGCCCACGCTCTGCCACCCTGGCTGATTGCCACAGGGCCAAGGTTGAGTCCTGGACGGGGCTCTACACGATGGCCGGTCATTCGGTTGCCACGTGCGCCTGGCTGTTGTCCCCACTGTGCCTCCTCAGGATGTTCCAGCCCCAGGGAAGGTGTCCCTCTCCCAACCCAGGGGACTGCCTGTGTGAACCTTGTCCTCTGTAATGGCTGTGACCCATTGCGTTNGCCCCGCCCCGCCCCACCCGTGACTCTGCCCTTCTGTGGTCCCCCATCTCTGGAAACTCACATGGGGATCACACAGTGTGTGTCCTTGTGTGTGTCATCAGCTTATTGGCCGATGACTTTTAAAGTTAAATTATATAAAAGTGACACAGTGAATGTTCTCTTCGTAAAAGAAAAACCAGCGTGTAGCACAGATGAGCCGGCGCTCCGCGGCCCCTCCCGCGGCCGCTCTCGCGGCTGGGTCCACCTCGCGCTCGGTGCTGCTGTGTAGACTCACCACTGTCCCTCTGTCCAGGCCTTGGGCGCCTCCCTGAGGATAGCCCCCAGCCCTCTGCTGTGAGCCGGCTCCTTGTCCCTGGCTGGTGGGCATGAGGTCGCCTCCCGTTTTCCACTAGCCCTTGGAACAGCGCTGCAGGCCATGTCCTTGACTTGGACACGCGTCGACGTCTGTGTGGGGTGACAGGCTGGTGCCCAGGGCCTGGGCCTCGTTGCTGGGTTCAGCCTTGCTCTGCCGTGGCTCGGGGAGGCCCTTTGGCTCTTCACATTCCAGGTTCCTCCGTGGGAGGTGAGCTGGCGGCCCCTCCTCCCAGGTGCCAGGATCGACTGGACACATGCAGGCGTGGGGGCCTTCCCTGGCCCAGTGCTCCCTTGTGACAGCCACGGTGGCCGCTTCTTGCTGGTTTTGTTGCTGCTGTGCCCCTGCCACCGAGCTCAGGGTGATTTTGGAACCTCTTCCTCCTCCCATTTCTTGCCCAGAGACACAGACTTCTAGGTGCATCTGGAAGTCTGATGGTAATAACTGGAGTCGTGGAAAGAATGAGATTTCCCAGTAAGAATCATGAGAAGAAAAGAGAGCTGATGAGCCAGCCCTGAAGGACTCCAGCACTGGACCGGTTCACGATGACCAGTCCTCAGAACCACGGCAGAGAAGTGGCAGGAGAACCAGGAGATGTGACTTGCCGGGCCAGGAGGGGAGACCGAGGCAGGGAGGCAGCAGCTGCACGCTGCAGAGGGGCCAGGGAGGCGTACGAGCTGTCCTGGTTATGTTGCCCAGGGACGCCGTCATGGCCCTGAGAGGTGTTTAGTGGACCCTGGAGATAAAGCTGGACTGGAGGGGCTGGAGCATCAGTGACCTGAGGGTCAGTTCTTGTAGGGATCAAGACCAGCTGCATGTAGTAGGAACCTCAGAAAACACGGACATCGCCATGACACGGGTATATTCAAGGCCAGAATGGCCACAGGTAGGTGTTGGTCTAGTGGATGGAGGATGTCTGAGCATCAAGGATCTTACAACTCCTGGCCTTTCCTCATTGTGACAAGGTGGCTGCTATAGTCTGGCCATCAGATCTATACTTTACTCAGAAGGAAGGATAGAGAGATGGGGCAAAAGCCCTTGTGCATCTGAGTCTGCTCCCCTTAAGGCACACTTCCAGAAATGTCAATCAACATCTCTGACTGTTGCTCAGTGACCAGGCCACTCCTGTGTCCAAGCCTGGAGTGGAGAAGGAGGGTTCAGCCATCATTCAGCCTCTGTGGGGAGCTGGGTTCCTTGGATACCGAAATCCCACGTTGCTCAAGGCCCTTCTGTGGAATGGCAGGGTTTGCACGGGGCCCATGTATCACCTCCCATGGACTTCAGTCCTCCCTGGGTCACTCATGATACTTGGTGCAGCCCATAGGCTGTGGGCAGAGTGGCCACGCAATGTCATCAGGCAGTAATGAGGAGGAGGACCGCAGGCGCAGGACAGGGGCAGCTGTTTCCTGCAGCTTTGATCCTCAGGGGGTTGGGTCCCTGGAGTGGGAGCCCTGGTGAGGGCTGGGCGAGCTGCTGGGCCCCTCCCGCCAGGCCAGGGTTTTCCTACAAGGACAGAAGTGGAGACTGGCTGTCAGCTGAGCAGCTACCGACGTCTGCCACGTGTGATGGTGGCTTTCCCCGTGTCCCAGAAGTTGGCTGGGGAGGGAGGGAGCAAAGGAGAGTGTAGTGGGGGGTCTTGAGGGAGCGAGGCTGTAGTGGGGGCCTCGAGGGATTCTTTTCCCTAAACATGAGGCCGCTGTGTGTGTTTAATGCTGGGGAGAAGCTCAGCGTCCAGATGGTAGCGTGGGCTGTTTTCTGGGGTCCTGAAATGCTCCGCCATGGATTTCCCAGGCACAGTGGGACAGTCATCTCACCATTACTCCTCCCTTCAGAGAATTCTGTTGAAAAGATAAACCACCAGTTGGGTGCGTAAGTAGATCTGCTGCACGTGATTAGTTCAGGTGGCTCGAGTCCCGGCTGCCGTCCAAGGACTGGCGAGGTGAGTGCCTGTGGGAATCCAGAGGGACGGTGCTCATCGAGATGCTCGTCCCTTGGCCATCTTCTCATCCTGGCCAGGAGGGTCTGCTTGGTGGCAGTCTCCTGGCCTTGAAGTGAAGCATAGCCTTCATCTCTCTGTTGGCTCTGCTAAAGCTAAAAGCCTGGCCTCTGTCACCACTCTCCCCTCTCCATTTACATACAGGTGTCCTCTGACGGCTTTGCTGTTCCGTGATTAGGGATCCGGGGCAGAATGAATGCCTGGCTCTGAGGGCAGTGATACCTGGACGCGGCTTCTGGTCAAGGAGGTGCTCGCTCCTGATTCTGTCCCTGGGCTCCTTCCTAACAGAGGCAGAGGACATACTGGGACCTGAGGAATGGAGGTAGTTTAAGAGCCAATTTTGCAAGTAAGAGGAGAAGCACAGCATCTCGCCGTAGGCCTGCCGTCCACTCCTGGCATGGGGCACGTCTGGTTGACCGAGGTCCGACAGGCTGAGCCAGAACAGAGCAGGCAGCTCCAGCCCCAGCCAGAACTCCGGCTTTCCTGCCTACCATGTGGAGTTGGCCAAGGCTCCTCCCATGAGACACCTGCCTGGGCTTCTGGGGCCGTGTGGTGTCATTCTGTAGTGGTCATCTTCCAGCAGTGCCAAGAAGGGCTCTGGTTTGCATTGCCACTTGGTGCCCCAAACAGGGATGGCCAGGACACCCATGTTTCCTGTGGCTTTTTTTTTAGATTGGGCCCCCGGGCTGTTGTGATTCTGAAACTTCTGGGAGGGCTCTTACTAGGGTGGCCTTCGGGGCTGGCCAACCTGGGGTAGCCAAAAGCTGTTTATTTTAGTCCACAGTCCCTCCTGGTTTGCCTCCTCTGCCCTGTCCTGTTATCAAACACCTTAAAGTCCCCAGCAACAGAGTAGCAGCCATTCTTGTCCTGACATCAGTGAGGAAGTCCAGGCCTCTCGGGGGTCTCCCTCTGTGGAGTTGGGGTCTGTGTCGCTGTTTTCTGAAAGCTCCCGTCAGCCTGTTTAGAAGTGCGGCTGGACTCCTGTCCTCCCTGCGTGGTCTCTGGACGTTGCCGTAGTTCTGTCTGGTATGGAGAAGGCCCTGCACTCGGGAGACTCCTTCAGAGGGAAGCCCAGTGGCTGCCCCTCACTGTCCCAGGATGAAGGGCCTCTTCATTTCCCTTGCTTTCTAAAGGGAGGTCCAGCTGTGAGATGCTCACCTCCTGCTTCCAGAGGCCAGGCCAGAGTGGGGACAGTGAGCCCAGGCCAAGGCCTGAGAACCGCCCGTGTCCCACTCACTTTGACTTCTCCTAAAAACAGGCCCGGGTGGATTTTGGAAGTAGTTGGCTGTGGCCTTCCCCTGGCATGGGGCACGGGTAAGCAATGTTGGGTCACTGAGGGGAAAGTAGGAATGAGAGGTGGGTGAGCGAGAAATGGAAGAGGGAGCCAGGCAGACATCACACGAGACTCTGTCAGAGCTGACAGGTAAAGGCCATCATCTCTCTATAGGAGAGAGAGGCCCTGGGATGTTGGGGGGTTCAGCTTTTGCGGGGTAGGATTTGGAGCTGGAGCTGTGGCTCTGTGGGACAGGCTGGGGGCGTCAGAGCTGGGTGGTGGGAATAGCATGGATTGGCTGAGGTCGATGGCAGCTTGGGGCTTTCCAGAGGCAAGGGATCTGACCTTCTGGGATTGGCTCAGGGTTATGGTACCATGGGGTAGGTCACTAATGGGGTGGGGGGAGTTCAGGTAAGAGGAAGTGCAGGAAAGAGAAACTTACTTCATAAGATGGTGGTTGACATTTAAGATGGCTGCTCGAATATTAAATCAAGACCCTATATTCCTCCCTTTTTTTTTTTTTTTTGTTATTGGGACAGGGGCATAGATCAATCTTCTGTAGCTTCTTCCTGCTGGGAAGGGGCGGTGTCTGGTCCCTTATTATGGGTATGGGGTGACATTGAGAGAATGGTAGTGGTCTGGAGGTGGGGTGATGTTGACTCCGGACGGCCCAATTTTGGTGAGGGGTTGGTTGGAAGTCCTGTGACAGAGCTGGTTCACGGTTTAGTTAGAGATCCTTTGAATCTGGCCTTGAACAAATCTAATGATGCAGGGGACAAGCATTAACAGAAGGCCTATGACAGGGGGAGGGGTCAGGAAAGGAAGTGCCCACTGGAGAAGGGGGTTCTTGGCTGCCACCCTCCAACAGAGGAGAGCTGTTGTTTCCGACGTTCAAGGTCCTGTTGGAGTTGTTTTGTCTTTGACTATATCAGATTGATTGACATAAAACAGCCTTCGTCCTGTAGGTACAGACAGAGTCCGCCTTTCTTTGCTGTTAGCAGGTCAGCCCACAGCAGTTTTGTAGGACCACAGAGGCTAAGGAGTCAGTTGATTCTGGAGGGTTAGTATGGACTGGCTACCTGTTGATATCCCTGATCAGCTGATGGAGAGCTGATGAAAATGGGTAATGGACGTGGTCATTCCCGCCTTTCCTGTGGCTAGGCCTGCCATAACCCCAGGGTGGCCGGTAGGGAAACAAATTGAATAGCCCTTTTGTGTCCAGGGCTCACGTGAGTAGGGACTTCCTAGTGAGCTGTTCAGGCATAGAAGACCTGCTATTAAATCATCTCTCGCCAGGAGGTGTGAGGGCTGAGAAGCTGTCCCCATAACAAGGTTGGAGAGGACAAGGCTCTTAATTGGGGATATGAATACTTAACATCCCCAGAGTTATCAGAAATGTAAACACAACAGTTAACTTTTAATGTCTGTAGGCCTTAAACTAAAAACTTCTGGCTCTGGCAGTTTCTCTTGATCCTTTTCAGGTATTCTTGCCTAAGAATCTCTCTTGTAGCCTCCAGTCTTACTTATTCTTAGGGACTAACACAAGTGCAAATGATATTTAATTATCATTTCTCTCTCTGCCCAGGAATGGCTGTGTTTTGGTTAATTGCTTTGGCTAAGTGTTCAAGGTCAAGCTGGTCAAAATTGACTTTGTTTCTATCTATTGTTAACAGTCAGCTGAGTTTCAATGGGAGTCACTGCTGGAGGAACTTGAGAGCAGCTTCTCAGTTCTGCTAGTGCCATTTGTGCTAGGATGGGTCCAGGTCTTGCTGACCATATGGCTTCCCTTGGAAGCATCAGGGATGTCTCCCTTCTCCAATGACCCTCCTCTTCATGGCAAGCACACTGATTGGCTTTCTGTTCTCCAGTGGTCTCATTAATCTCCCTGATCGGGAGATTATGTGGCCCAGAGTTGCAAAGCTCTTTAGAGAAGTCCCCTGTTTCCTGGATTCAGAATAACTCAGAAGGCAAGAGCCAAATATTGGTTTTCTTGGTCTCTTTAATTTAACTTTAATATTTAGGTCTTGATCTTAAACATCTAGCAAATAAGTCTCACCAGTCTTAAATTAAGAGTATTGGGCTTTAACTTTAGTCTATAACCTTACAGTCATTTACCCCTTTTTATTAATTGGGGTCTGTACTATTCTAACTGTCCTTTAGGTGATGGCTTATTATCTTAAATTAACCCAGGTTGTGTGTTCTTAAAGCAATACCTCTGCAAAACATTAATAGTATACATTTAGACAGTTTATAAGGAAAATACAAAATAAAATTAACAAGAGTTAAAAGCATATTTAGTTTGTGTAATAACTATCTTGAATTTTGGCTGAGGTATATATTATATCCCCTGTTTGAGATCCAAGTAATCTTAACAATAAAAATTAATCTTTTGAATACAACATTAAATGAACTGAAGTCTGGCCTGCTTTGGAGTCATTCTGACATGTAGTTTAAGGTGGGAGGGAGGCAGAGCCTTATCTCAGGTAAGGTGGAGCTCTTCATAAATCTTATGTAAAATGTTCTAGTTCTGAAGCTGATCTTTGCTTCTTAAATATCATTTTACAAAGTTTACATATATTGTTTCTCGAGTTCACCTGAATATTAACTAACACAATATAATATAACATTTAAAACATGAATTAAAGAAAGGCCGAGAACTTTTAACCTTTTTTGTGAAAAAGTAGCAAAATGCTTTTGTGTTTTACAATATTAACTTTTACACAGATTAGGCTCTCATTAACTTAAAAATACATTTAAATTGTACCCCAGTGTAAAAAGTAACATAAAACTTTATATATCTTATCGATAACAGGTCCAGTTATAGAACATTAAATGATATAAATAAATCTACAATAAAATTTGTTATCCTTATAAGCCTAAAATTACCATACAGCTTTAGTTTGGAGAACACCAGCTTGATATAATGCTCTTTTAAAGCTTCTACCTTAAAGACTTGTGTACCTGAAAGATATGAACACATATAATACACAAAGAGGAATAATAGCATCACAATTACGTTGATGTTTTTATGTTAGAGAAGTTTAGCTCATAAAGAAATAACATATTACAATATTCCAAATTAACAGTTGTTGTTTAACCACAGTTGTATAATCCTTAATTCCTTCAAGATTACTTGCTCAAAAAGATGAAAATTAATAAACACAATGTTATGGGTAAATTAATGTTTTAAGAAATCCTTGTTCTTTTAACATATAGATTAAGCTTTGGTTTATATCAGTACATTAACATTTGACCTTAGGGAAAAAAACCTTAAATAGCTCTGACTGTTTCATATATGTATATAACCAACTTACATAGACCTTCTTTATCACTTATTTAAACCCTTTTATTTACTTCATCACATGAAGACTTCTTATCCAGATACACTTTCTTTTCCTTCTATTACATATGGTTTCCATACCTAGAACCTTCTCATTTCTCTTTGCCATCTGTTAACCCTCTTTTCTGTTCATATTCTGAAACAATCCTTATAAATCTCTGAATTTAGATAAATTATTTTACTCTAAATATAAAGAAATACCTTATGTTATTTACAGTACTCTTAATTGGAACAGTAGAAACTTTTGCGCCTTTATATATAGAAAATTTCCATAAACCTTTGTATATAGAAACACATCTGTTTACCATTTCATGAAAACACAATGTTTAAGTATATAGAATTATACCTGTTGGGACTTTAAATTTTTAGTAACCTTTTTCCAGTGATGACAAAGAAACTTTAAGTCCCCCTTTTTATTGATTTATTAAAACATCAATAACTTTACCCAGTGGAATTCAAGGACTTAAGAGTGCTTGATGGTATATTTAATAGTTAGCATTTTAACCTTGTGAATTAATCATAAATTAACACATTTATGAGTGATCCCATGTCAAATCTGTTTCACTTATTTTTATCAAGATATCTGACAAATGTATTGAACAGTATTAGCCATTTCTTCCTTCCTGAAGAAAAGTCCTAGAAACAATGGATATTAGACATTTTATAGATATCAACATTTTATTAGTCCTTTGACCGCCCGGTCCAGGAGGGGAGTTGACACACCGGGGAACTGGGCACACCAGGGAACCAGACACACTGGGGAACCCGCTCCTGGGTCTGGGCACCAATGAGAAAGTGAGAAAGCAAAATGGGTGAGTGAGAAATGAAGGGTGGAGACCAGGCAGAGAGCCACACAAAGGTTTATTTGTCAGAGCCGACAAATAAAGGCCATCCCTCTATAGAGAGGAGAGAGGCCCCGAGATGTTCGGGATTCAGCTTTTGTGGGGCAGGGGTTGGAGCTGGAGCTGTGGCACTGTGGGACAGGCTGGGGCATCTGAGCTAGGCAGGTGGGAATGGCATGGGGTTGGCTGAGGTTGACGGCACCTTGGGGCTTTCCAGAGCAAAGGGGTCTGTCCTTCTTGGATTGGCTCAGGGTTATGGTGCCATGGGGTAGGTCACTAATGGGGGCGGGGAGTTCAGGTAAGAGGAAGTACAGGGAAGGGAAACATCTCATAGATGGTGGTTAACACTGAAGTCGGCGGCTCAATGCTAGATAGAGACCCTAACGCCCTCTCCTCACCTCCCTGTGGACCACTTCCTGCTCCCCAGCCCCTCCCAGCCTTACCAGTGGGTGGGAGGTCTGAGAAACCTGCAGGCTGCCACCCTCAGCACCCATCAAGGGACAGCCCAGAGGAATCACCCCCAGCCTCTCCTCTGCCTTTTATTTATTTATTTTTAAACATACCTGATCTTTCTGCCGTTTTCCTTTCCAGAGAGTTTCCCATAAAACCCTGCCTTCTGGTTGCATTTTGACAAACCACGCTCATGACATGAAACGGAGATGGTGGAGAACCAGAAGGCAGTGTCACCCTGCCACCAATCCAGGCATTCATGTTGGCTTTAAGCAAAGTTGATCTTCAAATAAAGGATTTACTTTATTGGTTCTTTTTAGTTGTACATGACACGAGGATTCATTTTGACATAATTAGAAAAGCATGGAATGTAATTTGCTCTAACTCAGCCCCAGAACTTCCCCTGTCCCTCCCCTCTTTCCTCCCCGTCCCCATCCCCATCCCTCTACCTTCTTGATTTTCTGCTGTTCAGGGTTTTCTTCTTAATCAGTGTCTTGTGGGTTCACTTGAGCTGCTTCAGCTCAGGTGGGGCAGGGTGTGCCTCTGCCGTTCAGCCTCTCCCACCCACAGTGTGGCCCATCATTGGCACACGTCCAGGAAACCCCAGCACCTTGAGATCAAGCCAGTCAGTTTTGAACCACGTCATTCTGTGCTGGCGTGAGCAGCTGCCGTAGGAAACACTGTCACATCCTAGCCAAAGGACTGTCCATATTCAAACAGAAAAGCCTGATGTGTGAGCCAAGAACAGCTACCCTACAGCGAGGAGCAGTGACGACCCTGTCCCACTCCTCCAGACCCCTAGAAGCCACAGACTGAGTGCAGGCTTCGAGAGACAGCCGTGCTGCAGCTGGCCAAGCACAACAGGAAGCCGAAGAGCAGTTTCCAGGAGCACTTTCCGTGCCACCCCTTCCCAGGGTTCAGAAGAGACCCTAGTGGTGGCAAAGTGGGAAAGAAGCAAGGAGAGGACAGGAGGAGGATGTCACGCGTCCCGTCCTAGGATTGTCCACCTGGACCTGCAGCTTCTTGGGGGATCGGTCCTGACTCCTCGTGGTGGGTTCCTGGGTGGGGACCCCAGAGAGAGCTGCTGAGTCGGGACCTGGACCCCTTCCACCACCCCAGAGGCTGCCTCACACCTGGGCCCCGACTCCAATGGGGCCGAGGTAGGAGATGAGAGAGAAAGGGGCAGAGGAGGAGGGACACAGAAGAGGCAGGAAAAGACAGTCGTGAGGGGGAGAAGGAGGGACCTGCCTGCAGGACCAGGAACCGGGGCTTGCCTGCCACGTGACCCTTTGCTATGGTTTGGCTGTGAGGTGTTCCCTAGGAGCTCACGTGTGATGCAATGCAAGGTCCAGAGGAGCAATGACAGGGTTGTCAGAGGCCTGACCCAGTCAGTGGTTAGTCCCTGACAGGGCTTGGCTGGGTGGGGACTGAAGTGGTGGGGCAGCTGGGGGAGGGGCATTGGGGCGTGGCCGTGGGAGGTGGGCATTGGGGCGTGGCCGGGGAGGGGCATTGGGGCGTGGCTGGGGGAGGTGGGCATTGGGGCGTGGCCGGGGAGGGGCATTGGGGCGTGGCCGGGGAGGGGCATTGGGGCGTGGCCGGGGAGGGGCATTGGGGCGTGGCTGGGGGAGGTGGGCATTGGGGTATATATTTGTATCTGGAGAGTGCAGTCTCTCTGCCTCCTGGTCACCTGCTTCCCTCGGCCACCCTCTCCCGCCACGAGGTTCAGCCTCACCTTGGGACCCGAGGAATGGAGCCGGCCTTCTCTGGACTGAGACCTCTGAAACTGAGCCCTCAAATAAACTCTTCCTGCTCTGCAGTTGTGCTGGTCAGATCCTTTAGTCACAGCAGCGAAAAAGCTGACTGAAACACCCTCTCCTGTTTTGGAGAAGAGAGCCAGATGACTGCCCAGGGCCCAGCAGGTCCTGCCCTGTTCCTCTCAGTGACCTACAGGTCACTACAGTGCTGCCAGACACAGGATCTCTTGACCTCAAGGCAGTGAAAACAGAACCAGGTCAGGGGAGCAAACAGGAAGGCCAGGCCTTTGCTGGGCTCCCGTGCGGGAAGGGAACACAGCTTGGATGGGGAGCGGGTGGCCAGGCTGCCAATGAACCAAAGAAGGGAGGTAGCTGGTCGCTTGAGGGTGGGGTGTTGATGGGCTCAGGGGCACCCCACCCCAGAACTTTGCCCTGTGCCAAGTAAGTTCCTGCTGCTGCTGGAGAGGACACCATGGGCCCCTGCTCAGCCACGTGGGGCTGATGCTGGTTGGGGTGGCTGGTACCAGGCCTTTGGGGTTGCTGTCGGGCCACCGGCCCAGGCCACAGAGTGCATCTGCCCTCTGTCCCTGTGGTGGTCCCTGGCTTTGACCCACCATTATGACTGTATTCAGACAAGATTCCAGAAAAGATGTCACTTAAAGCCCAGAAGGAAGAAGGTAATGAATTGTGTAATCTATGATTTGAGGTTAGATAAGATATTTAACTGCATTTCTTCCTATGGGGGTGGTCTGAATCTACAGACCTTTGCCTGGAGCTTAACATGAGGTCCTCTTTGTTTTTAGAGAATTTTAGTCCAATTGGGGTCTAGCATGGATCCCCCATATTTCAACTAACTGAGTCTACGCTAGTGTCTTTGAGGATAGTTTTGCAGGCAGGGGTTGCTGACTGGGCAGACCCTGTGTCCTGCGAGGACTGGAGCCATGAAAGCTGGAGGAGGGTCCCTGGAGTTGAATCAAATCTGAAATTGGAATAAGGAAACCCGGGGCCCTTGCCATGGCCGCCCTTGGCTCCTGGCGATGCAGCTGTTCCTGCTGCCTTGTGGGAATGTGGGGGAATGTGGGATCAATGCCTCCTCCAGGCTCTGTCCTGCAGGGTTTCACCAAAGTAGCTTTCTGCCTGCCCTCGGGGCTGGGATGTCAGCATGGTTTTACAGAGGAAAGAAGTGGAAATAAAGATGCCTGTTTTGCGTTGGGTTGGTTGGGTTGTAACTAGAGAGAGTTCATGCGCAATCTTTGAAATTCAGATTGGGTCAAAAGTAGAAAGACGGGTGAGAAGAGAAAAGACCTTCCCAGTGGCCTTGACTGTGACTTTGGAGCAGGACATCACAGGGCATCCCAGGAACACAGCTCCCAGCCAAGTCTCCATGAGGCCCAGCCCTCAGCCCTTGCCAGCCCAGCCACGCCCTCCAATCTGGGTTCTGGAGGTGGAGGGTCCTCCTGTCTTGGGCACAGTCTTGGTTCTCTCTGCCCCCACCCCCGGGCAGCTTCCTCACATCCCTGCAGGGCTGGCCCCTCCTTGCCATTCACAGCTCACTCCAGGGTCCCCTGTCCCCAGAGGCCTCCTGACCAGCCCGAGTGTCCCCTGGGCCAACCCTGGGCCCATCACGCAGGCGCCTTCTTCCAGAGCTCACCAGCACGGGGAAGATGCTCCCTCTGTGTGCACATGTTTTGTCACCCGTCGTCCCACATTAGAACTCAGCTCCCTGCAGCAGGGACGTGCGTCCCCCATGCTGAGAGCTGCCCCTGGCTTGTGGCTGGGCTAGTAGGTGGTAACCGCAGGTACAGCTGCTCACACACGTGGCTGGAGTCCGTGGCGGGCTCCCCTGTCCCTACGAGTCCCTGTGTTGGAGCCCCATGCCCAACATGTGCCTCAGCCCAGGCCTGCGTTTGGAGGTAGAGCTTTTAAAGAGGTGATTAAGTTAGGACGAGGCCATTAGGGTGGGCCTCATCCACTGGGACTGGTGTCTTTACAAGGAGGGACGAGGACACCAATGCACAGAGACTGGGGACCATGGCTCGAGGACACAAGGAGAAGACAGCCGTCTACCTGCCAGGGAGTCAGGCCCCCAATAAGGCGGGTCTGCCAGCACCTGACCTCTGGCTTTGGCTTCCAGGGCTGGGTACACAAGTTGTGTCTCAGGTCCTCGGAGGCTGAAGCAGGAGGATCACTTGAGTCCAGGGGTTCAGAGCTGCCTGGGCAACATGGTGAGAGCCTGCCTCACCATGTTATTTAAGCCATACAGTCAATGATGCTTGGCCATGGCCACTGGAAAGCCAGCACCGTGCCCTGCGGTGGAAAGTGACAAAATAGCTTTTCATGCCAGTGGCCGCTCCTTTAGAAGGGTCCTAACCTCCCGGCTCCTTCTGCCTTCATTCTGTTTCACTGCAAGTTGAGACTTGCAGGAGCCTGGGCTTCGAGTTCGGGGATGGATTAATTTGTTGCTGCCTGGCACATGTATCAGACTCTGGGTCTTGCTCTGGATTTTGGGTTCCCTCTTTAGGAATTTCCCTTTGGGATGGGAGGTCTGGAGAATGTCATTAACCAAAAGGAAAGATATAGCTAAGACCCTCCTGCTCCCTGAGGTCCTCTCCCCCGAGGCCCATCCTTCCTGGATCAGGGATGACTTTTCCACTTTAATTCTCCTGGGTGCAGGAAATTCTAGCATCCACCTTGTTCCTCCCGACAGTCTGCAGGGTGCAGAGCTTGACCTAGCTCACCTACAAGCACATTTGCTTCCATGTTTTGGTGTAGAAGGGGGCGGCTCTTAACTAGCGATTAGCCAGTTCCTTGAGTCTTCCACGTTTCCTGCTCAGATTCAATTTAAACAGGAGACTTGCAGAAGGAGATCTTTTGGGGGCTTCTGGCAGGTTCCGCCAGGTCCTCCTAATGCACCTTCTTTGCAGAGCAGCCTCCTTTTTCTTTCTTTCTTTCCCCGACTTCCTTTGGCTTGGCAATCTTATGTGCTTATCAATCTCCCCCTCAGTTCTCGCTTGCTAATTGCCAATACATGCTGTTAAAGAAAACAGATAGAAAGGCGAGAGGCCATTTGTGGCTCAAATGAGAAACAGGAGAGAGTGGGTATTTCCAGTGCTGCATACAGAAGAAACTCAATTTTGGCAGCTTCATGTTGCAGAAAAATGTGGAGAGTTAAATTTCATTTTGCAGCAGGGCTGGGTTGTGCAGCCGAAATCCATAAGATCAGATAGAACATCTCCATCACTGAGCCGGTTAATAAAGCCCCTAATAGGATTTGCTGACCGTGAGAATGACAGGCCAAGCCACAGAAAGGTTTATTTATTCGCCATCTGTATGTAAATTTTGCTGTTATGGAAATTGTGTCAGGAATTGTACTGCAACTAGATAGCACACAATGTACTGTAATATTTGAGTTAAGATTCACAAAAGCCGCCTGTGTGCGTGAACGCGCTTGTGAATAATGACGCCTCTTGTTGCTTTCTGGAAGCATCTTGGTCTCAGACTCAGGACCCAACCTGTGATCAAGGTGGATGGTTTCATTTGTTAAAAGTTCTCGATCGAAGGCTTGGAGATGGAACTAAGTTTTCAAGGGAACAGAAGTGCCTTATTATTAGCTTTCAGGGGCTAGTGCCACTTTTTCCTTGGGGGACTCCCCAGGTGACCATGAAGAGGTCTGTTTTATTACTAAAGGACACATATTTTTGGAGTTAATTACAGTCAGTCCTGGAATAGAGGAACACTCCTTTGCTTTTTATTCTGAAAAAAAAAAAAACCAAAACCTGAGCCCACTTGGAGAAATTAAATCAGGGCTCAGGTAGGTGAGATGCCAGCTACGTGACATAGTTGGCGTTGGGTGGCAGCGGCTTGCTCTGCAGCTGGGGGCTGCAGGCTGTCTTTAAGGAGCACATATCCCCCCTGTATCACTGGGTGGAAAGTTTGACTCGCCATAGTTGCGTGTTTCCATGGCAACGTGATTGGCATCCAGAGCAAGTGGCAGACTGGCTCTGTGAGCCCTGTACACAGACAAAATTGCCCCCCACATTCCTGTGAGTTCTCAGTTTTGTCCTTTCAGCCTCTGTCCAGCAGCTGGCAGGTTCTGGAAGGCCTTTGCCTTTGGATCCTCCCCCAGGCCACCTCCGCAGCCTGCACTAGCTCTCTGGGGAGCACCAGGGAGGGGGCAGGGACTAAGGGGGTTCCCGGGGGAGTGTCCTGTTGGAGGACACCACAGGTGATGGGCTCCGCTAGCCAGAGATGCTTCCCTCAGCCTCCTCCTTCCACCCTGGCCAGGCAGGGAGGCCGTCCCTGACCCCAGATCTTTCATCCCCCAACCACCTGCTGGCCCCCGTCTGTGGCTGTGAGCCCATGGCCCGGGCCGGGAGCCGTTGGCAGCGGCAGGGGCAGCATGCGGCTGAATTCAGTCCCATCACTGTTTCTGTAGTTCTGTTGGGGCGCTCTTCCCTCAGAGACAGTGACGCTGCTCCCCCTCATTTTGAGTGGCCGCATACGTCAGACGAGTCGAACTGGGCACTGGGTGGGCCTCCTCCTGGGTGCTCTGTGGGCAGAAGTCCTTCCTTCCATGCTGAGGAATGTAAACCAGAGAGCAGGGTCAAGAAAAGACATTAGATAGGTCACAATACAGACAGTTCCCAGGACAAAGCAAAATAGAGTCACGTGGAATGGGGACTCCAAAGACCAGGGGTGCCGGTGACAGCACGTGTCCCCGTAAGTGAGGAAGGAGGGCAGCCTCCATGGAGGCCACACTGACCCCTCCCGCCCTCCCTCCTGCCTCCTCCCCGTGCTGGGAACCTGGGCCTCCCATGTGCTGGGCAAGCCCTCCACACTGCGCCACGCCCTCCCTGCCCTGCTTCCTTGGAGTGGTGCTGGCTGCCTCAGAGCCGTTCGTGCCAGCAACTGGCCATCTGGTTTCTGGTGTTCACACTCCTCCCGTCCTCATCCTCCCCACTCTTCCTCACCTCCCAGGGCGTTCGTGTTGAGTGCAGAAGGAGTCACCTGTGGGGGGCTCAGGCTGGGGGAGGGGTCAAAGGGCACGAGCTTGTCCCCAGCCCCTCTTCCCCATCTACCAGCTGAGGGGCATCTGCCATCAAACGGGCTGCTGAGTGGCCCATGCAGGGTCCCCGGGACTCCTCTGTCACAGCCTCCATGGAGCTGGACGGACACCTGTAGGTGCACCTGTGTGTGAACTGCAGGGATCGAATGGGTGGAAGGTGAGCCCCAGGTGACACAGACGCTGCTCTGGCAACATGAGTGACAGGGGCTTTCCGTGTCCTCAGCCCCCTGTTGTTTCCCCAGATACTCTGGGGACAGTGTCGGTAGAATCTCTTGGGGACATGCAGATCCCTTGGTCACCTCCAGGCCACGGAGTGCCATCTGTGTTTTCCAAGCGCCTTGAACCCTCGTGCTGGGACCTGCCCCTGTGGGCCTCTAAGGCTGGAGCAGTGGCTCAGGTGTGTGGGGGACATGTGGGTCACTGTCTTAGGGGCTCGTCTACCGCAGGCCAGTGGTGAGCTGCCCGGGGTTAGTGCCAATGGAGTGAGCCCAGAGCTGGCCGAGGCAGGAGGAGGTCTACCCTGCAGGTCAGGGAGCAGGGAGGTCATGGAGGAAGCCGCCCAGAAGTTGGATTGTGATGGCGGTGAGGGGTGTTGGGCGGGTGGCCTCGAGAACAGAGAGCGAGGGCAGGTGGTCCAGCTCCAGAATTCCTGAGTTCCAGACCCTTCTGTATGCTGTGCCCTGATATAAAATGGGAGCGATGATGGACTTGCAAAGGCTGCTGTCCCAAAGTGTGTCCCCAGATTAGCACAGGACAGTCCCTGCTGGGTCACCCAGGAGGGTCCAGTGGAGCCACAGGATCTGTAACCAGAAGTAGGTGCAGGTGCAAAGTCAAGGAGAGAGTCAGACACTATGCTGCTGGCTCTGAAGGTAGGGAGGGGCCACAAGCCCAGGATTGTGGGTGGCCTCCGGGTTCTGGAAACGTGAGGAAGTGGAGTACCCCCCCCCCCCCCCC
>NW_026000138.1:114870-131918 GCF_001458135.2 Marmota marmota marmota | reverse complement strand
CCCCCCCCGCTTGGGGGAGATGGCCCCACTTACACCGCAGTGTGGCCCATCTTGCGTTTGTGACCTTGGAGTTGATGTTCCAAAAGCCACTCAGTTTGTGGCCCTTTGTTACAGCAGCAGCTGGAAGCCTCACGGTGCCTCAGCCCTTTAATTCAGAGGGTGGCTTTGACAGTGACCAGAGCCCTTGGTGAAGTGAGGTTGAAGGTGCATTTGAAGGCCAGGCCAGTGTCCACCATGCGAGGCAAATGCTGCTGGCTCCAGGTGCTTCCGGGACAGGGGGAGGGTGTGGGACTGGGAGCTTTATGGATTCCGACGCCATGTTAGAGGCAGACACTTGAACTCGTGTCTTGCTCCTGTTTCTAGTGAGGGTTCCTTTTCAACTTGGGAAGGAGAGAAGCTGCGGTGGAGAGCACAGAGCTGCGGATGGGCGCCTTCACGCTGAGCATGGCATCCCAGCTGGCTCAGGGCTGCCCTGGGGGAGGTGACTTGGAGAAAGTAGAGAAGGCAGCATGCTTTGGGGACAGCCATTGGGGATGGCGTGTGGAACTGTCCACCACGGCAGTGCTGAAGCCAGAGGGCTCCGGGGGGAGAGCTGCTTCCCGGGTCTGCCACGGTGTGTGCATATGCATCTTGTGTGTGTACGTGTGAACATATGTGTGCATGTCTGCTCACATGAGTAAGTCCGACAGGCTCAACTGGGCATGGAGGTGGCACCTCCTCCTGGTGGTCTGCAGGCGATGGCAAGGTGCTGAGGCAACGCCCCCTGGGTGCCAGCAGGAAGTGCAGTTCTATCCCCCAGGCTCACGGGGCGTTTGGCACCAGCCTACGTGGAGGCTTGGGAGAGGGGTCTGCTGATTCTGATCAGGTGGTCTCTGCGGAGGTCCTGCCCACTTCCTGCCTGGGTCTTGGCCCATCTCTGGGTTGGAGTCTCCATCTTTCTCTGTCTGTTCTATGAGTCGCTCCCATCCCCGCTATGAACCTCTTTTTCCTGTTGCCCAGGAGAGGTTTCTGCTGCTGCAAGCAAAGGACTTCAAGGCCATCCTCTCTCCAGCGTTTGGTTGTATAGGTTGTCATCACGTGATTTTACGTCAAACGTAAACAATCTGCACTGTGCTCTCAGTAATTTTAGACTAACACACAGAATGCAGGACTTGGCTCCTCTTCCTCCTAAGTTAGCGTCTCTCTCTTTCTAGTTGAGATCCTCCAGGTTTCTCTTCTTCATTCCAAGAGAGTCTCAGGACACCAGTGATCATTTTGAATGAATAGATCTGGGGTGACAGATCTGCTCATGACCCTGACTTGGTCATTACATATTTCAAACATGAATTAAAATATCACACTGTCCCTATAAATAGGTACAGTGATTATGTGTCAATTAAAACACGTAACAAAACATTTTATATGAAAAAGCACATGAAGGTGACTCCTGAGTGAGTGGCTGTGGCTTGGACTGGGAATGTCCCTTCACGTGCTCCTGAGTTGGAAGCACTGTCCAGCAAGACCCAGGGCAGCAAGGTCCAGAGCTGGGCCGTCGGGAGTGGCCAGATCACAAGGGCTTGGACCTTCTCAGTGGATTCGTGGCAGGTGGACCTAGTGGGAGGAAGCAGGTCCCTGGATGTTCCCTGAGGGCTTCCCTCCTCCCTGGTGCCCTCCTCTCCCAGCCTCCTGCATGCCTCGAGCTCTCAGCCTTCCGAGGCCAGGCCCTTCCACCAGGACGTTCCTGCCTTGGGGCTGGCTGACCACGGACAGAATCCTCTGGAACCACGAGCCAAAACAAACCTCCCCTCCTCCAGGTTGTTCCTGTGAGGTGTTTTGGTTGCAAAGATGGAAAGCCTCCTGGCACGAGTGGTGACGTGGGACGTGGGATGTGGGAAGAGAGCAGACCTGGACTTGGAGTCTGAGTTCTGCCCTGTCTCTTGGGGACTTGGCTCAGGCCACTTTACCTCTGAGTCTCCATTTCTTGATGACAGAACCATTAAATCAATGGAGATGTGACCAGATGCAGGAGTCCTCACAAGAGTTTCAAAGTCTGAGGAAGACGGGCGGGTCGGCCTCTGCACCCGGTGCCAGGGATTGTGTTAAACTTAGCTCAGCCATGTTTTAAAAATGTGTTTTGGGGTTGAACCACTCACTGAAGAGTAGCAGCCCAGTTTAGCTCTGGGAGCGCTGTGGCCATTGTGCTTCTAAGCCATCTACTCTCTGCCTTCTCTCTGCCTGAAAATGCTCTTGGTCTGAGGCTTCCCTTTCCTGGCCGCTCTGTGAATGGCTGGTGGTGGAGGCAGAGGGGACGCGGACGTGAAGGCAGGGGCTGTGGGTTTGTTTTTGACGACTGAGGATCCACTGAGTTTTTTCAGCAGTGTGATTCCCTCCAGATGTGGTTTCCTCTCTCATCATCTGAGCCTTTGGACAAACCCAACCTGGACTGGACTTCTCTGCAGTTCCAGCCGCTCTCCTGTTAGCTGACCTGAGAGGGTGATGAGAGAGAATCGCCCCGACTTGTAGCTCAGAGCCGCCTGGGGTGCGGGGCAGGGTGCAGTAGTGTGTGAGGCCAGCTGTGAAGCAGTGACAGGCATTTCCCAGAGCGCAGCCCCTCTGGGCCACCCGCTTCTCCCTGCACCCCTCCCCCAGCTGCTTTCCATCACCATGTTCATTTTAATGGACACACATCTTTAAGGAATTAATCTATCTTAAAAGAAAATGTTATCCCACTCCCTCAGGAGGAAGGCCGACTCCTGATCGTCTGGCTTTATTCTTTTCCCTTGCACATCGCAGTAACGTGGAGGGCACGGGGTGTGGGTCAGCGGGAGAGCGCTGTCTAGCCTGGGCAGGGCTTAGCTTCCTTCCCCAGCACTGCAAATGTGAATAAATAAAGATTAGCGGGTAGCTACCGCCTAGGCTCATCCTGGTCACTCCTGACCCCGGAGGGGGCTGACCCTTCCTCCCTCCCTCCCGTCCCTCACCTTCATTTCTTCTAAAAGCACACAGTGCGGAGGCTGCTGCTCCATTGAAAGTCTGCTGAGCCTGTGGTTGACTAAGGAGGATCTGCACAGTGTGGCCCGGTCCTCTTCCACAATGGAAAGCCAGTACCACTTGCAAAAATGCACAAAAGCAGCTGTAATAACAAATGTGCACAAAACCCAGGGCCGAGCACATTCGAGCTGCCAGCGGCTCCCAGTACCTTGATTCTGAAGCTCGGTAGTTCTATCTGTCGAAAGGCAGGGACTGCGAGTGTCAGTGAAGGTTAAAGCCATTAACACAGACTGGCACTTCTGCACCTGGGCCAATCAGAGGGTTGAAAAAGACAAGTGACCTCCTGCTCTGTCTCTTTTGCCTGATATTGAACATTAGATCCTCATCTTACGCCCTGAGAGATCCTCATGGACCCTTTCAGTCGTGCACACTGAAAGCACTGCTCTCTCCCAGCTAAAAGATATTTTGATTTTTTTTCGTTTTAAATTATTTTTTATTTTAAAAAAAATTTAATTGACAGTTAATGATTGGATATGCCGGGGGCTGCTCGGGATATTCGGATGTGTGTTTACAGTGTGGAATGATTAGATCAGGATGATAAACAAATCCATCAACTCACATATTTTCAAACACTTTAAATTGATTTTTTTGTGTGGTGAAAATATGAAAAACCTGCAATTCTGCAGCACGCCATGCGTTATTATTCATTAGGGTTGCCTTTCCGTGCCGTGGTCACCGAGGCTCACCTGCCATCTAGGTGGACCTCGCTGCTCTTGCCCAGCACCGCCCCCCCCTCCCCCCCGCCCCGCCCCGACCCCGACCCCTCATTCCAACCTCTGCTCCCGTGCGTTCAGCTTTTTAAGATTCACTATGCAAGTGAGCTCAGGTAGGATGTGTCTCCTGTGCCTGCTTATTTCATTTAAATTAAATAATATTTGGTATTTTAAAAATCGAACGACTTGCCAGCATTTTAGAATGAGATAGGCTGAAAGCTTAATAGTTTTGGTTTTTTTTTTTTTGTCTTTTAAAACTTCTCCAATTTTTTCCCAACAACATCTGATGGGGTAAACACTGTACCTGGCCTCTCAAGAGTCTGATGCCCAAGTGGAGGGGACGCGCCGAGCCCGGGCGTTGGGGGGACGAGCTGGGCCCAGGACGTGGAGGGGACGCACTGAATTGGCCATTTCATTCACGTCACGCCAAAGCTGGAAGCCGGAGCACCACGGGGACCCAGTGCTGGAGGTGATGGTGCACCTCGGACTTCCTGAGGACAGGTGCTGGTGACGTCTGGTTGGTCCTTGTGTGACTGCCGGGCCGCGGTTTCCCAGGCTCTGTTACTGTGACTTTCTTGTACTCTGTAATGGGATAGGCGATGGTGAACTGACCTCAGCGAGGGTGCCCAGGATGCCAGCGTCTCAACACTGGTTCCTGTGCTCACCATTTGGGGGAGATCCACGATTTCTTCATGTCACAAATGGTGGAGTGTCTCCCATTTCCCAGGCTTTGCCTTGCACTGACAGAGGCCCAGGAAGGACATGGCTCCGATTCTCAGGAAACTCGTCTCTACCAGGGGAGGTGTGGGGAAGTCACTGGTGTTTTTTGGTGTTTTGAGCCCAACAGGTGCTACAGTTCTTGTTGATGTTTAGTGGAGCAAGAGTCCAGAGGGGGCCACAGCGAGGGTAGGCGAGGGTAGACGCTGGACGTTGCTTTGGGCCCTTGGTGGCACATCGTGGTGGCGGCTGGAGAGGGATCAAAGCTGTTGACCCTATGACTGGGAGCTCACAGGAGGAAGAGGAAAGGGCTGGGCCCTGCTGTCCCCTCGAGGGCAGCCCTGATGCTGGACTAAGAGCACCAATGCCCCCCAGGAGTCCCTCACTCCCAGGCTCTACCACTCGGGCCTTTGGGGACAGGCAGATCCACCTGCAGCAGAAGGAGGGCCACCTAGGCATTTGCCACGGTCAAGGCAGCGCTGGGCTTGGGCTGTGTACATGTGCCGTTCAGTGCCCAGGATGCCACCCACGCTGGCATGCTCGCCTTCACCTTGTGGACAGGGACACAGGGGCCAGAGAGACTGGATAACTAGCTTCAGGTTCAGGTCCAACGGGGCAAAGCGAGGCTCTGAACCTGAACGTCAGGGCCTGGGGACCCTGTGCTCTTGGCCCTTCTCTAAGCTGCCTTCTCAGGAACTGTCACAGGGAGAGGGTCGGGACCACAACCCGATGTCCCCTCCAAGAGGGTGAGCGGCCATGTGGCCGGGGCTGGCTCCTCCCGGGTCCTCCTTCCCAGGGTCCTAGCCCAGCCAGGTTCTGCGCCTACCTGGGCTTGTGTGCGTGTGGATCATCTTTGTGGTCACTGTGTCCATGAGGAGCAGGTGAGGCAGTAGTGAGGACCTGGGAGGCATTCGAGGTGGCGGCCCTGAGCCTCCCTCAGTGCTGTCGCTGGGAGCAGAAGGGAGGGCAGGTCAGCGTGGTCCTGGGCCCTGAAGAGGACCTCCACCCCACTCCCTGGCCTGCCTCTGTGCACAGATTTGCAACATTGGCTCCAACAGGACTTCCATGAAGGCATGTCTACCCTTCGCAGCTGGGGGGCCACGGGCTGCAGGTGGGCCCTCGTCCCAGAGCTGGGAGACCCGAGCAGTTTGCCTTGGACAGCAGTTTGCCAGGCCTCCCCTGAGCAGGATAAAGCCCAGCGTGTCGGTCACAGGTGTCCACGGCAGTTGTTTGTTTAATTTGACAAGTGCGTACTGAGCGCCAAGTGTCTGCAGCGCATGGTACCAAGTGGCGGGTGTGTGACAACCAGCAAGACGAGGCAGTGCGGGAGGGACAATGCTGATCGAACACTCATGGTGGATGGAGTGTGGGTGCTGGAAGGAAAGCAGGTGCGCAGGGGCAGCGGCCAGCCTGGTTTTGTGCCTGGGAAGGCTTTCTGGAGGAGGGGCCGTCACCTTGAGAAGAGAAGGATGGGTAGGAAAGGTCCAGACCACCAGGGCCCCGGGTGCGAGTGGAGAGTTTCAGAGGGCCGAGTGGCCTGGCAGGGCAGGCAGCAGCTGGTGCACTCTGAAGAGAGCTCAGTGGGGACTTTAGCGTAAGATGGGCCAGGGGCACCCCAAGCAGGGCGGGGGGTAGTGACAGGGAGAGGGACGACCAATGACAGGCTCCGGCAGAGCTGAGTTCTCAGGGATGAGCCCGAGTAGGCGTGTAGACCAGGCTGCCTCTGTGCCCGCCTCCCTGGGCACTGGCTTTGGGCTCTTCTGCCAGCCGGGCACAGCGCAGGCCACGCAGCTGCAGGAGGCCCCTGTGGGATGTGAGTGTGGCAGGACAGCTGGGGCTCGAGCAGACCACCCTGAGGCTGCCGTGGTGTGTGGCTGGGGACCTGAGCACTTCTGGGGTCACGCGTGGGAGGACAGTGGCAGGGAGCATGGGTACAGACACATCCTGGGGTGCTGGGGCTTGATGTGAGCAGCTCCTCAAATCTCCAGGTGTCTGGCATGGGCCACATGGTGGTAGGTGGACCTTTCTTAAGGGTCCAGGAGAAGGGTGTGTTCTGTTTTTGTTTTGGGGGGCTTGGGCTAAGTTTGATTTTCCTTGGACCTTCTAAGAGGCAATGTTGGTGTTCCTCTGCCTGTGAACTTGGGACTTAGAAGAAAGTTCTGTGCAGTTCTGGGGACCATCTTAATACAGATGCAGGGGAGCTGTGAAGGTGTCGTGGTGGCTGTGAGTACCCAGGTGTCCGACAGCTCTTCAAGGACACGAGTGCCCAGGTCACCAGGGCAAGGCCCAAGTATGTCTGAGTGGGAGCAGAAGAGGGGACAACACTTCCACCGTGGCTCATGCACTGCTTTAAAGCATCACAATGAAATGGTTCTTTCTTGGGCATTTGAAAGTTTATGTCGCCACGCATTCGACAAATAGCAGGTTGGCAGAAATGAGTTTAATTCTATAAAAGGTCAGATTGCTTTGCAGCTATAAATTGAATTTTCCCATCTTAGCTTTGTTTGTTAATATTTATTCCTGGCGTGAAGGAGGTGACAGGAGAGACTCTCTGCTGTTTCCATGGATCCCCTTTACTTAATATTTGCTCTCTGTATTCACAGGGTAAATATCCTCTCACCATCTGCTCTTTTTACCTTGAATTACAGGGGATAAATTTGTGTGTGTGTGTCTTCTCTGGACATCAGGAGGATTTTGTCTGTTCCTCTGAGTGGTGGAAATGTCAGAGCCTAACTGTTTTTTGCCAGTGAACTTTCAATTGCAAATAGAAGAAACCCAACCCAATGTGGGCTTAAGGGAATTTCCTGGCACATATAACCGAGAAGCTCAAGGATAACCTCAGGTCTGGCTGGATCCAGGTGCTTAGAGATATGGCCAGAAAGTGATCTCTGCCCATCTGTTGCCTCTACGTTCCTCTTTGGCTTCAGTCTCAGGCAAGTGCTGGACACTTGGAGCACTTAGTGCTTTATAGAAGGACAGCTGGGCTCAACAATCCCTAACAAGTCCTGGTCACCTGTCTCTGTGAGTCAATCAACAGTGGCCAGGAGATAGGAAATCCGATTGGCTTGGGTGGTTGCACAGGTCCTTCTTAGACCAGTCCCTCTCCAGAAAGATGCTGTGTGTTGGCCCCACATGTCAACCCCAGAAGCTGGAGTAAAGCCGGATCAGCCTGAGCTGCTGGAATGCACAGGGTGCCCCCACCAGGAAGCCCAGGTGCCAAGTTGCTGGGTGTGGGCAGGTGGCAGTGGTCTCCTGGGCCCTCTGAATGGAAAGGCGCAGAGCAGGAGCTGTAGATGGCTCATGACAGTGTCTCTCCAGGTCTGTGTCCCTGAGGCACAGTGGCACTGAAGATGACTCTGGAGTGTGGCAGATGGGCGGGGCTGGCTTCTGAGGGGGCATCACCTGGACCTCGTCACCTCTCACCATGAGCCTGTGTGGTGCAGGTTGCCTACAGAGTCTGCGCTAAGCTCTTTGCTGGGGGCAGCAAGACTAGGGGGTCCCTGAATCTGGGTCAGAAGGTGGGCTGTGTACATGCTGTGTACATGTTGCCGGGCAGGAGTCCCCAGGGGTACTGGGTCCAGGTTCTTAGAGTCCCAAACAAAGGACGGAGTGAGATGCGGGGTTGGCGGGCGAAGCTCAGGCTGATGAAGGGCAAGTCCACACTGTGGCCCAGAGAGGCCGAGACGCGGCTCAAGGCCCAGGTACACAGTGAGCCCCTCCATGCTGGGCTGTGCGGGCCCCTCCTCCCCCAGCAGATCTGGGTCATGGGCACCTGGTCGACAGCTAAGCTTGATGAGACTTCCTGAATACCATGGGTTTCTTTGCCCCCAGAGAAGGCCCAGAGGGGCACAGACCACAGGGCCAGCTGCAGGTCAGTGCTTTGGGCCATTCACGCCCAAGATGGGGACGTCCCCTGCAGGGTCTGACTTCAGGGTGGTAGTCTGACTTCCCCCCTTCACCACAGATGGCCCGTTCCCCTCAGAGGGAGACGTTAGCTGGGGCAGGGGGCCTGGCCCTACCCGTCCCATCTCCTACCTCACACATAGGAACAGGGGCACAGGGGACCTCTTCCTGGCTGGAACCCCCGGGTCACCTCCGGCCAATGTCAGCCAGTCAGACTCAGCCTGAGCCGGGCAGGCAGCAGGACTCCACACAGCACCCAGTGGTTTTGACTGCATTTAGGGTGCTGGGAAATGACCCAGGATAGTACCCCTAGGGGACTCGGGACAACCGTGGTGTTATGACTCCACATGTCCTGTGGGCTGACCCACGTGGTCATACCTGCCCAGACCTAAAGGAGACCAGGGAGCGAGCCCACAGGCACCCACGGGAGAGGAACGCAGACAGAGGAACAGCGTGTGAAGAGGCCCAGAGGCAGGAAGGGTGGTGCTATTTGGGGAAGGAAGGGAGAGTCCTTTTCTCCTCTGAGAGAGAACATCAGCGTTTTTCACACATAAAATGTGCATTTCCATGAGCATCGCCATTCAAAGAGATGAGGGTATTATGGGGAGTTTTCCTTTACTGTGAGAATATTTTGCCAGCTAAAATGGGAACCAAGATTTCACAGGTACTAGGAAAAATTTAAAAATGAGAAAAAACTTGATTGGGATATTTTCTTCCTTGAGAAATGAAATTTAGATTATGATAATAAGTTTACTTGATCTCATGTTAAAGAAAACTCAGGTTTAGTAATTCCCACTTTCTAATATGCAGAACAGAGAATGTAGGGCGTGCTGATAATCTGTGACTTTTCTTCAATTTTATATCGTTGCATAATGTTGGATTTCTCACTTCACATTTGACATTGCCAATAGGAGCATAAGGGTCAATTCAGCAGGAATATTCCAGGGCTTGCCCAGGCCCCGGGGCTCCACCTCGCCTGGCAGTGAAGCACCGTGTCCTTGGTCTTCTCCTCTCCACTTAACTGTCAATGACTGTCTCTTGACGGGTAACTGTAGACCCTTGCTGCACTCTCCTTGCCAAGCACTCTGCTGGCATGTGCCCATCCTCCAGGATCACAAGAGAGGCAGTTTCACTTTGCGATAGAGACGCACTGCACGTGCGTTGTTTTCAGCTGCCTGTTGGCCCAGCCTGGGCAACCAAGATGGCGGAGATGTCAGAGTGGGGGGTGGGATAGATGCTGCTGTCGTCCAAGGGCCATGGCTAAGTGAGGACATGCTTCTTCCTCCCTCCCTCATTCCTTCCATCCTCCTTCCTTCCTTCCTTCCTTCCTTCCTTCCTTCCTTCCTTCCTTCCTTCACTTTTAAAAAAAAGACTCTTGAAAATGGTGGTAAAGGATTTTTTTTTTTTTATTACAATGGAAGCCATGAGTTCCTTTCTTTGTGTGCACCCAACTTGGGAGTTTGTATCTCTGGCTTTAACAATGCCAGGACACACGTAGCAGAGGGCACTGATGGAGGATGGGGTTGTTAGCGAGGAACTTTCTACGAGAGCGTTGTAGCTACTCCTAGTATTGCATTCATTCCGACGAGATCAAGATGCATGGGGTTTGATTTCAGCCCATGGTCCCCCTCTCCCTTCCCTCTGCCTCCCTACTCTCCTTTCTCCACTCTGTAGATCTTCCTCATCTACTTATTCATATCGATTGTCTCTGTCTACTTACACATAGGGTGCGATTCCCTGTGGTGAACTTACATGTGCCCACAGCATTGTTCTCAAACGCCTTCTCCCTCCCGCCCTTGCCCCTCCCCCCTCCCTCTCGTCTCTTTCTGCTCCACTGACCTCCCTGGAGCCTCCCTCCCTCTTCCCTTCATTTCACTCTAGTTTCCACACGTGAGAGAGAACATTGGACCTTTGATTCACTGAGACTGGGCTGACTTCACTTGGCACGATCTACTCCAACTCCATCCATTTACCTGCAAATGCCATGATTTTATTCTCTTTTATTGCTGAGTAATATTCCATTGTGTATATACACCACATTTCCTTTATCCATTCATCTACTGAAGGGCATCTAGGTTGGCTCCACAGTTTAGCTATTGTGAATTGTGCTGCTATGAATACTGACATGGCTGTGTCCCTGTAGTATGCTGTTTTTAAGTCCTTTGGGTATAAACCAAGGAGAGGGATAGCTGGGTCAAATGGTGGTTCCATTCCCAGTTTTCCAAGGGATCTCCATACTGCTTTCCATATTGGCTGCATCAGTTTGCAGTCGCACCAGCAGTGTACGAGTATGCCTTTTCCCCATATCCTCGCCAACACTTATTGTTGTTTGTATTCCTGATAGCTGCCATTCTGACTGGCGTGAGATGATATTAGAGTAGTTTTGATTTGCATTTCTCTAATTGCTAGAGATGGTGAGCATTTTTTCATATATTTGTTGATTGACTGTATATCCTCTTCTGAGAAGTGTCTGTTCAGCTCCTTGACCCACTTATTGACTGGGTTATTTGTTTTGTTGGTGTTAAGGTTTTTTATATACCCTAGAGACTAGAGCTCTGTCTGATGTGTGTGTGTGGTAAAGATTTGCTCCCATTCTATAGGCTCTCTCTTCACCTCACTGATGGTTTCTTTTGCTAAGAAGAAGCTTTTCAGTTTGAATCCACAACATTTATGGATTCTCAATTTTATCTCTTGTCCTCTGGGAATCTTAGTAAGGAAGCTGGGGCCTAATCCGACATGATGGATTTTTGTGTTTTTGATAATTGCCATTCAGACCTGAGGGAGGTGACATCTTGGTGCCGTCTTGGTTTGCGTTGCCCTGATTGCCAGGGATGGTGAGCATTTTGTCATGTATTTGTTGCCATCTGTGTTTCTTCTTTGGGGAAGTGTCTGTTGAGTTCTTCTGCCCACTTATTGATGGGGAGATGTGTTTTTTGATAGTAAGCTTTCTGAGTCCTTTCCATGTTCTGGATGTGAATCCCCCTCACAGGAGCAGCTGGCCAGGGTCTTCTCCATCCCTGAGGGGCTCTCTTCACTCTCAACCACGTCATTTGTTGTGCAGAAGCTTTTAAGTTTGTTATTCATTCTTGTTTTATTTCTTGGGATGTAGGGTTGTGTTGAGGAAGCTGGTGCTGCACCTGTGTGATGGAGCGTTGGCCCTGTTTTCTTCCAGAAGTCGCAAGGTTTCTGTTCTAATTCCCAAGGTTTTGGTCCATGTGGACTTGACTTTTGTGCAGGGTGAGGACAGGGGTCTAGTTGTAGTCTTCTACTTATGCACATCCAGTTTGCCCAGCACCATTTGTTAGAAAGACTTTCCTTTCTCCAACATGTATTTTTGGAAGCTTTGTCAAGTATTAATGGCTGTAAGTATGCGGGTGTGTCTCTGTGTCTTCTGGTCTATTCTGTTGGTCTGTTTTCATGCAGCGCCATGCTGCTTCTGTTACTACGGCTCTGTGGTGTGGTTTAGACCATCTACATCACTGTGAACCCTCCTGAATCACTCTTCTTGCTTGGTATCAGACTATTCTGTGTCTCTTATTCTTCCAAGTTAATTTTATGGCTCTTTGGTTAAGTTCTGTGAAAAGACATAATTGGCATTCTGGTGGGGATTGCCTTGAATGTGTACACTGCTGTCCTGGTAGTATGCCCATCTTGACCCTATTAATTCTGCCACTACAAGGACATGGCAGGTCTTTGCCATCTTCTAAGGTCTTCTTCAGTTTCTTTCTTCGGTGTTGTATGATTTTAATTGTAGAGATCTTTCACCTTCTTGGTTAGATTAGTTCGCAAGTATTTTATTTTGCTTTTTGGAGGTTATCGTGAATGGGATGGTTTTCCTGGTTTCTTTCTTGGCTGAATCAGTGTTGGAGTCTGGGAAGGCTACTGATTTATGGGTGTTGATCTTGTATCCTGATACTTTGCTGAATTCATTATATTGAACAGAAGTGATGAGAGTGGACATCTTCATCTTGCTCATGATTTTAGAGGAAATGCTTTCAGGGCCTGTAAAACTGCACCCAAGTTTGGGGAGTTGGTCACAGAAAGAAATGAACCCCGTGGCTGTCAAAGGCCCAGGCTGCAGCTGCCCTCGAGCCCCCTGGCCCCGTGGCGTCCCATCCTGAGTGACGGCATCTGGACCTGCGAGCCCTTGCCTGCTGTTCCTCTCCCCTGCCCCCTCACCCCATGCCCTGTCCTTGGGACTGTCTTGTGCTCTGGAGGATGTCCCCAGCATGCAAACCTGTTGCAGTGTGGCTCAGGGAAGCTCCTGTGGGCTACTGACACCTTCTGGTCACATGGTTTCCCTGGGTCAGTCCTCAGATCCCTCCCACTCATTACAATCAATCTCTCCTACATAGTTCTAGATATTGTAGTTTTAAAATAATATACGCTAAGAATATAACCAAGCCTAAAGATATATATATCTCTAAAACAAAGTTGGTGGATATTTAAGACATGCATTTTTCTGGGCTTAAATTGCTCCAAACAAATATAACCTAAAGTGAGGGAAGATTTGGACTGAGGACTGTGGTTAGGAACAATTGTATAACTTGTGTTCAAGAGAGAGGCAGAATCTCAATAGTTAGCATCAGGCTTGTATTTTATACCTGGCACTCAGTTCTGTTCTAACTTGAATCTTCTCTCAGGAGCTGCTCTTTGCTAACTGTGGATGATTAAGATGGGATCAACTTCACCCTTAGTGCAGGAATGGTCATTGCATACTCAATCTAGTTCAGCCCATGAAATTTTGGTTCTAGAATTTTAGTTGTGGGAGAAAGTCATGCTTTTTTTCTTTGTGGATGTGGGTAGAAGATCTGGAGCTGTGGCAGCCACACTGTGACCATGAGAAGCCACATGTATAACCTGAATAGGATCAGCTGCCAGCAGGAAACGGGGGCATCAATTAAACCACAGTGGTGAGCTGCACTGAAAATGGCTGTGTGTGTGTGTGTGTGTGTGTGTGTACAATTGCAACCCCCTTTGGGTCCAAAGGGTTCAGAATTTGATATTCCCTAGAATAGAAGTTCCTTAAGAAAGCAGCAGATTTGGGGCTGGGGCTGGGGCTCAGTGGTAGAGCGCTCGCCTAGCCTGTGTGAGGCCTTGAGTCTGATCCTCAGCACCACATAAAAATACATAAATAAAACAAAGGTGTTGTGTCCAACTACAGCTAAAAACTAAATATTAAAAACAAAAACAAAAGAAGCAGATTTGCCATGGCACAGGGAGGCATTTGCCCTGCTTTGGGGCATGGGAGGAATTTTCTGCCAAGAAACAGGAGTGGAACCAGAAAATCATATCTGGTGGAGAAGTGGTCGGGTGCTGACGGGGGTCCTAGAGAGGTTCCCAGGGACCTCAGGGGAGGTGGTCGGGTGCTGACGGGGGTCCTAGAGAGGTTCCCAGGGACCTCCCTGGATGGGACTTGAGTGCCGAGTTTGTCCTCTCTGGGGAGTAGCTGGTGGTTAATGTTGGTAAGCAACAGTAATTAACAAGGATCAGTTTCTGATGCTCTGTGTGGGCCGTGTGTGTGGCTCATGTAATGTCCACCATGGCGCGGAGGGTGAGTGTCACCACCCACTGTTTACGTACATGGCCGCTGAGTCCCAGCAGCGCAGGGACGCTGCCCAGGTCTCACTGGGAGCTGGCTGAACCTCAGCCTGCTCCCAGTGCCTCTCGTTCCTCTCTGGCCCCACAGCCCCCTTCATCCTGGGTGGTCCTGCTGTCCTGGGGCAGGCGGACAGAGTGCTCAGGGCTCCTTAACCTGCGCAGCAAACTTAGTACCATTTATTCCTCCTCATCTGCCAGGTTGTTGTACTTACAGGTGGCTGTTGTCCCCTGGATATTCCTGACCCCTCCTCTGTGCATCATATGTATGATAACATGTGGGCTGGATCTGCCCCACACCTGCCCTACATCTGCCCTCTACCTGTCCTACACCTGCCCCACACCTGCCCTGTACCTACCCCACACCTGCCCTGTACCTGCCCTGCACCTGCCCCACACCTGCCCCACACCTGTCCTCTACCTGCCCCACCCCTGTCCTCTACCTGCCCCACCCCTGCCCTCTACCTTCCCCACACCTGCCCTCTACCTGCCCAGCGCCTGCCCTCTACCTGCTCCACACCTGCCCTCTACCTGCCCTGCACCTGCCCAGCGCCTGCTCTCTACCTGCCTCACACCTGCCCTCTTCCTCACATCATCCCACTCCACCCTCGTAGGACCTCATGACACAGCCCTGCACAAGTGTCCCTGGGCTCCACACAACGACCCTGAAGGGGGTGGCTCAGAGCAGTGGGGACCGTGCTCTTGGCCTGGGCTCCCTCCTCTGCCCTGTTTTCTCGCGTCTCTGGGTCTTGTCCTCTTTTGTGAGGACACTACTCCCAGGATTCAGCGTCCACTCTAGAAGGGGGGGCCTCATCTTGAGATCCTTGAGGAGCGATGGGTGGAGGACCCACCTCTGATAAAGCCACATCTGGCTGCTGGTGGACGTGGGCTTGGGAGCCCCGCAGACCCCGTGCATGGGCCTCTCAGCACTTTCCGTACAGCCTGAGCTGCTGGTGGACCTGGGCCTGGCCCCTGGGTGGCCAGCCATGCTCGGCCTCCCAGGGCCCGTGTCTGGGCTCTGGCCTGCCCTGCAGTGGATGACCTCTTATCTGGTGGTTGGCTCCCCAGGCTTCTCATCTGGGAGCCGATAATGAGGCCTGGGCGCCGTGCTGGACGGGGCTAGTGTGGAGCAGGCCAGGCCTGAGGCGGTCTGTGCAGAGCCGCTGCAGCCCACGGTCCCCATGTGTCTCGGTCCTGCAGCTGCACAGACCCCTAGAGTCCAGGTGCGGCCTGGGTGGGTCGTGGAGCCTTTGCCTTTGGATTCTGAGTGCTTTCCCTGGGGGCCATGGGGCCAGGAGCTGGTGGACACCCTGATCTCCCTCTCCTGCCTGTCAGCTGCCAGTTCAGATGGTGGCACCTGCTCCCAGATATGAGCCATCTTTACCTCCGCGGGCTGGAGAAGACGGTTTCCCTCCTTGGCCACCCACACAAGGGCCTGTCCAGTGACACCTCAGCAGGGCTCCTCACGTGGAACATGCCTGCCACTGGGCAGGACGAGGGTCCCATGGGTCTCTGAGCGGCCTCGGGCGGCGTGGCCTGCAGCAGGGCCCAGAGGCGTCTTGGCGTTGGTTACGAAGTCCTTTTCCTACTGTTAAACGGGTCCTGGGAAAGTGTGGCCATGGTCTTTGCCTGTGGCCCCCACCATCTTCAGAAGGCCACCCTGAGCTGTGGCCTCCTCATTCTTGGGCTTTGCGCACCGCTCCTGATCTCAGGCGGTTCTGAAGTGTCAGGGGACCAGGCGAACAGCCAGTGGGAGAAGGTGCTTTGCAGCCTTGAGGCTGTCCAAGTCCGGGTCACAGGCTTCCCCGCGGCCCTTCCCATGCACACAGGGACCACTGGACTCACCCACCAGGAAGCTTAGAGCACTCAAGACTACCCTGGCTCTGATGCCCACGGCTCTTTTGTTTCAGTAATTCGAGGACCCCTGGAGGTCAGCACAGCGGGGACGCCCAGTTGGCACATGGCGTCGTGGTGGGAGGGCAGGAGCCCACCCCAGCACAGCCCTGGGGCCCCCTGGGCATTTGCCCATCTTCCTCAAGTTCAGGAGTTTCACTCAGGTGCACGGCCAGGGGCATCAGTGTGGTTGTGCTAGTTTCCAAAACACTAAAAGTGCTGACCTCTGTGGGTTGATGGCCACTGTTCCGTCTGTCACCCCTCTACCCTGGGGACACCAGGACCTTTTTGGGATGACTGAGCAGAGCGTCAATGCTGAGCCTCGGGCCCCACAATGAGTTCAGAGATGGTGACTGGGACCCGTGCCTTGTCCTCGGGTCAGAACAGAAGAGAGGAATGTGGCTCAGAGGAGAAGGAGGCTCGGCAGCCGGCACACGTTGTGTCCACGCCCCTGAGACCGAGGGGAGGTGGGCAGCTGGGCTCAGCCAGGGAGCTGGACAGCCAGAGGCTGGGGCCTCTTTCCATACAGACTGAGCTGCTGGTGGACCTGGGCCTGGCCCCTGGGTGGCCAGCCATGCTCGGCACCCGTGGTCTGAGTGGTGCGTGGTGCCTTGTGAGAAAAGAGCTGGTGGGGCAGAGTGGAAGGCAGGGGGCAGGTGTGGAGCGAGGGGACCCTGCATCTAGTCCTGGTCTTGGACGGACCAGCTCTGTGACCTGCCGCTGGTCACTCTGCTGGGGGTGGGAGGGCTGGTTTGTCCCTGTGGACACTGGGGATGACATTACAATCCTGAAGATATAGAAGGGCTCTGGGGGCTCCTGTGTGCATGGGCGAGAGCCCCTCGAGCTGTGGGAGTAGCAAGCGTACACTGGCCTCTGCACACAGGGCTCTGGGACACTCTCTTCACCTGCTCCTTCACCTGAAGGCTGAGAGCAGGGACAGAGCAGGACACCTCTGTTCATGGTTCGCATGAATTAGTTCCTGGAACGTCCTGACGGCAAGAAAGCAGGCTCTGGAAACGCAGTGCATTTAGTCAGCAGGATCCAGCAGGAGGGACGGCGGGGTCAGGGCAGGCCTCGTGGGGTCTCCAGAGGGTGCCACCTGTCCTGGCCAAGGCTTCTCAGGAAATGCCAGGAGCAAGAGCTGGCAGGCAAGCAGCTGGGAGTCTGGGGGAGGGGGGCAGCAAGAGGGTGGGC
>NW_026000138.1:0-114855 GCF_001458135.2 Marmota marmota marmota | reverse complement strand
CGGGAGGGAGGACAGCAGGGTGGGCAGCGGGAGGGGGGCGGTAGGAGGGGGGCAGCAGGAAGGGGACAGCAGGAGGGAGGGCAGCCACATTTTCTTTTGTGTTAGTGAGAGAGGCAGCCTGAGTCCCCAGGCCCACTGCCAGGGCTCCCGGGGCAGGCAACAGCAAGGACTTCGTGCCAGCCCATGTCCCATCGCTCAATGCCTCAAATCCTGCCACCAGAGGATTCCTTGCATGGGCCTCACAGGGGTTATGATTTTGACAAATCCTTTTAAAAATATTTAAAAGTTTCAGCCACAGGGAATCATGATGCGTCATTTACCTGCCTCCCACCCCACACTTTTTTCTTTTTTAAAAATTGAGATAGAATTCATATAACATAAAATTAACAATATCAAATCCAACAATTCAGTGGCCCTTAGCACATCACCCCAAAAGAAATTTGGTACCCACCAGCTATGCAGTCCCTCCCCACTCCCCCGCTGTTCCCAGCCCCGGAAACCACCGATCTGCATTCTGTCTCTACGATTCACCTTCTGGATGCTCTGATATGAGTGAAACCATCCAATGTGCTCACATTCCCACACTCGGGATAGTGTTTTCGAGGGGCATCATTGTAGCACACCTCTTCCTCCAGCCCTTATTATGGCTCAGTAATACTCCAAGGTCATGAATAGACCATGTTTAGGTTCCCACTCAACAGTCTACGGGCATTGGAGTTCTTGCCACCCGTGCACATTATAAACAGTACCAGCTAGGCACAGTGGCGCACACCTGTAATCCCAGTGGCTCGGGAGGAGAAGGAGGAGGATGGCAAGTTCAAAGCCAGCCTAAGCAACTCAGCAACCCCTGTCTCTAAATAAAATTTTAAAAAGGGTGGGGATGTGGCTCAGGGGTTAAGTGCCCCTGGGTTCAATCATTGGTACCAAAACACAACAAAATGAAACAAAAAACCCAAACAAGAAAATCCCCCGTGCTGTTGTGCGCATGTCTGAGTATTTTTCTGAGTTCCTGTTTTCCATTCATTGGAGCATCAGCCTAGGAGTTGGATTGCTGGGGCCTGCAGCCATTTTTAAAAAAAGTTGTTGTTAGACGGATTAGGGGCTCTCTTGCCAGGTGTCTGTAAGTACGCAAACATCATTTGGTCAACTCCTTCCCCAGCGCCTGCCCTTGCCCTCCCCGCCCCCCTGTCCCCTCCTCTTCCCGTGTCTCATCTATTTTCATGAGACCCTCCTAGATTTTTTCTCCTTTTTGCTTTCTAGTTTCCACACGAGGGAAAGCATATGTGGGTCCCAGAGTGATGCTAGGTTAACCTTTCGAGAAATTGGCAAACCATTTCCAGAGCAGCTGCGCCCTTTACATCCCCACCAGCAGCACGTGAGGACCCGATTTTTCCATGTCCCTGCCGACTCTTTTCTGTCGTATTTTAGCCAGTGAGTGAGCATGGAGTGGTGCCTCACTGTGGTCTTGATTTGCATTTCCCAGTGACTAACGAGGCTGAGCACTGTGTCGTGCATGTGTTGGCCATTTGTATGTCTTCCTTGGAGAACTGTCTAGTTAAGACCTTTGCCTATTTTGTAATTGTGTGATTTGTCTTTTTGTTGTTGATTTGAAAGAGCTCTTTGCATATTCTGGATAGTAGACCTTATCAGACAGATGATCTGTAGGTAATTCCTCCCATCCCTGTTTGTTGTCTTTTCACTTTTGCTCATCTTACTGTAACCAGCAGCACCTTAGATGGTGAGAGGTCTGATGATTAATCTTGAGGGATCTTGGCTCTCCAGGTCCCAGCAGTGCTGGGCGTGGCCTCCCTGTGCCCGTCTTTGCTGGCACTCCTCTGACTCCTGCACATGGGCTGTCTCTGCCTTTGGCATTCCTTTTGTGTGATCATGGGAAAGCCTGGGAGAGCCTCGCTGGGCATTCCCCTGGGGTCTCAGGTCTCTGGGAAGCAGGGGTCAGCCGCATGGCCAGGCACCGCTGGCCTCCATGCCCAGTTGGTGTGCCTGCATCCTGACGGCTCTCCAGACCTGTCCATGCATCCAGGCGGCTCCTGGAGTCCCCACTGCTACACAGGAGCAGGTCCCATCAGCAGTGCCACGAGGGTCAGTCAGGGGTGGGGACGTGGGAAAGACAGCCCAGGCTGTGGACTCTCCCCTTTCCTCAGCCCCTGGGCCTGGGTTCTTGCTGGTGGACTGAGCACACACCTGGGGTGCCAGGCAGACCTGCCCATCCTCCTGCTGAGCATGGAGTTTGCTCAGCGCCCGAGAGTCCAGCGCTGGCCATTTCCCATCATGGTGTGCTCAGTGCAGTGGCCTCCTGGGTCCCTGACAGGGCAGCGCCTGGCCTTCCCCAGCCCACGGCAACTCCTCCCCACCTACAGGTGAGGGGCAGAGTCCATCCACCTCCCCCATGTGCCTGTCACACCCCGTCAATCCTGGTGGCAGGAAGGACACTTCGTTTTCCAAGGAGAGCCACTCACAGTGCTCCTCCTGTCTCCTGGGCAGAGGACAGTACTGCCCACACTGTCCTGCGACGGGCCTGGGCGTGGTGGCCTGCGGAGTCAGCGGGATGGTTTCTCATACGTGTCGTTCCCACCTCACAGAATTAAGGCGGCAGCTGGTGTGAAGATCACGGCTGTGAGAATCAGCAACGAGGACCAGTGGGCGGTGCAGGAGGAGGTGGACCACGGCAGCACCCAGACGACAGCCACCCTGGCCTGCGTGGGCCACCCGGACACCCAGGGCAGGTGAGTGCCAGAGGCCCGAGGCCCAGTGCCGTGGCGGGGCTGGGGACCGTGGGGAACCCAGGGCGGGATATGGCGTCCAGACAGATGTAGCTCCTCCAGTCCAGCAGCGGGCTTCTGATGGGCGCTCGGGCCGAGCTTGGTCCTCTTGCTTTTCATGCTCAAAAGCCTAATGAGGTGGATGGTCCCCAGAGCCACCGAGTTCGCATTGTCACAGTGCAGAGTGTGGTGTTAGTCTGAGGTCACATTGTTGTTATCTGTGACCAGGGGTCAGAAATGTCGTGGGAAAGCAGCACTGATGTCAGGGCCAGAGGAAAGTGGGCGTCTATGAGCAGCCCGAGGCGGCTCCAGCGTTGGGCCATTGTTCCTGACTGCCTAAAGAGAGTCATTTTGCCGATGACACACCGTGCACTGGCGCATGGCTTTGGTCTTAAGCTGGTCACTGGCGCTGCCGGCCAGCAGCCTCTCTTCTCCAGCTGGGGCGCCAGCCTCAGGTAGGCCGGCTGCGCTCACCTGGGCAGCAGAGAGGTCCTCGCTGATGGTCTTGCATCGGGACCCCTGGTGGGTGGCAGGACCCCTTCCCTGCTGTCATGGCCCCTGCCCCCTCCTGTGTGAGGAGCACGCGTCTCCGGTGGTTTTTCAGGTTAATAACTGACCAGGTGTGCAGCCCACCTGATTGTGACCCCCTCGGCTTAGGCCTCACCTGGGTGAGGTGCCAGCTCCTCAGCTGGGCTCATGAACCCCTCGGGCACCTGCCTGCCACCCTGCATTGCCACCACCTGTTTTCTTTCCTTTCTTCTCTGACCTTTAGACACTTTGAGGTCCACAGGCACAGGAGTGGCGGCCACTGTGCTGTTTCCTGAGAGCAGACTGCACTTCTTAGCACACTGAGAGGAGCTGCATGATTGACGGCTCCTGGCCCTGCCCCTGCTCACAGGGACAGCCTGACCTCCTCTGGCTGAGGAAGGGCAGGGATCTGTGGCTGTGGTGTGACAATTTATGCTTATCTAATATCCCTCTAGAATCCATTCCATAATTTAAATAAATAATTGCTTCTTTTGTGCCTTTTGTTGGTCTCTGATATCAAATGAGGTGTGAAACACGGCCCTGGACGGAGCTTTCTGCGAACAGAGAATATGTGACTATAGCCCGCGCAGCGTCCCACAGGAAGCTGTGATCCCTAGGTTGTGACAGCCTTGAGTGGCACTGAGTCTTTAACAGAATATAATGTACAAACGGCCTGAAATTCCGTGATAAGAACTAGACTGTGTCGTGTGGGGAGCCCGCTGTGCTCAGCGGGGGGCAGTGCAGGTCTTAATTTAAAATATTTTAATGAAGACGCCTCGTGAGGCAGTTTGAGTAATAGAGATGAAACCAGAGATAAAGGGTAGTGTTGCCAAAAGAGGGGAGAAAAGATTAGAAAAATAAGCAAATTTGAAAATGTTCAGAACAGATAAGCTGAAGCCAAGGGAATGAGATGGAGGGAATGGCTCTCTGCAAGGAAGCCATGTGCCACGGGCCAGTGGGGACGAGTGCTTCCCTACCTTGTCTGGCTGCCGGGACCCAGAGCTCAGGAGCTGAGCCACCAGGAGCCACAGGAGAGAGCCCTCCTCTTCTAAGCACTGTGGTCGGGCAGAGGGCGGCTCTGCCGTCCACAGGGAACAGGGACACAAAGCCCAGGCTTCCTGCAGAGGGCAGGCCCCGTTGCCCCGGGCTGGCGCCCTGCTCAGGGTGCAGCCGAGCTCAAAGCCAACGAGCACCAGGAAGCGCGACCACGTTGGGAAATCTGGAATCCATGCCTCTGGGGTCTTTGCTACTCTGCCCCAGACATGGTGACAGTCCCCTGGCTTCCATCACTGGAACAAATGCTTGAGACTTCGGGGCCAGGAGGACTCAGACCGTGGCCAAGGTTTTGGCTTGTGGTGAGGGAGTGCCCCATGGCAGGTAGTGTGGGGCAGAGCAGGTATCCACCCACCCCTGGCCTGAAAGAGGGAGGAAGAGGAGGGAGCTGGCTTCATGCTGCGTCCCTCAAGGCCACACCCCGTGACCTAGAGCCTCCTCTGAGGTCCCATAGGCCCCCACCCCATCAGCGCCAGCCCAGATCCAAAGTGGGGCAATCACTAATGAGCAGGGGAGGGCCACCTGTCAGTCACTTTGATGAGCCCAGTGCTTTTTGGTGATATTTAACCACTGGCCATGGAATCAAAGCACAGCACTGATCAGGACGGCCACTGCGTCATGGGTCACGGGGCAGGAATCCGGCCGAGTCTCCCGGTGGCCTTACAGTTCACACCCAAGCTGGGAAAAGGGGCAGCTGTCAGTGGTCCTCACCAGTTCACACTGCCCCCTCGCTGCCGTTTGTTTGAGCTTCTCCTCTCCCTCTGTTCCAGGGTCACTGAGAAGTGAAGTCACATGGAAGGTTGGGCTGTCTTCAGGACCATCTTGTGGGACTCTGTCCTCCATCCCTTATTTTATGTAAAGATTTTGTTGAAAAATCTCCCACACACGTATAGACACACACACACACACACACACATAAAATCATACATTTTATAATCATATGTTTTATATTATATAACTAAACAAAAAACATATCAGGAGCCAGGCATCATTTTAAAAATCTTTCGGGAGAACAACATTTCAAAAATTAGAAACCTGAGAGTCTGAAGTGGACCCTGTCCTTATTCCCACTTGACGGATGTGAGTCAAGGCCCAGTTCAGCTACTCTCAAGGTCCCAGAGCCAGTGTTGGCCAAAGCCGTTGACCCTGGGGCCTGCCTTGACCACTGGCCAAGGCTCTGCAGACGCACACCCAGGGGCCCCTCCGCGTGTCCCCATCCCGCAGCTCTCTGTCCCACTGGATGGAATGCTCAGCAACAGCAATGCCCACAGTGCCAGCGGCCATCTAGCACGGGGACCAGGCTACAGAGGCCCCTCCAAAGACACGGCCACATTCTCACCTCTGGAACACTTGAGCCTGATCTTGTTTGAAGGGCCTTTGCAGAGGTGGCTGATGTGGGCTATAAGGTAGGTCCTGAGCCCCCAGGAGACACAGGGAGATGCAGAGACAGCGGATTCGGATTCGGCCACAAGCAAGGAAGCTGAGGAGCACCTGGAGCCAGCTGGAGCAGGCAAGACCAGATTGTCCCCTGGAGCCCTGGGAGGGAGCATGGCCCTGCAGGCATTTGACTTTGGAAGAATGTGTCTGTTGCTTCAGGCCATCAGGTCTGTGACCTTTGTCACTGCAGCTTGGGGACTTGTCAAGAGCCTGATGGATCTCCTGGATGCAGTCAGAAACTCTGCAGTCTGAGCACAGAACTCTTGGACCCAGGGTTCACAGGCACTGGCCCTTCAGAGAGACGCTCCCAGGTGGCCGGCTGAGCACTGTGGGGGTGTGGACATGAAGCACCGGAAGCAGGTGAAGGTATTTCGTGCTTAGCGATGCTGGGGTTTGAAGGCGGTGGATCTAGAAACACAGGCTCAAGTTCACAGGGGCGATTGCTGTGGGAGCACTTGGCCATCTCTGTGGGAGCACTTGGCCATCGCCGTGGGAGTACCTGGCCATCTCCCTGTGGGAGCACTTGGCCATCTCTGTGGGAGCACTTGGCCATCTCTGTGGGAGCACTTGGCCATCTCCGAGCAGCATCACCACAGAAGTCGACACCAGATTTCAAGAACCAAATGGGTGGGTCTTGGGAGCACCTGCCTTAGGTGCCCCCCTCTCAGGAGGTTTGTTTTAATTTCTCTAGAAATTCTCCTGTGAGAGGAGGACCCTTCTCCTACCCCCAAAGGATCAGATCTCAGAAGAAAAGAAAAAAACAAAGTGCTTTCAAACACTCCCTCTTTTCCTAACGGGTGGGGGGCAGCAACTGGTGGGTTTCTGCAGGAGTAACAGAAGAGCTCTTAGGCCAAACGCAACCGGTGTGCGATCGTGGAAAACCTAAAAAACACAGCCAAGTAGAATGGGGAGTCTCAAGTCACCCCAGCCCATGATCAGCAGTGGCCATTGCTGACCTTTGGGTAGTGGACGCGTGTAGACATGCTCACCTGTGTGTGCAAACAATGTCCATCTGCACGTTAGGCTCACTGGCTCAGCTTCGCCAGCTGCCAGTTCCTGGGGTGCTCTAGAGGGAACACGAGTTCCCTGTGTCTCGTAATTCTCAGAAAGAGAGGCCAGTGGGGCAAAGAGGAGCGAGGCCTCAAGTCAGCGTTTGGGTGGAGTTTGGTGGCCTCCCTGAATTCCAGATGTTGGTGACATTGTTCCAGGTGACGGACAGCTGGGCCTTCGCAAGCCGGGCTGGTCTCCTGCATGGTCAGGTCTTTGTGAAAGAGCAGAGCAGAGCCCCTCTGAGGCCCCCCGCACCTGGGAGTCCCACGTGACCTTTCTCCCCAGGGTAGGTGTCACTTCCGCCACAGGGGTTGACTCTCATGGTTCCCTTTCTTAGGCAGAAGAGGAACTGGGGAAACCGGGGTCTGTCCCCACAGGTCTGCAGCTGGGGGGTTCTGTGAAGCCCTCGGCCACCTCGCAGGTGGTCAAGGACACTGGGTCACAGGACAGCTGTGCTGTTGCCTCTCCTTAAGTCATTGCTTCCCATTGTCCATGTGTCTGTTTATCCCTTTGACACTGATTGTGTGCACTGTTGGCGTGTCGTGATGTCACCCTCTCATGCCATCAGGATGTGTGTGCCATGAGCTAAGTCTGTCACACAACCATGAGACCTGTCCCAGACCTGGTGCCATCTCTGATAGGAACAGCTTCTGAGTGGCCGCCTCTGCCCAGCCCTCCAGTGTCCTGCGGAAGGTCCTCTGGGCCTGGCAGCTCTCCGTGGGCTCAGACTCTGCCAGCGCTGCCCACACCTTTGCAGGAGACGAGAGGAAGCACACCCAGGAGAAGGGACCCGTGTCTTTGGAAGGGACACTTGATTTGACTTGTCCAGTTGGGCTGCCCCACGGAGGGGGTGGGGAGCCGTCTTTGGGGTTCTGGTGACCCTACTTAACTTCTGGTGCTAATTGCAGCTATTCCGAGCCCTGGGGACAGAGGGGCTGGGTTTCTCTTGGGGCTGGGTCCCAGCTCCGAGTCCGACACACACTAGCTAGTGAGAGACTGGGGTGCATGAGGACAGAAGGCTTCTGGCCCTGAGGGGCCCTCCGATCCGGCAGCACAGGTTCTGGGGCTGCAGGGGAAGTGTTGGCCCTCAGGATGTGACGTCACAGGGCTGGTTCCTTCCTCTAGGGCTCTGTGGAAGGGGATGGGAGGTCCCAGAGCTCAATGTGATGGAGGGCATGAGAGTGGGGAGGCTCCAAGAGAGAGTTGGGCAGGGAGAGGGAGTATGGTCAGCTCCAAGACGGGGAGGGGACAGTTAGCCATGAAGAGCTTTGAGGAAGACCATCTAAGCAGAGGAGGAGCAGGTGCAAAGGCCCCACAGGAAGGTGTAGTGGCTTGGTGGGTGGCCCCGGGCAGCACAGAGACAAGCCAGGGGGCCCAGAGCTCTGTCTCCTGAGGGTCGTCTCTGTACCTGGCGTCCTGTTCACCTGCGGGGCGCAGCGTGAGAGAGAGGGGCACACTGTGTGTCTGGTGGTGATAAACCTGGAACAACAGAGCCAAGCAGGGAAAGCGACAGCGTCACTGGGAGACTCCTGTTCAAGCAGGGTGGCCCAGGGTGCTTCCCTGAAGAGCAGAGCTTGCAGGAGGGTGGGGCCAGGCTGGAGAGGGGAGGGGACCTGTGTCCTAGAGCCCCCGAGGGAGCGGCCCTGGTAAGGCAAGCACCCAGAGGAGAGGGCCAGGCCGAGGGGCTTCGCTGGCTGTGGTTGATGTTAGGATGAGGCCACGGCGGCCAAGGCCTGCTGCCCCGCTAGGGGGCGGGCTGTGGACGTGAGTCTTACCTTGGCCCGCTGGGAGCTCAGGTGTTCTCAAGTTCACTGCTGATGTCCCACTTGGCATACTTGACAGAAGTTCAGGCCTTAGCAGCAGCCGGTGCCTCACCCTGAGGTATGGGCTGGGCAGGAGGCGGCTGGCTGGGTGTTGGCCGGGGTGGTGGATGCCAGTGCTGCACACTTCACCCTCACTCGGCTCTGGTCAGCCTCCACGTTTGTAAGGGCTATTTTTCTTCCCCATCTGCTCCCCACAAACAGCTTCCATAGTTATACATTTGGCCTGGAAATATGGGAAAAGCACTTCTGAGTGAAAGGTCAACTCGGCCAAGGCCAAGGGCAAGGCCAAGGGCGGAGGCGTCTGCTTGGTGTGCGTATCTTACTCCAAGGAGTGCAGGGCAGACCCCTCTGTCTTCTGAGGGTGCTGTGGGCTCCCCCTGGGAGGTTCTGCCAGGCAACTTCAGAACCAGCCCCCACGGCTCTGCTTGGGTCTTTGAAGTATGTTTTTTTATTTTTAATTTATTTTTATTTTTTAAAATTGTAGGGTTACAGGATTTAGATCTGGCCTTGAAAATGACCATTGCCTTCATTAGTTTCAAAGGGTAGAGTTGAGCGAGGACCCAGTCTCTGGTCAGGGCCTTTGCCTAGTGAGATGGTGACCCTCAGGCAACACCAGACTCTTCAGCAAGGAGGCTCCTGGGCTTGCACTCCAAGCCTTTGTTTCTGGAATGACCTTTCCATCGTCCCTCCTTCAAATGCTCTGGCTATCTGGGATGCTGAGGTCTCAGCTGACTGTCTTCCTGGAACAATGCTGGGGCAGACGGCGATGGTCCCGTGTCTGTCTGCGGCCTGGGCCCAGCTCGCTTTTCTCTTGCCACACACGAGGTCACCAGCGAGACTCTCTTTTTTCCTTTTCTGTGCATTGTGTTCCTTGGAAGGGGGTTGTGCAAATCAAGTATCAAACACACGTGTGGTGGGAGTATCCGGTTCCTGTTGCTGATGGGACAGATTACCACATGGTGGCTTTGGACAGTGCAGATTTATTCGTTTGCATTTCTGGGAGGCGGAAGTCTAAAGTTAGTTTCTCTGGGCTAAAATCAGTGGTTGGCAGACTCATCACCTCCAGCAGCTCCTGGGGACATCCTGGCTCCTTGTCTTCTCTGCCTCTGAGGCTGCCCGCTCCCCCCCTCAGATTCCCGTCATTCACATTGCAAGTCCTTCCTGCCACACAGGGGACATGGCCACAGGTTCTTGAACCGAGGTTGTCACATTGTAACTAAGTTGAGGTCACATCAGAGGGAGGGGGACCTTTTCCAATAGGATTGGTGTCTTTAAAGCAAGGGGGATGGGGACCTGGGCACAGGCAGAACCCCGTGAGAAGCCCATGGCAGAGATGAGAGTGGCACACCCACCAGCCCAGGAGCCCTGAGGAGCGCCAGTGACCATCGGGCTGGCACAGCCCCGCTCCTGCCCTCTGGAGAGATGGTGCTGATGCTTGACTTTGACCTTCCAGCCTCCAGAGCTTCGGCTTTGCTGTGGCCGCCCGGGAGACTCATATGCTGCCTCTCCTTCCACTGTCCCCTCCCTGTCTGCAGACGGTGGCAGGACCACAGGTGGCACTGTGGCTGCCATGGCTCTGGTGGTCCTTCTCCTCTGAGTTTCAGAAACATCTCCCCAAGAGAAAATGCAAGCATTCTGCAATGCAAGTGTCCTCTCTGGGCACCAGGAGGATTGTGACCTTCAAGCCAGCGTCCTCTCTAGAATGTGCTAGGTTGGTGATTACGGTGGGTGCAGTTTCCAAGAGTCAAGCTGCCCAGCTGATGGAACTTGACTGTGAGCTTCTAGGTGGGAGAGAGGCTCAGACAGCACCTTACACAGGACGCCGTGGCCTTGCCTCCATCCGCCCAGGGTGGCTGCCTGCGGGGGGACGCCTGTGGACAGAGGCCTCTGAAACTGTAGCCCCCAGTAAACTTCCCTTCCTCTACCTGCTCTGGGCAGGTCTTTGTTGCAGCTGACTGAACTCACACTGACTGCTAGAGGCCAACTACCAGGAGATCCCTGAGCCAGTGTGTGTGGAGTCTGGGCTACGTGGGGAAGTGCGGGGCTGAGGCCACCAGCTCTTTGCTTTCTCCTAAGTGGACAAGGTGGCTCCTTCTCCTTTTCTTCTTAAATCCCATGAATCATTCATTTCAAGCCACTTAAAAATGTGGATAATATTGTAACACACACCCACTTACCACGCAGCTTCGTCACGGTTTAATATGACCCCCAATTTGCTGCAGAGCTTAAAAATAAAAGCAAAACCAAAGCTCTTCCTGGCGCATTCTCCTTCCTCTCTCCTTAGTTAACCACAATGCTGAATTTTGTGTTTATTGGTTTTATGAATATTTATGAGCTTTTACTGCATAGGTGCCTTTCCATAGATAGTGTACTTGGCATGTTTTCTGACTTTATATAAATAGATGGTGCTATAAGAATCATTCTGCACATTGTCTCTTGCCCAATGCAGCATTTCCCAAAGAAATCCCTGTGGCTGGTAGGGCTCCCTCCTTCTTCCGTCCCTGTGCCGTGTAATACTCCACATGTGGACATTCCACCACTGACCTCTTCTTCCATTGATGGATGATGCTATTTAAAACTTTTGCTTTTATAGATTTTAGTGCCCACTTTTGTATGTGAAATCTTAAAAATTTGCACTAGTTTCTCTAGTGAGCAGTGAATTTTAAATGGAGGGTTGCAAACCATTAATGAAGGTGTCCAAGAAAGGAATAGATCAGCACAGAATAGAGGGCATCACAGCCCAGAGCAGTGAGGGAAGCTACTGTGTCCTGAAGCTCCAGGGGCTTGGGGTTACAGAGGACCAGCCCAAGCCCTGGGGTCTGGACCACGCAGGGAGCTACCCTGTCCTTGGGTTTATACACCTTCAACTTTCCATCTCCTGCCAAACTGGTCCCCAAAGTGGTTGCATCAGTTGGCAAATTGTGTTTGAGGATAAAAAGTCTCTTAACTTTGGGAAACAAGGGTTCCCCGAGGGTGGCCTCATGTGTCTTGGGTGCTCTTCTGGTTGGTACTTTGGGTCTGCCGTTGAGCTTCGTGGAGAAGCACTCATGCCACTTAATCTCTTTGCTGTCAAGAGGCAGAATTAAGTTATTCCCCTTTTTAAAAAGAGTGACTCAAGTAGGGAATAATGGATGCAAAATGCCATAGTTAAATATTGGAGAGAAGCTGATGGATTGGCTGCCACTCGGATCTTGCTGTAAAGGGGAGGAAAGCGATATTTAATCACTTTCAAAAACGAAACCAATGATGATGAATTCGATGCCTTCGGATGTGGAGTGACTCATTAGGGCCTTATTATTTTCCAGTAATAAAGGGACTAGTACCCTCCATCTCCTCCTTGATTGCATAGTTGCAAAGCAGAGAAATGTTTACTTTAAGTTAGCCACCAGGTCCCCTGAACTGCTTCAATATGCAGGCTAGGGCTTACCATTGGCTCTGTGGGCATTTCCTCCATGTCAAATTGGCAACCCATAAACCAATTTTATTTGATTTGTTGAGTTTTCTTTTTATTTATTTTTTTTTGGGCCGACATTTAAATGTATATCAGATTTGACTTAAAAAATATACATTTTGGACATTTCTGGATAAATGTATATCAGATTTAACTTAAAAAATATACATTTTGGACATTTCTGGATAAACTGAAAAACTGGCGATTTTGAGCCCCAGATGGCCAGGACCACGGGAGCTGATGGCTGCTTGGCCAGGCTCTGGCTGACACAGTCCTCTCTGGTCTCTAACGGCCTCCCCCAAAAAACAACCTCGGGTTGGGAACTAGTTGACTTTTATTATTAAGTACACGGTAGAATTTTTCTTCTAGGATAAAAGCATTTCTTGATATCAACACTTATGACCTCTGTGACCTTGAAGAAGTTATTGAAACTCCTCTTGCCTCAGCTTCCTCCACTTTAAAACAGGGGGCATTTTGTACTTGTCCAATAGGGTGGTTGTGGGGTTTAAGGATGTTATTTATGCAAAATGCTTGCAACATCATCTGGCACAGGATAAATGGCCCCTAAGAATCAACTGAATTAATGGACTGAATTAATATCATTAGTGTCCATGTCTGTATCCGAAGGGGCGGGGAGGTGGACGAGGGAGCGTTTCTCTCTAACAGTGAAGAATGTCCCGTGATTGATACGCAAGCAAAAGGTCTCCGTGTTGAAAGAAACAGTGCAGAACACCCACTAGGAATAGACCTGAGTACCTATGACAAATACACAGGGAGGAGATGCCATGAAGAACTTAATGAGCTGGTAAAAGGGCTTAGATTTCCAGAGTTTCTTTCTAAATGCAAATCAGGTGAGTCTGAGCCTGTGAGGAAGCCTGCCTGGGTCTCACCCCGTAGGGTGCCAGGAGCAGCCCTGGGGATGAGGAGGGGACTCACCCAGTTCAGGTGAAGGGGCTGTCCTAGAGGCAGGCGTGGCCTGGGGCTTGAAGGTACCCAGCTGCCCTCGTGGAGACAGAATCTTTCCTGGAACAGGCTCCCGGGGAGATGAAAAGATGCGCAAAACACAAAGCATTTCACCCTCCTGAACCCTCTTCTTTGACAGTTTCTTCCCCGGCAGGTAGCACCCCAAAGACTCAAATCCAAATGTAGCACTTTTAAAAGAATTTTCCTCTAAACCTTATTTAAAAAAACAATAACATAAACAAAAATATGCCATTAGGGAAATGAAATTGGGTCCTCAAAGAGAATTTCAAGGTATATTCTATTTTTCTCCCTGGAAATGCTTTTAGAATCTACTTTTACCTGTTTCAAAGGCAAAAAGAAATAAAGTAATAGCTTTGCCAGAGGCCTGGGCCATGATTTATTGAGGAGTGGAAAAGACAGGAGGTTTAGAAGGTGTCCAGGAGAGAGGAGGGCTGTGAAATCTGCTGTCCACGGGCTGTTTCTGCCTCTGGGGACACAGGCGGGCGGTGTCTGGACCAGAGACGCAGAGAGCTGCTGTGGTTTCCTGTCAGCAATGCTCAGAGATCACGAATTTGGATGCTACCTATGAACCAGGGTCGTGAATTTGTCAAGATTAAAATCAAGTCTCCAGAAAAGAAAGGCATTGCTATGTGTCCAAAACTCAACTCCACGTGCAGGGCACACTGGGACCTTACACATAAAGGAAAGCACACCTCCCCAGGGCCCAGCTTAAGGGAGGAGAGTCTCTCATTGGCTATCCTCCTTATTCTGACCAGAACGTCTTCCTTTATCATCTACTAAGGGCCTACCCTGTCCCGAGGCACTGAGCACCATACAAGACTACCCCTCCAACCCCACAGCAAACCCAGAGTAGGCATCAGTCCCTGCCCTGTGTCACAAGGAATGAGCTGCCTGTGGTCCCACAGCCTGCAGATGACAAGGACTGGATGTAACCCCGCTCTGGCCACAAAGACCTTAATTTTAAGTGACTGAAGTATTTATCTCCCTCTGCAAGATTCCGGCAAGTCACACGATTGGATTCCCTGCCTCAGGAGGGCTCCAGGGAGCCCGGGACCAAGCCTCGATACGGGGGTTGGTTTTCAGTCTGTTTTCTTCCTTCTCAAGATTCCCTGCCTCAGGAGGGCTCCAGGGAGCCCGGGACCAAGCCTTGCTACGGGGGTTGGTTTTCAGTCTGTTTTCTTCCTTCTCAAGATAGAAAGCGCATTTATCTTAAATTGAAATGGAAACATTGTAATTAAACATTTATAACCAAAGCAGATTTACAGCTATGGTGCTTCCATTTCTCACTGTCAACAGATGCCAGAGAAGCTAAATAACCCATTGAAACTCTAAGAAAAATGTTTTTCTGTTTTTTAAAAAATCTGTTAACAATGGTAGACTTTATCCTGTTTGTTTTCCCTGGTGCCTTAGTGACAATGATATAGAAGGCACTTGTGCCCCAGAAATTGAGCTAGACCGGGAAGGGCAGGGCTTGGGGGAGGAGCCCGTCCCCGTGGTTTGTTCCCGTTGCCTTCCCCATGGTTGGGCAGTGGCATCTATTAGGTATGTGTTGGCTGAGGGCCATGTCCTCTGTGACCCTCCTGCTCTTCCTTTCCCTTGAAGACGCAGAGGGCTCCTCGGCACATGACAGACTTGGGATCCACGACCTGACACGACTCCGTGAACCACTGGAGTGATATCTCACTTTTTAAATTCATGCTTTGCCATTTGCATGGAACCACGTGGTTTATTTTACTCTGTGATTTGAAAAGTAATGCAAAGTCGCGGTTGAAAAATTGAAAAACCGGGAAAACCCACAGCCACCTTTTTTCTATAGCCCCCACTCAGTGTCCTTATTCTCTCATTTTTTTTTTTACATTCTCCACAGTTTTCTCCCCTGCTTTTTTTGGAGGGGAGGGGAGGAGGGCTTCATATTCATCACACCCCAGTTGTTCATAGGATGTTACATAGTTCACTTCACCTTCCCATTGGAGCCCTCAGGCTGCCTGCCAACGTCTGTCATTCTAGTCAACATGCGGACCCTTGTCTTTCAGACGCAACTCCAGGTGCTGTGGTGCCGTGAGCTGGTATTTTTAAGGCTTGCCACCTGCATTGGGAAGTGACTCAGAGGGGATGTGGGTTTTGCTGTGGGGAACACTGTGGGTGTGGTCATGTTCCCAGTCAGTTGACGTTCAGGAAAGAGGCTGTCTTGGGGAATCTGGTGGGGCTGATGGGATCCAACCCAATCAATAAATGGGCCAAGGAACTGAACAGATGCTTCTCAGAAGGTGATATACAATCAATCAACAAACATTCAAAAAATGCTCAGTATCCCTAGCAATTAGAAATGCAAATCAAAACTACACTAAGATTTCATCTCATGCCAGTCAGAATGGCAGCTGTTATGAAGACAAACAACAGTGTTGGCGAGGATGTGGGGAAAAAGGTACACTCTTACATTACTAGTGGGACTGAAAATTTGTGCAACAAATCTGGAAAGCAGTATGGAGATTCCTTGGAAAACTGGGAATGAAACCACCATTTGACCCAGCTATCCCACTCCTCAGTCTATACCCAAAGGACTTAAAAACAGCACACCATAGGGACACAGCCACATCAATGTTTATAGCAGCACAATTCACAATAGCTAAGCTGTAGAACCAACCTAGATTCCCTTCAGCAGGTGAATGGATAAAGAAGCTGTGGTAGATATGCACAAAGGAATATTACACATGGCATTTGCAGTTAAATGCATGGAGTTGGAGAAAATCATGCTAAGTGAAGTTAACCTATCCCCCCAAAATCAAAGCCTGAATGTTTTCTCTGATAAATGGATGCTAATCTATAATGGAGTGGTGGTGGGTCATGGGAGGAAAGGAGGAACTTTAGATAGGGCAAGTGGGAGGGAGAGGTGGGGAGGGGGCATGGGAGTAGGAAAGGTGGTGGAATGAGCCTGACGTCCTGACCCTAAGTACACGTATGAAGATGTGAATGGTGCGACTCTACTTTGTATACACTCAGAGACATGAGAAACTTTGCTGTTTGTGCACTATGAACCGAAATGCATTCTGCTGTCATGTATCACTAATTAGAACAAATAAATTAATTAATTAGAAAAAATCAGAGCACCTGGTGTGTAACCTCATGCCGACCACCCAAGGCTTGAGACCAGAGCTGGGTCTGGGAGGAAGGAATTCTACTGTGGTCACCAGCCTGCTACCCGTGCCGTGGGCTCTGGGTTTGCCACCATCACAGAAGCAATCCTTGGCCAGACATCCTGTGGCATCCAGCGCCCGCCCACCCACCCGCCCGTACCCGCAGCTGGTGGCAGATTCTGTTTCTTCCTGGAATCCTGACTGATGCTCTGCACCAGCAAGAAGGGTCTGGCCTGCTCATTTTGTCCACTCTCACGTGCCTGGATGGGATCATCTTTACATTTTGCCTATTTGATAAGCGTAAAGTGTGCTCCATGTTTTCTGCATTTCTTTTCTCCTGATGGGACCAAAACCTTCGAGGGTTTTTCCGCTTGCCTTTCGCCCTCTGGAGTGATCTTTTCGAGTCTCCAGTTTGTAGCCTATGGGGGAGGAGGCGGGCTCTGCATATCTGCCTCTAACTGACATTGACCAGGGACCGGGCACAGAACCCCTGCTGCCTGCTCTTGCCAGTCGTAAACGTGTTGCCTCTCAGCCCCCAAACTCGCCCGTCCACGCCTGCTGGGGGATGAGGCGCTGGGCTCAGCTTGCTTCTTGACCGTGAGCACCCGGCTCTGAGCCCTGGCTGTGTGATCCCAGGGCAGAGTCCTGGCCAGAGCAGGGAACCTTCCTCCTGGGCCCTCCCGGGCAGACACTGCATGTCCAGGACTCGAGATGCCCCACTAGCTAGAGGACTCCAATTCCCTGACCATCACAGGAGCAATCAGCCTTGGCCACCTGCACCTGGGCCTCTCACACTCAGGCCACTGCCCCCTGCTGGTGGGTGCTCTTCACAATCTGATCCAGCTCTGCCTGCTGATCCCTGGCCAGCTCTAGGCTGGGCCTCCTGCTCTGCCTTCCAGGAGCGGAGAACTCTCTTTCTCCAGTAGGGTCTAAACTCCAGTGTTAGAGAGGGCTCCTCAGTCCCCAGCCAGTGGGCTTCTTTCTTCGGTGCTCTCCATCAGATCCAGGGTACTATTCTGTGTTTTTTTTTTTTTAATTTTTTAATTTTACCTCGATAAAATTTGGTCAATAATTATTATATTAAAATTTTCTTGTCAAATTCCCAATCAGACAGACTATAACCTATCAACTTGTGAGGCTAGAGGAGGGGATTCAAAATATGCACTTATATCACAGGTCTGTAAACAGCAAGTGCTCAATGAATGTTAGTTATTATTGCCTATGACATCACAGTATTTTTTGTTGATTTTTATGAGCTATTTACATATTAAGGTGTGAACTTTGGAACCTTAGAAAGGTAACAAGATCGAATGGCCTACAGAGTACCCACTTAGAAAGCCTGACTTGATGTTCATTAAGGAGGAGCGGGGCTTAAGCAGAGCCTAAGAGTAAGAGAAACGTGGCTTTGGATTGCATCTCTGTACTTTGCTAATTTTGGGAAAGTCCTTTAGCCCCTTCTTACCTCTTTTTAAAAAAAATCCACAAAGCTTAAAACTACATTTCAGGTTTGCTGGGAAGTTTTCCTTAAGTAAGAGACATCCATATATATTTTTCCTTTTCCTCCCCAGTCGGAGTCACTCATTGTCACCAAATGTGAAGGACCTCAGTCAGCTCTTGTGCCAGCCTTGGGAAGCCACCAAGGCAGGGGTCACTCTGCCCAGTTTGCAGACGCATGAAAACCGAGGCACAAAGTCATGGCCTGTTTAGCTCCATGCAGCTGATTAACAGCAGGGACAGGAGAGCGGCAGGGGGTGTGGTTTACTGTACTCCTCACCAGTAAATCCTCCTGTACTGCGTGGATCAGGGTGACTGTGCCTTTGTCACTTTGAAGTGACCCTCTTTATTTTGGTTTGTGCTTTTTGCTTTAGAATCTACTTTGAAGTAGCTATGTTCCATCGTTTTTCTTTTGGTCACTTAATGTTAACATGGCATGAATGTTTTTTTCAAACTCTTAATTGCAACCTGTGTGTCTGATATCTTTGGATATGTCTGTGTTTTTTATTTTGATACTTTTTGCTGGCCTGTCAATCTTTGTCTATTATTTGGCATATTTTGTCAATTTACATTTAATGTGATTACCAATATATTTGTGTTTAAATCTATGATTACTATGAGTTTTACCTTGATCATTCCCGTCCTGTGTTCCTTTCTTTTGTATTGAGAAAGGGAAAGGATGGGATAAAATATTCTCAATTAGCTCCAAAACCATGCACTTTTTTTTTTTATGATTGCTTCCATGGCTTCTCTAGAGAATTTGACATATCACTTTTATTTACCAAAGTCTAATATTAATAGTCAGCATATTTCCTGATAATTCCTTATAACATATTGATTCCATATATCGAGTGCCCCAGTTATGTGCGGTGTTGTGCAGGCAACGCTCTCTCTCAGGGTCTTCGGAGATTAATGCCACTCATTTTACCTAGGCATCTGCCTTTTCTTCTAGTTTTGTCCCTCCTGTGTTCTCGTCACCCTCTGGGCTCCCTGTCCTTCCCTCTATAGGATTCTGCTCAGCGGTGCCTGCTGTAGGAACATGAGACCAGGTTCTGTTGGTCTGGAAGTGCCTTTGTTTCATTTTATTCTGGCAGAGCCCTTCTCCTGGCAGTCGAGATCTAAGTTGGCAGTCATTTCCTCCAGCACTCTGAATACATCACGGCCCTGTCTTCTGGCTCATGTTGTTTCTGTGGAGAAGTCAATGTCAATCGAACTGTTTTTACTTTATGGTAATTTTTCTTCTTCTGTGGCTGATTTTTTTAAAAAATAAAAAAAATTTGAGGTGTGATTTGGATACAATAAGACACATCCATTTAAAAGGTTCATTCTGATGAGTTTTGACAGATGTATTCACCCGACTAATCACCACTACAATTCAGATCAGAATACCGCCATGATATCTGGTGTTTCCTGGAGCTGCCTCCTGACAACGTTTCCCAGCCCTGTTTGCAGGTGGCTTCTCACCTGGAGTGTCATGCAGATGCAGAGGTGTGTCTGGCCTCTTTTGCCCAGCAGCACGGGGCTTGGAGGTTCCTACTTGATCTCCGCCTCCCCACCCCAGTAGCATTCCAGCACACAGACACTTCTCTGTTCCTCGGTTCATGGTCATTTAGGTTGTTTCCACTTGCAAGTGGCTGTGGACATTCATGCCTCACTATGGTGTGGATGTAGGTTTGCATTTTCTTTGGGTAATTACCATGGAGCAGGATTCCTGGACCCTATGGAAAGTGTATTTGTTAGTCAGCTTTTAGTTGCTGTGACTAAATGCCTGACCCAAACTACTTAGAGGAGCAAAGGTTTACTTTGGCTCACAGTTTCAGAGGTTTCAGTCCGTGATCAGCTGGCGCCATTGCTCTGGGCCTGAGGTGAGACAGAACATCATGGTGGCGGGTGTCGCAGAGAAAGACTGCTCAACTCATGGCCGCTGGGAAGAGAGAGAGGGATGGGGGCCAGGCATGAGACAAGGCCATCCTCTTAGGGTGCGCCCTGTGGTGACCTGCTTCCTCTGACTAGAACCTACCCGCCATACTCCATTCAGATGATCAGCTCATCAAGTGGATTAATCCACTGAGGCAGTCAGAGTCCTCATGATCCAGTCATGTCCTAAAAGCCCCACCTCTGACATTGCTGCACTGGGGGCTGAGCCTTCAGGCACATGGGACTTCAGGGGAATATTCCAGACCCAAACCACAACAGTGCACCTGCGATCCGTGCCATTGCGCTTCTTCCAGGGCCACAGGAGAGGTCCAGTGGTGCTCGTCCCCGTGTCCTGTGGTGTTGTCAGTCTGGTTTTGGCCACTGCCAATCATAGAGAAGGGTCTCGCGGTGGCTTTAGTTACTTTTCCATTTCCATGACAACTAAACATGTGGAATGCCTTCTCCTGTGTTCATTTGTTGTTCGTGTATCTGTGTTTTGGGGGAAGAGGGGAATATCTGTTCAAAAGTCGACCATTAAATGAATCAGGTGGATTATTTTCTAGTTAATAAGTTGTACGTGCCTCGGGTCCACACTATCTTGGTTTTCTTGACACTGAGTAGTGGAAGAGCTTCCGATCTCACCTTCTCTTTCAACATTGTTTTGCTGCTGTCTTTGGATTTTCATATAAATTTTGGTTTATATTTATTATTTTGTATTTAAAAAACCCTCTGAGATTTTGATTTGGGTTACATTGTACCTATAGTTTACTTTTGGGGAGAACTAATGTATGTAATAGTAATGTTGATTGTTATGACCTATGAATATGTTATGCCTATCAGTTTAGGGAGGTCTCTTAAAATCTGCTTAGCAGTGATTTTGAGTTTTTAGGATAAAAATTTTTACAAATTTTCTTAAATCTACCCCTAAGCATTCCTGTTTTTCATTTTTCAGTTCTGTTGCAGATGGTATTATTATTTAATATTTAATTGCTAATTTACAAAGAGTTTATGTTTTTATATTGACCTTGTGTTCTGTGATTTTACTAATACTTCAACTTTTTAAAAAGTTTTCTACATAAACAACCATTGATTTTCTTACAGAAACAGACAGCTTATTTTTCGTCCCTATTTTTGGGATCTCCAGTGAATTTGTGTACTGAAGTGGGAGGGTACATGGCCTTTCCCCACAAGACCTGTGTTAGCTGCTGCGTGTGCATGTTTCATGAAACTGAGAAAGTTTCCTTCAATTCTTTCTTTGCTGAGAGGAATTTTCATATCGAATTGTGTCAATTTTTTTCTTTTCACTTTTTGAAATCATTGTTTAAACTTTTTAAGCTGTTATTATGGTGAAGTTCACTGATTGGTTTTACATGTTAAATGAACCTTGAATTCCTGAAACTCACCTATTTGATTATAATTTACGATTCTACTTATTGATCAGTAGTTTCTCTTTTAAAAAAAATTTTTTTATATGTATAATACATTTAAGTTGTTGATAGATCTTTATTTATTTATTTATATGTGGTGCTGAGAATCGAACCCAGTGCCTCGCACATGCTAGGCAAGCGCTCTGCCACTGAGCCACAACCCCAGCCCCCTCAATAGGTTCTCTTTGTTAACATTTTGTTAAGGTTTTCTGTGCTTATGTGAATGAGAGACCTTGGTCTTTTACTTTTTTTTCTATTTTTGTGTCTTTGTGTGGTCTTGTTATCAGGGCATTGTTGCCTTATAAAACCAACAAGAAAGGGTTAACGTCTCTTTCACTTTCTAGAAGAATTTGAAAAGAATTGGCATTATCGTTTTCCCTTAAATGTTTGGTAGAACTGACCATTTAGCCATCTTGCCTTGTAATGCTCTTAGGGGGAATTTTTTTTTTAATCAGGGTCTGAACCTAGGGGTGGTTAATCACTGAGCCACATCCCAGCCCCTTTTATTTTATTTGAAGGGGTCAGGGTCTTGCTAAGTTGCTGAGAGTAGCTTTGAGCTTGCAACCCTCCTGCCTCAGCCTCCAAAAGGAGGAATATTTTTAACTATAAAAAATAACCCTATGGTTTTCTTTCCCCTTGGTGACTTGCAGTCATTCCTGTTTTTATACCCAGCTGTGTGCCCTGTAATGACGGTGCAGCCAACGCAATGGCGTATGCTACTGTCTCCTGTGGGCATGAAGAAGTGCCCCTCAGAGAATCCCGTGGTGAAGGCTTGGGGTCCAGAGGTGGGGACTGGGAAGCCATTGTAGATTAATCATGGAGGGACTCACAGCTGACGGCACTGTTGGGAGGTGGGGGAAACTGGAGGAGGTTATCTTGTTCCTGGCCCTTCCTCTGCTTCCTGGCCACCATGAGCTGAGCAGCTCTCCTGTGCCACATCCTTCCCAAACGATGCAGCATGTTATGGGGGCCCAGAGTGGTGGAACTGGCTGCCCTGGGGCTGAGACCTCTAAAATCATGAGCCAAAATAGACCTTCCTCCTCCAAGGAGGAATCCTGTTGCGTCTGTCCTGGTGGTGAAAAGCCAAGTGTGCCAGGGCCACAGGGCTGGGTCTGTGGGTCACTCAGTAGGTTCACTCAGTAGCACACTTGATGGGGGCCTGTCAGGATGCGTCTCCCTCCTCAACCGTGCGTGGCTGTGTCTGTCACACAAAATCCAACACTCTAGCTTTTCTAGTCATTCACTTTAGTTTTTCTATTCACTATATGGACTTTTAAATTTTATGGTATGAGGGCTATTTTTGTTTCTGTTTTTTTTTTTTTTTGATGCCAGGGCTTGAACCCAGGGGTTCTCAATCACTGAGCCACATCCCCCAACACTTTTTATTTATTATTCGGAGACAGGGTTTCAAGGAGTTGCTTAGGCCCTTGCTAAGTTGCTGGGGCTAGCCTTGAACTTGCAATCCTCCTGCCTCAGCCTCCTGAGTTGCTGGAATTACAGGCATGTGCCTGGTTTATGGTATGAGATTTTTTTAAAAAAAATTTTTAAATTTTACTTATTCTAATTAGTTATATATGACAGCAGAATGCAATTCAATTCATATTACACAAATAGAGCACGTTTTTTCATGTCTCTGGTTGAATACAAAGTAGAGTTACACCATTTGTGTTTTCGTATGTGTACTCAGGGTAATGATGTCTGTTTCATTCCATCGTGTTTCCTATGGTATGAGTTTTAAATGAGCATGTCGGTGACTTTTTTGTAGACTGCAAGGAGGACTTGCGTTTTCCCATCATCTCTCCTCTCTGTCTTCTTTCCCATTTTTCTTCAAGATTCCAAGAACTGTCAGCCAGGGGCCAGGAGAGAGCAGTAGGGAAGGGGGCTCTTGGCTGCCCTCTGCTGGCTGTGTGTATGTTTCTGCACATTTGGTCTCTGGGCTCAATTTCTTCTTCTTCCTCTAAAAAAGGATTAACCCAAACTCTCCAAATTCTCTTCCTGCTCTCACGCGTCTATGATCTATCATGAGGAAATTTAATTGTTGGAGAGACTCATCATCAGCGTTACTTAAGACCTTTGACTTTTATGTAAATTATATATTGAAAACGAGCCTCACCCCCCAAAATCACTAGAATCCTTTAGCATGGGCATTTCTCAAATGACAACTAGTCTGTTAGTTTTGAAATGATACAGGATTCCGCAGGGACAGGTGTGTGCCCATGCAGGTTGGAAGGGGACTTTGTAGAGTGCTCCTTGTCCACGTTCTACTCCTGGCGATTCCAAATGCCCATGAGCTTGTTAAACTGCCATTTTGTGGGAGACGGATGACTGTCACCAACCCCAGAGAATGCAGGAATTCTCAGCCTGGTGTGTGCCGACTCTTCTTGTCACAGTGCCACCTCCAATCACAGCGCCCTTTTGGATTGTCCCTGCCTTGTTAATTACTGTTTGGGCAGCTTGTCCTAATCCCCTACCCTAGGAACAGGGCCAGGCCCAACAGAAGCCGTCTCTTGTCCTGTTGCATTTACTATTGTCCTGCTTCTGCACATGGCCCTGGAGGGCTGAATGGCGCTTTCAAGTAGGGCTGGTTTTACCAGAGGCTGGGGGCCTGGCTCCGACCCACCCACGCAGACGAGGACCTGTCGTGAATGCTGAGTTTCTGTTTTCAGAAGCTGGGAGCCGTGTTATCATCACTACGACTTTACCGTTCAGAGGTGCTGCAGCCTGGCTTGGGTGTGGCCACGAAACAGACTCACAGGGGGAAATGGGAATATGTGTGTGGGGCTCCTGCACCTTCCCTGGGCTCAGTTCTGCACCATGTGCCCACACGGCCTGTAGTTGAGGAGAGTGCGCGAGCGTGCACATGTGCGTGCCAGTGTGTGGTGTTTCTGGTCACTCCCTGCTGTCCACTGGGAGTGAAAGTGACCGGAAGGAGCCTCCCTGTCCTTGGGAATCCAGGGCCAGCCTGGAGCCCGGCCTGTGCCCTTGTTCCAGCCTTTCACACGGGCATTTGCAAAGCCAGAGCTGTGAAAGCAAATATTTTGCTGAAAGCTTAAGAGAAAACATTTCTGTCATCCAGAAATCTGCTTATTTGTCCCTTAGGAAAACATTTATAAATAGAGTTTCGAGGAGACAGAAAGTGCTGCGTTCTGGGCGCTCCCGTCACCGACTCTGCTCTGAGCGCCGTCTCCGCCGCCGCCTCTTCAACGAGCCAGGGGGGCCCTTGTTGATCACGGCAGAAATCGATAAATAGCTTGAGGCTGGGAAGTGAGGGCCCCTGTGCCGAGCGCTGGTTCTTCTCCTCCCTCCCCGCTCCCTGAGAAGCTGATTAGAGACCTTCACATGTAGAACTCAAAATGAGCCTTCGCCGAATTGGACTCATTCAAAACTTAAACGCACCTCACCCTCCAAGACCCTAGAAGGTCTAAACAGGAGGTTCCTTCTGTAGTAAGAGAAGAAACGAGCACTTTGAGCTAATCGAAGGCAACAAACGGCCATTGAGAGCCAAGGGAGTTCTGGAGCCATTCCTAATTGGGGGCCGGGGGTCAGGAGCCCGGAGGCCACTGTGTATTTCCGTGCTGGGAACAACGGGGCTGGGGGGGGGGAAACTGGATAGACCTGGCTGGGGGAGAGCAAGGGCAGGAGGAGCAGAAGGTGAGAGCCATGGAACAGAGGTGGTGCTGCCTTGGCACCGAGGCTGGTCCAGGGACAGAGAGCTGGCCAGGAAGAAGCTCGTCCCAAGGGGCATTGTGGGGGTCCCAGCTTGCGCTCAGTGACTGAAGTAAATCGGACTTGCAGGCAGGGGACGTTGGCAATCTGGAGGTTTGAACGAGGAAGAAACACTCGGCCCAGGAAGGCAGGCGTGTTCTCCCTCCCCTGGACGTCTGTGCCCCCTCCTTCCTCCTTTCCCTTCCTGAGAAGGCTCTGGACCAGGTCACCATCTTGGCTCTCCGGGGCCGGCTGTTCTAGGGGCTTTGGCCTCCTTAGATACAGGGGGAGCGGGTCAGAGGGCGTGTGCGGAGGCTCCTGCAAACTCACCCACCCCTGGGCTGGGGGAAGCCACGTGGCAATTTCTGGGCAGAGTTGTGAGTGGGTGTTGCTCTCACACCAAGGCATTCATTACTGCTTTGGAACTTTCTAGAACTCCTCTCCAGGATGACGGCGTGCACCAGAGATGACTCTTTCTGTGAAGGGCCAGGTAGTAAACACCTTGGCCTGCGAGCCCTGTCCCCTGGCACCTGCTCAGGGCATAACTGCAGTCAGAGAGGGTGGGGCCGAGTTAGTACCAGGGTAGTGACAGCAACAGGTAGCAGGCTGAATTCAGCCTGTGGCTGCAGTGGTGGCCCTCTGAGGAGGGCGCCCAGCCTGTCCCTGCTGGGCACGAGAAATAAATGCCTATTTGAAAGCCACTCTGACCTCCAGGGTTGCTGGCAGCCGTCAGAGCATCTCGTGCAGGACGGATGCAGGTGAGGAGGATCCGAATGTGCTTCTGGGTGTCAAAGTGAGATCGCTTCTTGGGAAGAGGGGCAGGGCAAGTCCCCAGACCCCTTCAGTTAAACCTGCATTTATTGATCACCAGCTGTGTGCTCCTAATTGTGCATTTTTTCTTGAGCTTCCAAAACTATTCCCAGGGAATGTCTAAAAATGTCGCTCTGCAAGAAGGCTCTGAGGGGTGGGGGTGGGGGGCTGCAGGGGACATTTTCTGGGAGAGGGGTCTGGAGGTCTTTTCTGCACTGTGGGTTTTGCAACAGGCGGAGCTGTCAACCCTGAGGGCAGATGAAGGCAAAGCTTTCTATTTGTTCTGAAATCGACTTGTCAACTCTACTGTGAACATTTCTACGCCCCTCTCACTTCCACGGTGCCCTCTCACCTCCTTTGTATTTTAATTATTGATGTGTCCCCCCACTTGCTCTGTGCTCCCTGGAGGCAAAGACGGTGGCTCATTGGTCCTTATATCCTCAAAGGCTGGTACTCAAAGGCGCTGCAGAAATGCCCATCCACCTCATCTCTGAGCTTTTAAAAATTTATTTATAATTTTTTCTGCAGCAAATTGCATGTTTCCAATTTTTATTTAAAACTGTCACTCTCTTTGGGCTGGAGCCCTTCTCTGAAAACCACCTCCTCTGTTCTCTTTGTGGTCGCTTTTCTCCCAGCCCTGGAGGCCAGGCACCTTCTGCATCTGGGACCAGGGCCCCTCTGCTCCTCCTGCAGGCAGTGTAGGTGGGATGGTCCCTGGACGACTCCTCTGCCTTTCTGCAGTAAGTCCTTCTGAAGTTCATGCTCCTTTGGGGACTCGAGGGGTTTTGTTCCCTGCTCTGATGGCCAGGTTGCAGGAGCAGAGAACAACAGGAGCTGAGGGGCGGGAGGAGCCGTGGGAGATGAGTCTCCCAGCTCCCGCCTCAAGCTCTTCTCCGAGACCTGTTGGTTTCCCCTCAAGGTTGTCGTTTCTTCCTCCTGATTTTGCTTGACTTGAGTTTTTCTTTCCAATTTGGGTGTCTTTTTAATTCTACTGCCATATCTTCTAATTTTGTTAAAAAGTGAGCTCGGTGCTCAGAGTGGGAATAGGGGGCTGCAATCTGGGGTCCCTTGACTGTCCTTCTTCCTCCCTGGGGATCAAACCCAGGACACAGTGCATGCTAGGCAGGGGCTCTATCCCTGAGCTGCCCCCCAGCCTGGTTTCTATATCAGTCAGGGCAGCTTCTGCAGCTCCCTGGGCTTCATGCCGTTCTGCCCAGAGTGTGGCGTCTAGTCTGGCTAGAGCCCTGCAGGCATCTGGGGAAACAGGAAGGGTGAGCTCAGAGAGGCTCCCGTGCTGCCCTCTGGGAGGCTGGGAGGGGACAGTCGAACTGATTAGGGAGAGGATCCTACCCACAACAGTGGCACCACCTGATGTCCCCGGGGGCAGGGCTGGAAGAAGAGCATCCCAGGGCCAAGGAAGTGGCAGAGCAAAGGCCCCCAAGTGCGTGTCCAGGTGGGCATGGGTCAAAGGCCCCCAGGGGTGCGTGTCCATTTGACAGTTGTCCAAAGGCCCACAGGTGTGTGTGTCCAGAGATCTGCATTTGGCTCCTTCTGGAGGGTGTGAAGGGAACATTGGGAGCTGGCCCTGGTGGCCAGGTAAGGACGAGGTGACTGAGTGTCCTAATGGAGGGCAGTTGCTCTGCACAGGGGCGGGGACTACACTGAGCTGTGGCTCCGTGTCTTGGGAGGATCCCTGGGGGTGAGGAACGGGAGGCGGAGGCCTGTCACGGGGCAAGTTGGTAGAGTCTGCAAGTGGCGAGGAGGCCAGAGGGTCAGGAGACTGGTCTGGTTGGAACTGTAGGACTGGGGGACAGAGTCCATGTGGGAGAGGAAGCGGAGGAAGCAGAGGTTCCCTGGGGCTGACAGTGGGTGGGCAGGGCCTGAAGTGAAAGCCCTCTTCCGCAGGTATCCATTTCAACATGTGACTCATAGCTGGTGTCCATGACAGGACCCTAGCTGGACTCCCTCCAGCCCCAAACCACTAGAAACCTGGTCAGAGGAAGCAGCTGTGTTCAGACACTGACAGGCAGCTCAGGTCTGTGAATGGGGAGGGAGGGGAACAGGAAGCTGCACCCACAGGGCCAGCAGGGGTCACTCGGGGAGGGGGACATGCAGGACTATTCTAGAGCTCCCTCAGGGTCTGGGGCCAAGGTCAGAGCAGCAGGGTGCTCAGCCACACACCAAACCAGGCACTGGACCCCAGAAAGAGACCCGTCTTCAGGAGGTCAGCGCCTGTGGCATGGAGGATAGCTGGGCTGGAAAGCCAACAGGGACTCCCCACCCTGGCCTGCCTGGATGGGGTGGCCCCAGGTAGACACTCACATGGAAACAAACAAGGGCAGAGGGTGAGGTCCTGTCCACAAAGTTCACCGCAGCAGATGAGCCTCGTCGTCACCTGACCTCCTTGTCCGACACCCAACACTGCAGCCTCTCTGGCCTCCTGGCTGCTGGCCCCAGGGTCCTGCTGACCAAGACACACCTTGTAAAGCTTCTGTGACCATCTTGATTTTTGTCACTAAGCCAGCTCCACCCGCTTCACACCCAAACAGGATTGCCCAGTGGCTGAGGGTCCCTGACCCCGAGTCCAGGATGGAAGAGATCTGAGTCCACTGGAGGATGCTGGGGTCAGTGTCACTAGAACATGTCACTGGCACTGGATTTGAGGAGAATCCTTTATTTATTTATTTATTTTTTTGAGTCCTAAGTACTGGCTCCTTGCCCACATGGAAGTTGCTAGAAGAATTTCTCACAATCTGGTCTTGGCCTCTCTTTGTAATCTTTTAATTCTGCCCTTTTGAAGACAATGAAACACACTGTTTGTCCTTTCCATTATGAAAGTTTTCAAAAAACATTTAAAAGCTCATTAAAATTCTGCTCCCCTCAGAGTTATTTATTTATTTATTTTTTGGTGGTGTAGGGATTGAACCCGGGGCCTTGTGCACTAGAGGCAGGGGCTCTGCCAGTGGAGCTCCATCCCCAGACCCCTCAGAGATGTTCTCATCTTCCTGTTCTCTCCCCCTGTACTTCCCCTTAATGAGACATGAGAGGGGCAGGGGTCCCCCCAAAGGACCAACCTGAGAGATGAGGTTGTGGATGGCAAAGGGCCTCATTTGAATAACCAAGGTCTTCAGGCGGGTGCTCTGGGTGAGAACTAATGACAATACCAGAACCCTCCACAGGTGATGCAGGCCATACCGGCCATGGCTGAAGCCCGGGGCTCTGGGACCTTCTGTGAGTGGCCACAGATCCTCCTGGGAATTCAGAGACAGATTTGGACCCTACTCTCTGGTGGTCAGTCAGGGTCAGACCCATGCTCACTGTGCCCAGGCCCATGACAGGAGGCTGGAAGTGGCCATGTCAGGTCATGGGCAGTGGCAGGACATGGCAGGTAAGCTGGAGAGCCCATCCCCACCAGCCAATGGGTGCCACTGGAGACGAGGGACAGGGCGCACACCTGCTGCTGATTGGAGGCAGACATCTCGGCTTGAGGAAGAGTCTCTGCTTTTTATTTTTAATTTTTTTAAATTTTTTATTGTTGGTTGTTCAAAACATTACAAATTTCTTGACATATCATATTCCACACTTTGATTCAAGTGGGTTATGAACTCCCACCTTCGCCCCATACACAGATTGCAGAATCACATCAGTTACACATCCATTGATTTACATATTGCCATACTAGTGTCTGTTGTGCTCCGCTGCCTTTCCCATCCTCCACCCTCCCCCCTCCCCACCTCTCCCCTCCCCTCCCCTCCTCTCTCTCTACCCCCTCCACTGTATAACCCTGAGGGTCTCCTTCCATTTCCATGCAATTTCCCTTCTCTCTCCCTTTCCCTCCCACCTCTCATCCCTGTTAAATGTTAATCTTCTTCTCCTGCTCTTCGTCCCTACTCTGTTCTTAGTTACTCTCCTTATATCAAAGAAGACATTTGGCATTTGTTTTTTAGGGATTGGCTAGCTTCACTTAGCATAATCTGCTCTAATGCCATCCATTTCCCTGTAAATTCTATGATTTTGTCATTTTTTAATGCAGAGTAATACTCCATTGTGTATAAATGCCACATTTTTTTTATCCATTCGTCTATTGAAGGGCATCTAGGTTGGTTCCACAGTCTTGCTATTGTGAATTGTGCTGCTATGAACATCGATGTAGCAGTGTCCCTGTAGCATGCTCTTTTTAGGTCTTTAGGGAATAGACCAAGAAGGGGAATAGCTGGGTCAAATGGTGGCTCCATTCCCAGCTTTCCAAGAAATCTCCATACTGCTTTCCAAATTGGCTGCACCAATCTGCAGTCCCACCAGCAATGTACAAGTGTACCCTTTTCCCCACATCCTCGCCAGCACTTGTTGTTGTTTGACTTCCTAATGGCTGCCAATCTTACTGGAGTGAGATGGTATCTTAGGGTGGTTTTGATTTGCATTTCTCTGACAGCTAGAGATGGTGAGCATTTTTTCATGTACTTGTTGATTGACTGTATGTCCTCCTCTGAGAAGTGTCTGTTCAGGTCCTTGGCCCATTTGTTGATTGGGTTGTTTGTTCTCTTATTGTCTAATTTTTGGAGTTCTTTGTATACTCTGGATATTAGGGCTGTATCTGAAGTGTGAGGAGTAAAGATTCGTTCCCAGGGTGTAGGCTCCCTATTTACCTCTCTTATTGTTTCTTTTGCTGAGAAAAAACTTTTTAGTTTGAGTAAGTCCCATTTGTTGATTCTAGTTATTAACTTTTGTGATATGGGTGTCCTATTGAGGAATTTGGGAGTCTCTGCTTTTTAAATGTCCATATTTACAAACGTCGTGGAGCAGCAGAAGCACAGCTTCCTGTGGGTTTGCAGAGCCTGCCTTGGAGTGGCCGCGGGTGGCCCTGCTCTGCCTTTCCTGGAGGTGTGCTGACCCTGCACTTCTCTCCTGAGCCTCAATCTCATCCTCAGCCAGTTTGATTCCTAAGTAGCTCTTAAGTCACCTCTTCACTCAGATAAACAAATACTGAGACCCTTTTGCCCTTGTGCACCGGGGACCTGCCACACGCAGTGTGCTGGGTCATGGGAGACTATGCTGACCAGCAACAGAGGATGATTTCTGTCTTCGTGAGGGGACAAGGCAGTGAAGCTGGGCTGTAAGGAATTAAGTGTGAGCAATGGTGTGAATGAGAAATAGGGGGGACCTGGGTCCTGCAGACCAGGGAGGTGTGGTGCAGTCTGGGGTTGGAGCAGTGACGTCAAGACTCCAGTGGTTAAGTGGGTGTGGCTGAGTGATGGGGGGTTGCTGGGACGTGCCCCTGAGCTGAGGGACGATGACCCAGCTGTCAGACTTGTCCACTAAGATGTCTTAATAGAGGAGTCTCCATGAACGCCCTGCAGGTGATACCACCAGTACCCTCTGGCTGTCTTCTCTGTAGGGAAACGTGGCTAATCCACCATTGGTGGACAGTGAGCTCATGGTGTGTCTTTAACTCCTGGTGGATTTTGGTCTGAGCCGTGCACAAAGCCCTATCTGTGTGCTAATGAGCTGAGCAGCTGAGTTCAGGATGGAGCCTGGGAACAGAGCATCCCTCTAGAAGGAGCGCTGGTCCTCTGAGGTTGGACCTCTGAAACTTGGCTGTCAGAACTCCTGTGCCCGCCGTTTGCAGGGTTAGTGTTTATCTCCCAAATACGAAAGACGCGGAAAGCAATTGAACTACTCCCAAGCCAAATAAAGCTTCCAGTGGCTCCCCCTAGTCCTCCCTGATCCTTGCTGCTTTATTCAAATCCTGCTTGGGAGGTAAATGGGTTTTCCTTAGTGGCAGGGTCTTCGTGGCCCTCTGGAGCCACTGGGGGGGTTGGTAATGAGCAGGGTTGGAGTGCAGGTGTATCTCAGCACCAAATGCCTTCTCCCCAAGCACTCTGCTAGTTGTTTATAGATTTTTCTCTTCTTCAAGCTGATAACTTCTCAGATTTCTGATTTATAAGATCAATTTTCATTCATGCTACATTTTCTCTATTTATGATCGAGCTGGCCTGGACTGATCTTCTCTGGAAATCCATGACTGCATTTGTGGGAAAATTAAGAAAAGAAATATCCAGCTGCTCGGCAGAGGCCTGGGTGCTCTTGGTTTAAAAGAAAGCTCTGGAGGCGCCACCTGCCTTGGCTCCTCTCTGCCAGGAGGAAGGGAGGTGGGGGCCTCATCCTTTCCTCCTCTTCCTGGACAGGCCCTGCTCATGCCCACTTCTAAAAGGTCCCCTAAGCAGTGGTGGCCACCTCAGCCTGGACCCAGCTGGACTCCCTCACAGCCAGACTCAGCTCTGCTCAGAGCAGGACATCCACCAGCCCCAGGCAGCTGTGACACAGGTGACCCTCTGGGTCTGCGGGCTTTTCTCTGCCTGGGCTCAGCATGTTGGGTGTCTGTGGGGGCCAGGCCACCACTGTCTTTAGCTGTTGGGTTGGGGACGGGAGCTCTGGCTTCCCTGGAATGGGCCATGATATAGGACATTTGATGGTTGTGACTATTTCAGGCTTCCCTGGTACTGTCTGTGACACTGCCACTGCCCCCGGCTGATTCTGGGCTTCTTAGCAAATCTCCTCAGGAGGGCTTGCAAACAACTCAGGGTCCAGGCTGGTGTCATCCTAAACCCACAGCATCTACCACAGGCGATCCGTGGCTGCTGAAGTGTCTTTGCTTTCTCTGTAATTAAGGCCAGGCTCAGTGCGCTCAGCCATTATTTGCTCCATGTGGCCCGAGGGGCACCAGGGTGTCGGTGCTGCATGTGATTGCTTTGTGTGAGGCCTTCAGCTGCCCTGAGCTTGAGTTCTGGAATTGACTTCCAGATCAGCCTGCAAGCATGTGAGCCCAGTTCTCAACAGCCATCAGCCTCGAGGGCACAGGACAGCCTTTTATTTTGCTAAATAACACACACACATACACACACACACACACACACACACACACACACCTGGCTTAATTACAGTAGTTTTGCTGTGACAAAGAATCACAATGTTTTCCATGTCACTGTGTCTCATTAGTAAGACTCTGACCCCTCCCACTGCGAATACTCTGCAGTGCCCTGTGGTTAGAATGATTTTTGATTTACTAATGTCATTGCTGAAAGAGGAACATTTCCAAACTGTCTTTTGGAGGTGTAATAATGTTAATCTCTTTCTAGGTTTCAAGACTTGACTATGTAAAAATCTTTGTCACCTTTGTGTCTCTCTAAATAATCAGCACTTGGTGCAATCTCAGTGTCAGGAATCCCAAGCATCAGGACTTACCCTTAAAGTTCAAACCAAACGACAGTCAATGTGTGAGTGCCAGCTCCTAACTAGGGGTCTCTGGGCCTTGGACAGTTCATGGAGTGTTTCTGGGGCTCAGTTTGTTCTGGATACAAGAGTTTTCATTCTTCCATTCATTACTGTCTACTGAAGTGGTCTTTGTGCAGGTCCTGATGTTGGTACTAGGATCTAGCAGGAAATAGGATCAGACAAGATCCCTCAAGGCTGGGAGTTGATATTTTAGTGCAAAAGACAGGCAATAAGTGCATAAGGATCCATAAGTGAGAAAATTTAAATGAGAGAGACCACTCTCATGCAAGTAAAAATGTATTGAGCCAGGCATGGTGGCGCACACCTGTAATCCCAGCAGCTCAGGAGGCTGAGACAGGAGGATCGCCAAAGTTCAAAGCCAGCCTCAGCAACGGCGAGGCGCTAAGCAACTCAGTGAGCCCCTGTCTCTAAATAAAATACAAAACAGGGCTGGGGGTGGGGCTCAGTGATTGAGTGCTTGTGGCTCCTGGGTCCAATCCCCAGTACTCCCCCGACTAAAAAAAAACATGTACTTGATATAATCGGGGGAGGGAGGCGGCTTGAGGGATAGGAAGCCTTTCTGGGGATGGAGACACCATGAACAGCTGGGCACAGAAGCACCTAGACCTGTGAGCTCCGAGGAGGGCTTTGCAGGCAGAGGGAAGCGCAAACCCCCAGCCATGCAGGTGGGAGCCCGAGGGTCCCTTTGGGGGCTGCCCAGCCCTAGAATTCAGGGATTTATGTACCAGGCTCTCAAACCATGTCCTGCAGTTCTTCCGGGTAGCTGGATTCCCCTCAGGTCACTTATTCTCCTGGGTCTGGTTTTTGGTCTGATTTTTGGTCCTTGCAGAGACCTGGCTTTTATCCCCCATGCCTTGCTATTGATTAGGTCCCCCCACCGGGGACTGCACTTTCACCCAGTAAGGTCCTCCTGGAGTGGTCCTGGGCACCAGCCAGGTACCTGCAGCTACTGGACAGGTGATATGATGTGGCAGAGGAGCACGGAAGTCCTTTTGCGGAGGCCCTGTCCACCATATTTTTCACCCGCCCTATTACCAGAATATCGCCTGGCACATTGATGCCAACTAAGGTTGCATTTGCCGGTGGCTTTCAGCGAGGCCTGTGGACGGTGAGGCACTTGTAACTAGAGTCAATGGTACTCTAAAGGACGCAGGTGATCAACTCTCCTAATGAACGCGTCATGCCTGTGCGTCTACCTGGCGTCTAGAACAAACCACACAGTGAAAAGTTCCTGTCCAAGTCAGTCCACGGCTGAAGAGACAGCAGGAGGATCAGACTCTCGGGTACAAGAAGGCCTGTCTCCAGGCCCAGGAGGGTCCAGTTACTGGATGATCCAAGGCCTGGGTCTGATTCCTCACCCCACCTCCAGTGACCACTGCTTCCCATGTCTTGTCACAATTTTTCAGGGCCAGCTGCTCAATAGGCTGCCTGGTCAGTGTGGCCTTCTGGAAAGAGTCTGGTCAACTCACTCGTCAGGACACGAGTGAACCCACTTTACAGTCATTTATCTTGATAGCTTTCTTTCTTTGCACCTTCTTAAGTTTTATGTCCTAACCATGGCCTGATCTCAGGGTTCAGTGTGGCCTGAAGGGGCCCTTCTTCCTGGTGGCCTGTTTCCTGGAAGATGCGTCAGCATTGCCAGGGCCGCCATATTACCTCAGGCCGCTTGATTGTTCAGGGCTGGAACGTGACTAGTTCTGGCCCTATGGAGTTTGAGGTGCCTGGTAGACATCGGGAGGGTGGGGAGCAGGACAGGAATCTGCAGCTCAGAGGATAACCAGGCCTGGAGAGAGCCTCTGGAGCCACCGGTGTGCACAGGTGTGTACAGCAATGTCCTTTCCAGAGTCCTTGGATTTTTATCTGTAACTCCCCAACCTGCCTTTCCTCACGACAGCTGGGCCACCATCAGCGTTGCTTGTCAGTAGATGTTAACCTAGGTAACAAAGCAGAGCATCTCTGAAGAGCTGTGATGTGTACTTGGGACTGGTGACCCAGTGGGACGGCAGGGCCTGACACTGGGTATACCCTGGGGAACCGTGCCATGTGTAAGGAGGCCGAGGCAGGGGGACAGTCCCACTGGCAAAACCAAGATCACAGCAGGTATTTTGAAACAACAGCCCTCGGCCACAGGGTTAACGGCCAGAGTGGTGTTGGCCAGAGGCTGAGGACAGTTGCAGAAGTGCCTTGATCTAGCTGCAGTGGCCTCTGTAGTTGCTCTTGGTTCTGGCAGAGTCCTCTTGTGCAGTTGTGCGTGAGAGCCCTTCCTTGGTGACCACCTGGACTTATCGACTCCCTTTTTGGTAGGGTGGACACAAGGGACTCCCTTTTGGTTCTGACAACTTTTGCATGTCCTTCATACTACATGGCAGCCAGGGTGAAGCTGCCGGAGGTGAGTGGCCACTGGCACAGGGGATGGAGGTGCGGCTGGCAGACCCAGCTCAGGGCTCGTGGAAGCTGCCTGCCCCCTCTCAGGTTCTTCTTGCCAAGACAACCGAGCACTAAAGCAGGGCTGGGGTGACGGGTTCCCACGTCCCCCTCCGCAGGGTTTCCTTCCTGCTGTGAGCATCACGGCCTGCTCTCCGGAGCAACTGACAAGGCTCATGCAGGGTGTCCAGCTCTGTGACCAGCCCAGGGTTTCTGAGTCATGAAGCCCCCACAGTAATGACTAGAGGTGGAGAAAGAGGTTCTTTGTGATTGAGGAGAAAAGAAGAACGTGCGGGAATATGATCACCTGAGCCTCAGAGACTCTGCCATTGGAGCGGCAGAGGGTCTAGGCCAGAGCTGGGCCTTCCACAGACACCCGCCCCCCCCCATTCCCACCCAGTGCCCCTCCCTGTGCATTTCCACTGTCCTCTCTGTGACAGGAGTCGGAGGGGGCTTTGTCCACACCTGGTACTGGGTGTGGAGGGCTGGGAGGCAGGTCCCCGCCCTTTAGAAGCCAGGAGCACTGAAGACACCGTGTGAACTAAGGAGGTTTACTTGCTAAGATGAAGGTCTTGTGATGGTCTGAGGAGGGATCAGAGGCCCTTTCCTGATGGGTCACAGGACACACCTCACCTGTCCCTGCACCTGGCTCCGTGGCTCACACCAGGATGATTCTGCTCATCGGTGTCGGCCCCAGGACTCCTGGTTCATTGCTAGAGGATAACTGTGCGCGCGCTCTCTCTCTCTGTGACTTCTTAATGGGTTCAAAAGTCCTATGGCCTTGTGGTTGCCATGCAGACCCTAGAGGTGGTGGACGGGATCAATCTGAGGAGTGGAGAGGGTTCAGACAGAGGGATGGGGAAGACGGGGGTTGGGGAGGCAGGCCCTGCTGGTTCTGGGGACATCTTAATATTTCCTTCTGAAGTGGTGGGATTTGAACCAATGCCTCCTCATGCTTCTACCACTGAACTGTAGCAGGAAATAAGGGTCCAGACACCTGGATCTGGAAGCAACACTTTATTAGTGGCACTACAGCCCAGAGGAATAATCCCCAAAGTCTGAGCCCCGAGCACAGCAGGGGTTTTACTTCATACATTAGTGAGTTTGGGGCACATCAAGGCGAGGGGGTTGGTGCAATTCTCTTGGAGGTGCATCCCACATTCCTTACATGGGTGCAAACTTGTCAACAGCCCAGGAACTCAGCCCACACAGCTCAGGGACTTCTGCTGCACTCAGCCTAAAGGGGATTGTTCTGATGCTGCTACATTGTTTCCTGCTTCTGAACTGCGTAACCCTTTACAGGTAACTGTAACCCCCCCCCCACAAGCCTCTGTGGTCATGGATCAGTGAGCAGAGCTGCCGTGTGTCAACCTGCAAAGCCATAGCTGTCAGCTCTAAAACTGCTCAAGTTCCCATTTTGCTCCCTGATGAGCTATTCCCCAGTCCCAGGGAGTCGTGTTGAAGTGCCAGGTCCAGCTTCACCTAAAGCCGGGTCAGATCTCCCCCACCACAGCTCTGCCTCCTCTTCATCTCATCCTTCTTCCCAAGGCTGGACTGGGCCACACACCCCTCTCTGCAATGTTCTGTGGACACAGCAACGAGATGCACTTATGGTTCAGACCTGGTAGTCTGGGTTGTGTGTCCTCCCACAGAAGGGTGGAGGAGGGACATTGGCATTTGTGTGTCTTTAATCCACCTGAACTCGCATGACATCGTCACCACTTTACAGCACACAGTCCTGTGGCTTCCCACACGCTCAGGGTGCTGTGCAGCCCTCGTTCCCTCTGATTACCAGACTTCCATCACCAGACCGTGGAGCCCCTGCATCTTCTGAGCTGTTTCTCTGGGCTCTGGCTTCTCTGGTTGCCTGGGGAGCCTACTCTGCTCCCTTCTCTGTGGGCTCGTCTGTTCCTGGTGTCACACGCACGTCAGTCGTGAAGCCCAGGGCTTATCTGGCTCCTGCCACTCGGCCTCAACCTGGGAAAGTTCCTGCCTGCTGCAGCTGTGGCCGTGCTGCCTCCCTTCCTGTGGCTGAGTGACACTGCCCTGTGTGGACAGGCCACCTTCTGCTGTGGGTGGGCGTTTGGGTCATGCCCACCTGTCGACTGTAGGGAGTCCTGCTGCCGTAGACATTCCAGCACAATTCCGATGCACCGTGTTCTCCCCTCTCTTTGGGGTGTAGACCTGGTGGTCGGGGAGCTGGGCCCTGCGGAGACTCGACATTTAACTTTGGGAGGAATTCTGTTGTTTCCATAGCGGCTGCACAGTTCACCTTCCCTCCTGTGGTGTGGAGGGCTCCAGTTTCCCTACCTCGTCACCAGCGCTTTCCACACTCGGTCATTCTGATTAAAGCCACAACCATGGACGTGAGTCTGATTTGCCTGAGCTGCTGGGGCTGGGTTTGCTTTACTTGCATCAAAGAGTTTTTTCTGCTGTCGTTCTGAAGCGTGAGTGGATTCTGACGTGTGGCTGTGCCCAGGAAAGTGATTCCAGTGTGGTAAACGCATAGAGGTGGGAAAGGCGTGTGTTCCAGGAAATGTGCCTTTGCTGAGGAAGCTGGCCCTCCTGAGGTGTCCGGCCCCTAGGAGACCAATAGCCAGATGCACGAGGGGTGATTTCTGGGCACTCTGTTCTGTCCCACCTATGCATGTTCAGAACCATGCTGTTTGGATGATCGTTACTTTGTAACATGTTTTTGTTTAGTAGCTGGCATCCCCCTATGATGCCCAGACTGGTCCCCAACTCCTGGGCTCAAGCGAGTCTCCTGCCTCAATCTGTTGAGGAGCTGGGACTACTGGCTGCACCCCCACACCCAGCTTTATAGTATGTTTTAAAATCAGAACGTGTGGGGCTCCAGCTCTGCTTTCCTTTCTCAAGATTGTTTTGGCTACTCAAGATCCTTTGAGGTTCCATATGATTTTTTTCCAAAAACGACATTGGGATTTTGAATAGGACTGTTTTGAATCGGTGGCTGGCTTGGGGTCCTGGGTGTCCTGACCGTGCGGTCTTCCAATCAATGAACATGTCTCTCCATTTTACTTGTGTCTTCTTAAAGTTCCTAGGTCAGTGTTGTTTTTAGTGTACTAGTCTTTCATCTCCTTGGTTGAGTTGACTTTAAGTATTTTATTCTCTTTTTTACTATTGTCAATGGGATAGTTTTCTTAATTTCCTTTTCACTTTGTTATTAGTGAATAAAAAAGTCCCTGATCTTTGCATGTTGACTTGTATTCTGCGACTTTACTGAATTCATTTATTGGTTCTAACAGTTTTTTTTTTTTTTAATTTTCTACACCTGAGATCATGTCACTGTGACTAAAGATGCTTTTGCTTCTTCTTTTCAATTGGGATGCCTTTATTTCCTGTTCTCTCCTAATGCTCTTCTAGGGTTTCGAGTGCTGTGTTGAATGAAGTGATGGGAGAGGGCGCCTTTGTCTTGTTTCTCATCTTGGAAGGACAGTTTCTGGGTTTTGTCATTGAGTATGGTGTCAGCTGTGGGCCTTTCCTATGCGGTCAATATTGAGATGAGTCCTTCTAGTTCTTAAGGCCTGTTGGGTTGGGTTTCTTTCCTTGTGACTGAAACGTTCTTTACAAATATAAGATTGTGATTGTTCATAGTTAGAAAAGATGCTGTCTTTTCCACCCTAAAGAACTCCATTCTCATTCACATAATTGGTCAATATATTCAGAACCTGGTGTGTGCCAACTAACCAAAGAATATTTTTCCTGGCAATTCTGACAAACGTCTCCATCTACAAATGCTGATGGTTCCTGGGAGGCTGCCTGGTGAGTGGGGAGACGTGCCTAGGTGGAGACCCCATCTCAAAATCAAAAGTAAAAAGGGCTGGGGTGCGGCTCAGTGTAAAATGCCTCTGAGTTCAATCCCTGGTACCAAAAAGAAGGGAAAGAAAAGAAAAGAATGAGGTGGTGGAGAAGCAGAGTTGGAGCCCCCGGGTACCACACGGTCCTGGGAGGAGGGAGATGCCACTGGACCTCCAGCGTCCTGCTTCCATGCAGTCTTTTGATTCCCTTCTGTGTAGTGAGGAAAATCCCTCCACCTGGAACTGCCCACGGAAACACCTGCCTGGTCCTTGGAGTGTATTCAGCTGTAAGATCAAAGTGTCTATTTCTCTTCTTTCCATGAGAGAGCTGGAAAGAGACAAGCATCCTTACTCAGGCTGCAGGGCAGGAGCCTTTCCCATGCTCTGGGAGGTTCTCTGGTGTCAGGAGAGGCTGCTTTGTGGCGGGCAGTAACCAAGGCCGGAGGCTGTTTGACGTCCAGCGTGGAAATGTACTTCCTTTTGCTTTTGTTTTGCTACTTCTAAGAGGCCTCTGCAGATTGGTTGTAGCTGGATCCCCCAGAGCAGAGCTGGACTCCTGAGCTTTGGGTTGCACAAGAGGGTCAAGGCAGCTGTGTGTGTGTGTGTGTGTGCACGTGTGTGTTTGTGTGCACTACACACATGCACACTCCATCTCCCTTCAGGGAGGAGCTGGCTCTTCTCCGGGAGGAATGAGGTGCAGTGGCAGCCTGCAGGGGCACTGTCTCAGTGGCTGAGTGAGCCATGTGCTCTCCCTAGCAGCCCAGTGGCCAACTGGGGGCAGTGGGGGTTCTGGGGCTGGTCCTTCTCTGCCCGGGGCAGGGCTTGTCTGTTGGGTATCTTTGTCTAGCGCTCTGTGCCTGATTGGGAGGTGTTTTCAGTTCTGCACTGAAGTCTGGGTCCCTCCCTGCTCAGTCCTGCTCCCTCTTCTTGTCTTTCTTTCCTTTTTTTTTTTTTTTTGGTACTGGGGATTGAACCCAGGGGCACTCGACCACTGAGCCCCATCCCCAGCCCTATTTTGTATTTTATTTAGAGACAGGGTCTCACTGAGGTGCTTAGTGCCTCACTTTTGCTGAGGCTGGCTTTGAACTTGCGATCCTCCTGCCTCAGCCTCCCAAGTCCCTGTGCCTTTTCTTGTATTTCTTAGTCTCAAAAGTACTTCTGCATTTCTATCTCTATCTTTATGTCGGCTCCCTGGAAGATCTAAGTCACGTCCTGTCCAAAGTGCATGCCGTCTCTGTCTCTTAGCTCTCTGCCCTGGAGCCACTGAACCCAGACTCTTCATGAGCTGTGTCTTAGTGGCAGTTCCTCGTTTGCAGTGGGTCTTCAGGATTGGGGGGGAGGGGACCAGCAAGGGAAGTTTGCATAGGCAAAGCCTAGCTTAGTGTCACTCTGAAAATGACAGAGTGGGTAACAGTTGTAGACACGGGGGCCATCTTGGGGCCCTGGCTCTCCCCCCAGGCTCACTGTGTTGTTCAAGGACATGGTTTTTATTTTTTTATTTTAATTTTTTTAGTACCAGGGATTGAACTCAGGGGCACTCGACCACTGAGCCCCATCCCCAGCCCTGTTTTGTATTTTATTTAGGGACAGAGTCTCATTGAGTTGCTTAGCACCTCGCTGTTGCTGAGGCTGGCTTTGAACTCATGATCCTCAGCCTCCTGAGCTGCTGGAATTACAGGCGTGCACCACGGCACCCGTTGGACGTAGTTTTGACCTTTGAAAGCTTTGTATGTTCCGTCATCCTCTGGGGTCACTTTCTCCTGCTCCCATATCTCTCCGTCCCCCAGGCTTCCCTGAATCTCATTTTTACAGCAGCGGGGCTCAGGGAGGTGACCTGGTCCTGGCAGGACTTACTGAGGTGGAATGCCCCTCCCTGAGCCTGGGCAGCACAGAGTAAGCCTGAGATTGTGTCACCCCAGCTTTCCTTGAAGCTGGGGATCAGCCAGTGCCTGTTGGCAGGCTGGGTACCAGCTGGGGCTATGGTGTGTGTGTGGTGGTGACCATGCTGACCGTCCCTGCTGGGAGACGAGGGTGCAAGCTCCTCAGTCGTGGTCCGTCTGCTGGGCTCCTTTGAGGGGACTCGGCTGAGCGGAGCATCTCTGTGTGACGGGGCAGAGTCCTTTCTGAAGCAGGGAACAGGCTGCTGTGGGCAGGTGGACATGCATATGCAGGTAGAGGACTGCTTTTGTCCTGTTGGGGACAGAACATGCAGGTGTGATGCAGACTTTGGCTTTTCCTAGAGATGACCACAAAATCTGCCACAAAACCTCTCAGGCAGACCATGAAAATGCTATCGGCGACCCAATTCAGGCTGTACCCTGGCACTTCCTGGCAGTGAGTATGGAGACTCCGCTTTAGCCTGAGGAGCTTGGTGATTGGGAGCTGGACGGCCTCTGTGTCTTCTGGCCCCTGAAGAGGCCATTCAGACATCTCGCCCCCTGGACGGTGGGCCTGGTCTCTGTAGGGAGCCAGGATTGAGCCAGCCTTGCATGGCAGGAGGTTTCTGGAGATGGCACGAGGGGTCCCTGAGCACTGCGCCCCACAGGCTGAGGGTAGAGAAGCAGATCTGCTGGGGGCCCTCTTGGAGGTATCAGCCTTTCAAGGCACCCTGACAGTGATTCTGAAGTTGGCATTCTCTGGGGACTCCCTGGGTGCCATGCCTTAGGAGGAAGGTTCTGCCTGGGTGGCCTCACATAGTCCTCATGGTCTGCAGACGCTGGTGTTATTGTGACCCCCTGGTCACTTCCAGGGAACCCAGGCTTAGGGAGGCTGAACAACTCCATGTCACACAGGTGCCAAGGGAAGGCAACACTTCACTTCTTGGTCAGATTGCAGAGCTTGACTCCAAATGGCAGCTCCATGGTGCCTCTGAGAGGGGCTTCCTGGGCCAGGCCTGGCACTCCACCTTTGTGGACTTGGTACCTTGTGACTCCCAGACACAGTAGATGCTCAAAAGATGCTTGTCCACCCCAGGAAATACATGCTTGTCCCAGCCTCAGGTCTCCAGGGAAGGAGGAGACTTGCCGCAGTCTGGCTGGGCACAAAATAACCAGGCCGCCACAAGGCACTTGTAGGTTCAAACAGGAACTCCTTTATTGCCGGAACTCCACCGGCACTCCACACGCACTCCCCAGGAACTCTCTCACCCTCCATGGCTCCGTTGGAACTCTTCGGGAACTCTGCGAGAATTCAAATGTATCGCCCTAGGCAGCAGGAGCTGCCCTATTGCTGGAGCCGCTCTATTGCCGGACAGCAGGGGTCTATATACAACTGAGTACACAGCCTGTTTCAATCCAGCATCATCCAGTCACAGCAATTATACACAGCTTAACTTAATTATCATCATCTTAATGGCTCACTGGCGTCACCTCTCAACCACTCCTTCTGGCAAAATGCTAGGGCTCTCAACAGAGACTCAGGGCAGCCATCCAGGGTACTTATACTGTGAGCAAATGGAGGCCAGAGCAGGAGGGTGGATGTTGTGTGTGACTGGAGAAGCACCCTGGTTACTCTCTGGAGCTTCACAGCCACGGAGCAGTTAGTAGCAGGTGCCGGTCTGCAGATGTGCCATCAGGAATTGCCTGGTCTTGAGGTCAATGCTGAGGTCCCCTCCCAGCCTGTTGCCATCTGAGGCTGGAACAGTGGCTTTGGAACCTCTTCCTGGGACCTGCAGTACAAAGTCTCACAAGCAAGTGACAATTGGAAGATGTAATTTAGTATCATTGTTGCAGGGGACAGACGAGGGCAAGACACCAAGTAGGAACATGAAACAGGTTTAATTAGCCATATCCAGGTTCAGGGGGCACAGCTTTGGCTATATCACTCAACCCCCTGAACCCCAAATTCAGGCAGTTTCAGAACTCTGTACCCAGTGTGTAAGGGGAGGGGCTCAGAAGTTCCCAGTATGCAGAAGTTCACACAAAAGCAGCCTTTTCTTTCACTGTTCTGGGCAGGTTAACCCTTCAAGGACAGCACCTGAGAAGGGGAGAGACTCTTCCGCCTGTCCCCCCTCACCTGCCAGCTGTTACCATGGAGCCCAGTTAGTAACCTCTTCTCTTCTCTTTGAAATGTGAACATCTCTGGCCCAAGGCCAGGGGCCTAGTTAAAAGAATCTGTTTTTCTTATCATATCTGCATTTGCAAGCACACTTCTACGAATTATTATGTATGTGGTTATTTATATTAAATGGTCCATAAATGTTTGTGAAAAACTAGTAAAAGGGTGTTGAGCACCCGGAGTGCTGATCTCTTCCAGGCCAAGTAAGATAGAGCAACAGGAAATGAAAAGTTTAACTACATTGAACTCTTTTGTAGACACTCTTGTGCTGAGAATCCTAAGATCAGTTATGGTAAAGACTTCTGGAGAAGCTCAGTTGAGACTTTCTGTGGAGAAGGGGGTGCCACTACACCATTAGCATTGGTATAGCCATCATTGTTATAAATAATTTATCTTGTTAAATACAGAATACAACTTATCAGGGAGTACATTGTCCCCACAGATCTACTGACTGAAGAAGCGGAGAAATAAGTGAGTTCTCCCTACATACATCTTTTTTCCTGATCTGGGGAGTAAATCCCTTCCAGTTTCTAGAACGCTGGAATCATTGAGACACCTATTAAGTTTTCTCGGTATTGCATGACATCCCTGGTGTTAAGGTGACTTGAAGTTGCTCTGATTTTTTGTTACCACTCAGAGGATTCACAGCCTCGTTACCTGCTTCGTGTCTTGTAATTAAAACAGACTGGGTCACAGTCAATGTCTGGGGCAGCGGGAGAGCACGGGTGCTGAGAGGAAAAGATCTTGACGCTATGAGCCTGTTATTAGAAAAGTAAAGGGACTGACGTTTTTTGGCAAGGAAGATTATTATTTTTATCGAGTTGAACAAGCAGATTCATCATTTTATGCTGGGAACAATTCGGTGGCTTTTTGTAAGTGTGAAAAGTGCCTTCACCATCTACTTCCAAGAGGTTCTAAGCAGGGAGAGGGTGGCTCCCCCTTTCCTGGCCAGCTGTCTGCGTCCTGGGTCTCTGGTCAGCCTGCTCTGGATGGTTCACACATGGGGAACCCTGTGACGCGCAACCCTCAGTGTCTGGCTTGTTCCATGGAACCCTATGTTCCCGGGTTCCTCCCGCTCTAGCAAGGGATGGGTTTCATTCCTTTCTTATGGCTGAATAATAGATGGCCGTAGGGGTGGGCCACCTGCCGTTCTCCCACCCATCTGCAGAGGGACATCTGGGTCCTCCAAGTGCCCAGCTGCCACTGTGCTGCTACGGGCATTGGGCTCAAGCATCTGTTGGGGTCCCTGCCTTCTGTCTTTCTTTAGGTGGGATATAGGGTTAGGAGTTCGTTGGGTCATATGGTAATCCTATTTTTTTTTTCTTTATGGTACTAGGATTTGAACCCAGAGTGTTGTAATGAAGCTACAGCCCCAGTCCTTTTTATGTTTTATTTTGAGACAGGGTTTTGATAAGTTTCTTAGGGCCGTGCTAAGTTGCTGAGGCTGGCCTCGAACTTGCATTCCTCCTGTCTCAGCCTCCTGAGTTGCTAGGGTTACAGGTGTGCACCACCACGCCCAGACCTGTTTTAACTTTTTGAGGAAACCCCCAAACTGTTTCCAAGATTGGCTTATGCAAATAATAACAAATTCCTTAATGGTCAGCCCGAATGCCAACTGGGGGCTCTCCCAGGAAACGCAGTGGTGCGGAGGTCACCTTTCTCATAGGTGTGGCTCTGAGGTCACCTTTCTCACAGGTGTGGCTCTGTGGGAGAACCACGGGAACCTCAGGCTGTTCTCATGGTTGAGGCTCAAATGGTGAGCAGCATATGTGGGGGACATCCTAAAGCTGGACCATCCTCTTGATACTGCTGGTCACCAGGGCGAGTTTTTCCCCAAATGTTGAAGTTTGAACATTAGGAGTAGCGGCTGTTGCAAGCATGAAGAATGAGTCTTATTTAGAAAAATAGTAACACAGACTTCTCCTGGGAGGGAGAAGGGGCATAGCTGGTGTCTTGGTATCCAAGAAGTGGGAGTGTCCTGCCCCTTTTATACATTTCAGCTTTTCTTTGTCCTCCTGTCCTCTTCCTGTCTCTCTCTCCTTCCTGGGTATGTGACCAGGCCCAGGAGATGCTGGTGTGATGGCCAAAAGGCGAGAAGCAGGTGGCCTGGAAGGCCAAGGTGGGGTGATGGGGCAGGGAGGGAGCGGCTGCCCGGGGGACATTAATTAGCAGCCCCTGTGGGCTCAGGGCAGCTTCAGAACAACCTGCTGGGAGGGGCAGTGCAGGCAGGTGATCTTGATGATCAAAGCACTTTGGAGGCACTAATATCCCAATCTCCAGGGGTGGTCTCAACTCCCTGTACCCAGACTGGCCTCCATGTTTGCGGTCCTGCTGGTCACCCATCTACGCTGACTGCCTCTCTTTAATTCTGACTTCACTCTGCACCCAATCCTGCCCTTGGCAGTGGACAGCAATCTGTCCTGTGCGGAGGGCTGAGTATGCGTCTGTAGATACCTGGCCACTCCCAGCCCGGAAAGCTTGACCACGGTTCGGATGTCACCTCCACCCTATTGGAACCTGGTACCACCCAGCCTGTGGGGGTGATTCAGGTCTTCATCAACTGCACACTTTACCTCTTGCTGGGGTTTGAATCAAACCTAAATAAATCCCCCCTTCTAGTGTATAATATGTTTGCTTTTATTTAAAGATGTCGGAATGGATTATGAAAAGATCCAACTCACAACTAATATTATCATAATTTATAAATTTTATCAGGAGGAAATTGAGCCATACAGATGGCCAGGTAAAGCAATTATTCTAATTGATGTGGCCTCTTCCACTGTCCCAGGCAGTCCACCCCTTCCCTGTGAGGGAATTCGGGGGAATCCTTTAGTTAACTATTCCATCACCCAGTATTTCTCTTTCAGGAACCCCTCCTCCCCCATGTCCTCAAGAACCTAATTTTTTTCTTTTTCCATTTTGAGGCAAAACTGTCACATTTTTGGTGTTGGGACTCATTCCTTCTTTCAGCTTTATTCAATATTGGTCAACTTAACTTTTGGGAGTAAAGTTCGAACATACTTCTCTGGGCATTTTGGTTTAATTTTCTTTCTTTTTTGGGGTGGGCATTTTATTAGTGCACATTAATTGTACAGAGTAGTGGGTTTCCTCATGTCATATTTATATCTGCACCAAGCATGTTTGTGGGGACAAATGCATGGAGTACTGCATACATGGTGTATGTTAAGGGCGTCTGAGTGGCAAACCTCTCCCCTGGGCTAGGTGTGTGAGCGGCAAACCACTTACCCCGTAGGCATAGTCCTGGGTGTGAGGCTGCGTGTTGCAGTCCCTGTGCCTGCTCCATGGCCCACTCCTTGATTGGTCACTGCAGGGACAGTTAGCAGAAATTGCATTGGTGACTACCTGTAGTAGCCACTGAGTAGCTACCTCCTTAGCTACTGAGTATATATACATGGATATTGTGCAATAAAATCAGACCTGCTTCCTGCTTGGTCTCTGGAGGTCTTGATTAGCGACTCCGCAGCCACATGTTCCTCTACCCTGTTCCGTGGACCTCCTCGTTGGACGAGAGAGAACCCACACACACGTTTAGATAATTTCTACCCCATCACTCTCCACTGGCTTCCTGGCAGAGTGTCAAGCCAAGCCTTTCAGTCCTGTTAGTTGGGTGAGTTTTCTTTTGCAAAGGAAACAACAGGTCATTTGGTATCCACCTTCCTGTTTGGTGAGGCCTGCGTGAGATTTTTATTTTGGACTAGACAAGGAAGAACAGAAACCCATGCAGGAGCAAGCAGGGGAGTTTATTGGGAGGATGTGGCTTGGCTCATGGAGTCCAGGGGTCCATTGGCTCTCTAGGCCTCAGGAAGACCAAGACTGAGAGCATCTTCAAAGACCTCAGTGGAGAAATTTCTGGAAACCCACTTTAGGGATCCCCTTAGCATTGACCATTTTCCGAACCTGCTCTTTCTGTCTTTACATTCAATTTATCAAAAGAAAATCCAATTGACTTTTTGCCAACCAGTGAATCGGTTTCCCATTATTGATGGCTTCCCATGATTGATGCTGCTGAGGTCTGATGGGTATGGCCAGGCTTGGGAGGGGGAGGTCTTACCTAACTGAACTCAGTGGCTGGGGTCCAATCTGATGGGGAATGTTCTTCAGGGAGGCCATCCTGAGGAAGCAGATGCCCCTAATAAGCCTTCTCTCACCCCGTCCTCTTGGGGTGATGCCTCTGTTGTTGGGAGTCTCCCTGGCTCCAAAGACTAACTTCCCCATCCCCCAAGAAGGGCCATCCAATGGTGAGCCCTGCTGGCTCACATGATCCTTACCCGCCAATCAGACTAGCCCTGCTGGCTCACATGATCCTTACCCACCAATCAGAAAGCACCCCAGCCAATTGTCAAACTGTTCAACCGTTAAACTGTCATATCTGTCAAACCACCCCAGCTCTATAAATATGCAGAACTGTTCCTCAATAAACGGGCATTTTCTCCGACGACGAGCCTTGATGGTTCTTCATCATTTTCCCTGCCTTCTGCTTGCCCAGGTATTTGACAAGGACATAGTTGGGCTTGGGCCCCCCAGAATCCAGATCTTTTTTCTTTGGTAGCAACTCCTTGATTTTTAAAAATAATTGACCTTAATTGGCATATAATAATGATGTATACTCATGGGTTCAATGTGATAATTCGATTCCTGTATATAGTGTGTAAGGATCAAATCGGGATAATTACCATTTGCGTCTCCTTGAACATTTATCATTTCTTTATGTTTAGAGGCTATGAACTCTTCTTTTCTAGTTCTTTATAAAATATACCATATGTTGTGAGCTGCGGTCACCTGACTATGCTGTAGACCTGGATGGCCCTCCTGTCTAGCTGTGCTCAGTACCTGTGACCAAGCCTCTGTCTCCCCTGACTCCAGGATTCCTCGCCAGCAGCACCGATGCTGCCCTTTCTTGCCATGAACGCATTGCCACCACTGTGAGAGGGATAAGCATGCGGGAATATCATTAGCTGGGACGAGTGTCCCCTCACTTCTGTCTGTGTGACCTTCCTGGGGCCCAGAACTTGGCCTAAGTCCTCCTGTTTCCCATGAGGCAGGGCCAGCACATGGCTAGTGAATGGCACTCAGTAATTCTTTACCATGCTGACTTGTTTTATTGTGCTTTTGCCAGAAACTGCACCTGGGAGCTTATTTTTGAGCTCTTTGAAATGACTGTGGTGTGACCCTCAAGCCCTGGTATGTTCTCTGGCAGGTTTTGGAAGGTGGGTTTAGGCATGATGAGCAGCTTGCACTGAGGGCAAAGACCCTGCCCAGCCACCAGCGGCTTTTTGGGTCAGCCCCCTCGTGCAGTGAGTTGCTCACAGCTTTGGCATCCAGCTGTGGTCTCCATTCTCCAAGTCCTGAGTCCTTTACAGTTAAAGTAAATACATTTGAGCAATAAGAACTGATCACAAGGTGAATAGAATGATTCCTCAGTGTCAAGGGTGGGGCGTGGTCTGGTGAGTGCACTGTCCTGCTGTATCATGTGACTGGCGTGTTGTGGCCCTGGTGCCTTATGTTGTTAGTGGGTTATGATGTCGTATCATCGCATGTTGGTCACAAACAAGGCTGTGTGTTGAACTGCCTGGGAATACATCTTGGCCCTGGTCTTTCTGGCTGTGTGACCTCGGGGCCATCAGGATAATTTGACTGAGAAACATATTTTAGAGATTTTATCAGAGTAAGGGGGGGGGCTCAGTGTTCTATAACCTCGTGTCTGTTGTGGATGTGAAAATTCTGGGTGGGCATTTACAATAGCCTCAAAAAAAAAAAAACAACCTTGGGAATCAACTTAACAAAAGAGGTGAAAAATCTATATAATAAAAACTACAGAATGCTAAAGAGAGAAATCAAAGAAGACCTTAGAAGATGGAAAGATCTACCTTGCTCTTGGATAGGCAGAATTGATATTGTCAAAATGACCACACTACCAAAATTAAATCTGTATAGAGATATACAGATTTAATGCAATTCTGATCAAAATCCCAATGGCATTCCTCATAGAAATAGAAAAAGCAATCATGAAATTCATCTGGAAAAATAAGAGACCCAGAATAGCTAAAGCAATCCTTAGCAGGAAGAGCGAAGCAGTGACATTGCTATACCAGACCTTAAATGATACTATAGAGCAACAGTAACAAAAACAGCATGGTATTGGCACCAAAACAGACTGGTAGACCAATGATACAGTATAGAGGACACAGAGATTAACCAACAAAATTACAATTATCTTATTTTAGACAAAGGTGCCAAGAACATGCATTGGAGAAAAGATAGCTTCTTCAACAAATGAAATTAAACCCTTATGTCTCACCGTGCACAAAACTCAACTCAAAATGGATCAAGGAACTAGGAATTATACCAGAGACACTGCGCCTATTAGAAGAAAAGGTAGGCCCTAATCTTCATCATGTGGGATTAGACCCCAACTTCCTTAATAAGACTCCTATAGCACAAGAAATAAAACCAAGAATCAATAAATGGTATGGATTCAAACTAAAAAGTTTCTTCTCAGCAAAAGAAACAATCTGTGAGGTGAACAGAGAGCCTACATCTTGGGAGCAAATTTTTACCCCTCACACATCAGATAGAGCACTAATCTCTAGGGTATATAAAGAACTCAAAAAGCTAAGCACTGAAAAAACAAATAACCCAATCAACAAATGGGCTAAGGACCTGAACAGACACTTCTCAGAAGAGGATATACAATTAATCAACAAATATATGAAAAAATGTTCATCATCTCTAGCAATTAGAGGAATGCAAATCAAAACTACTCCAGCCAGAATGGCAGCTATTATGAAGACAAAAAAACAGTAAATGTTGGCGAGGATGTGGGGAAAAAGGTACACTCATACACTGCTGGTAGGACTGCAAATTGGTGCAGCCAATATGGAAAGAAGTATGGAGATTCCTTGGAAATCTGGGAATGGAACCACCATTTGACCCAGCTGTCCCTCTCCTTGGTCTATACCCAAAGGACTTAAAAAAGCACACTACAGGGACACAGCCACGTCAATGTTTACACAGCACAATAGCTAAACTGTGGAACCAACCTAGATGCCCTTCAGTAGATGAATGGATTAAAAAAAAACGTGGCCAAAAACGTGGCATATATACACAATGGAATATTACTCAGCAATAAAAGAGAACAAAATCATGGCATTTGTAGGTAAATGGATGGAGTTGGAGAAGATAATGCTAAATGAAGTTAGCCAATCCCCCCCAAAACAAATGCTGAATGTTCTCTCTGATATAAGGAGGCTGATTCATAGTGGGATAGGGAGAGGGACCATGGGAGGAATAGACAAACTCTAGATAAGACTGAGGGGTGGGAGGGGAAGGGAGGGGACAGGGGGTTAGCAAGGATGGTGGAATGTGATGGACATCAGTATCCAAAGTACATGTGTGAAGACACGAATGGTGAGAACATACTTTATGTGCAACCAGATATAGAAAAATTGTGCTCTATATGTGTAATAAGATTTGTAATAAGAATTCTGCCTGTCATTTATTTTTTTAAAAATCAATTAAAAAATAAAAAAAAAGAAAATTCTGGGTGGGAAGGAGCCCAGGCTCTTGATGTGCTTTGAGTTGTGTTGAAAGGCTCTGAGGGTCAATAGGAGACCCCAAAGGGCCTGGAGGTTGCCCCTGAACCTGCCCACCTCAGAACATGCCTTTGCTCTGGGTGGTCTTGCCTTTAAAGGGACCCGAGGGCTTGGTCCCTGGAGGTTTCTGTTTCCTGATGCTAGGAGACAGCTGTGATTCTTCACAGGGTTTAATTACTGTCTCGCTGGGCAGTGGCCCACTCCTCCTAGGCTTTGACCTCGGGTGTCCTCCTAGCTTAGTTTGGGGGATTGATGGGAAGTGAACTACCCAGAGGCCCTGGAGAATAGAGTGCTGCCCTGAGGAGATTATTTCCTTTCCCTCCCTGGATGGTGGTGGTTACTTGAAGTTTGTCCTGAAACTATAGGAAGTCTGCGTTCCGTTCCCTGTGACTGCAGGAGGTCTGTCTCTTCTCCTTTTACTCTGGCCCATCCTCCATGTCCCCATTATTCAGCAGCCTTGGTAGATGTTGGTTTATGACAGCAAGAACCTTGCTTTTCATGGGAAAGGCAGGAACCCTCTTTCTTCCTTAGCTCCAAGGATGAGGGCTGTCTTTGAAAACGGGAAGTGGAAGACGAGCCTTCCAGGCCAGTAGTGTGGCACTTGGGATTGTCACTAAGGGATTCACGGGGTATTACTAAACCCTTTGAACCAAACCATCACAGCTCTCTGTATTAGTTAGGTTAATTAGTTACTAGCTGCTGTAACAAATAACCCTCTATCTTGGTGGCTTAGCACAGTCTAATGAGGCTTGGATAGAGTTTCTGAGCCACTTCCAAGTTGCTGCATTTGAGCCAAGTAGTAATGAGGGACCCTGGCCGCTTCTGTCCTCTCCCTGTGTCATCTGGAAACTGTGCCTGTTGCTATGCCATCCCTAGGTTTCCATGGCAACGATGGAAGAGCTCACAGGCAGTTTTCCAATGCCCTGATTCAACGCGGCTTACATCATTTCCACCTGCCTCTCCCTGGTCAGGGTGCGGAGACAGGGCTTGGAGGCAGGCCAGGAGGTGCCCCTTTCCTGGGCCTGGGTGGGCGACATGGTGAGGAGAAGGCCCAGGGCTGCCCAGTGTGCCTTGGGCAGGCTGTGCCATCCCCTACTCTTGGGTCTTGCTCGTCTCCCACCTGGATGCCTGTTTCCCAAGAGTAGGGGACACAAACTCTTTGCTCTGGGGCAGCCTCGCACCTTCCTCTGAACTTGTGTTGAACTTGAGTTTGTGCCTTTGCTATGTGTCATTGGGTCCCATGTGTTCCCGTGTCCCTGTTGAAAGGTTTCCTATGTCCTGTCTCTTCTTCACGAGCCAGTCTATTCCCAGGGTGGTGTGCTTGGCGCTTTCCATTTATCTGCAAAGGGCTGCTCAGCTTCTGTGTGAGCTCTCAACTTGTGCGAAACAGCTTAGCAGGGTGGGCGCAGAAAGGGACTTGCTCAACTTGATGGACAGCATCATCCAGGACTCTAAGTAAACGTCACACTTACGGGGTGCTCAAGCTCAGGGAAGAGACGGTGTCCCTGCCCCAACAGTGGACTGAACAGTGAGCAGTTACAAAGGCCACTGATCGGGGGTTTTTTGCTGACTAACAAATCACCCCAAGAGGGACGATTCACTTAGCCTGTGGTCACCTGAGTCTGCAGAGGTGGGGTCATTCTTTCTCTGGACCTGGCTCAGCCCACCCATGTACCCCTGGTGAACCGTTGGACAGGTGAGTGTATTATTATTACTTTTTGACACTGGGGATGGAACCCAGGGCCTCACGCCTGCAAGGCAAGCACTCTGTCATTGGGCTCTGTCCCCAACCCCAGCTGAGGACAGTGTTAAACATCAGGTTTTGTGTACTTCATTACATGAAAACCAGACTGATATGGGTCAGAAGAGAAGGGACAGCTGTCGTCTCTCGGAGAGGATCTTCTAGTCTATTAAGGAGAGCCTAGTATGAGCAATAAGACTGAACTGAAGAAGTTGTTTTTTATCACAATGAATTATACATATGTTTGTACTGATGTGTCCCTTCCTGCCTCCCTTCTTCCCTCCCATCCTCCCTACCGGATCCAGGTCTTAAGGCAGTACACGTTCAGTGCCATTTGCAAGTACAGTCTTCCCGTTCATTGTCTCTGGTTTTTGCTGGTTTTGAGATTGCTATTCAACCTTGGATCTCACTGTTGGATAATTCTGAGAAGGCAGATGTCTAGAGCTGGGTAGAAGGTGAGAAATCCGGTGTTCAGCACCTCCATCTGTGGTTGAGAACACTGAGACTAATAGAGATTAAGTGACTTGCCCAAGGTCACACAGTAGACATGTGTTAGCAGTGTCACGGGAACATTAGAAACCTGGAATATTGATGCATGAACCAGGGCTCCTGCAGTATCTCATTAAGTATTTTCTGATTTGTTTCTGTTCAAAGGTGGAGGTGGCTGGTTTGAATGGCCTTATATGTAAAAAGAGCTGAAGTTTAACTCTCAGTTGGTGCTGGAACTTCCGTAAAGCAGACAGTGCCTATAAACTTTTATGAATTCTGGACACTGAACATGTCATAATAATATCAGGATGCCTTGGGTGTCAGTCACCTCAATCACATTGTTATTAGTAGGATGCTGTTCAAAAGTTGTCAGCTATAAATTAAAAAAAATTAACTATTGCTTACTTCTGTAAATCCCACCAATAGTATTATGTTGGGGGAAATTATATCAGAGATTAACTGCAAAGAATGCTCAATGATCCTCTTGATTCTTAATAGTAATTAAAATATTGACAATGATGGGTTGAATTCTTACTGTGCTAGTGCAATAGTTTATATACCTTTTCTGGTTAATGCTCCCATAAAGAGGCAGTGTGGGTGTGGCCAGGCTCACCTACTGATGGGGAGCCGAGGTAGGCAGAGGTTGAGCCCAGGCAGGTGCCGACAGAGAGGAATTCCTGCCTAGCTTGCTGGTCTCGCAGGCCTGAGCTCCACATTGGTGAGGTGTGCAGGAGGCACGTAGCTTTTTTGAAATAGATATGCAAGTTCTTTTGAGACTCTCTGTGAAAAGATGGGGTTGAATTCCACTCCCTTTGTGTGGGCAGGACTTAGTGGCCCACTTCTACAAAGACCGCATGTGGCGGAAGTGACGTGTGACTTCAGAGACTAGGTCACAAAGGGCTGTGTGCTTTCCTCCTTGCTTTTTGGGGGTTATTTGTCCTGAGGAGCCACCTGTCAGTCATGAGGACACTCAAGCAGCTCTGTGGAGAGGCCCTGAGGGGAGGAACTGAGGTGCCTCGCAGCTCACCCTGGGCCCTCCCAGCTGTCAGAGGATGCAGGAACTCAGGAGGAAGGACCCCCAACAGGAAGCGCTCAGCTAAGCCACTCCTGAGTCACTCATCAGGGGAGCTGTGAGACAATGAGTGTTTATTGTTTTAATCTGCTGAGTTCTGAGATGACATACTTGCAGCAAAGAAGTACCAATCTGAAGCCCTTGTAAGGTACAGACAAACCAGGTCAGCTTGTCTGAGTGGTCACAGCCCAAGGACTGGCAGAGCCAGTTATCTGAAGTCCCCTCAGAGCCACAGCTCACGGGGCTTGTTCCATTGCTGTGCCACTTACGGCATGTGCAGGCAGCATGGCCTGGTGACCTTGAGATGCTGCTTGGGTTACGTCTCCAGGAAGGAGAGCCTCACTGCCCCTGTGGCTGCCTGTGCAGCAGAACCCACAGTGGTCGGCTTATTCTGAGATTGGCCACTGGACTGTGAGAGTCCTCAGTCAAGTTCAGGGTGACCCACTGATGTGACGGGTCAATAGGCATCGGCTTGTCTGTCAAGGGCAGGGAATGAAGCACCAGAGGGCACCGAGGGCATCAGAGGTGGAGGATTTCCTTTTGGCTTGTACCACAGTCTGCCCTGGGGGAGACAAATACGGTTTTTGAAAGGAGCAGGCCTGGGCAGGGCGATGTCTTTCTCTGAGAAGCATGGCCAGGAGGAGTGGGAGTCTGCAAAGCCAGCTGAGAGAATGGCAGTTGTGTCATCTTTGCCTCACTGTGACCAAAAGAGCTGACAAAGCAACTCAGAGGAGGAAAAGTTCATCTTGGCTCCTGGTTTTAGAGGTTCAGTCCATGGTCGGCTGACTCCATTGCTCTGAGCCCAAGATGAGTCAGAGGGAATATGCTCAGCTCATGACCGACAGGAGAGAGAGAGAGAGAGAGAGAAAGAGAGAGAGAGAGAGAGAGAGAGAGAGAGAGGCACTAGGGACAAAATATAGCAACCTACCTCCTCCAGCCTACCCTAACTACACAGTTCATTCAAATTATTAAGCCATCAAATGGATTGTTCCTCTGATAGGGTCACAGCTTTCGTATCTAATCCTTGCACCTCTGAACATACCTGCATCAACACAGGTGCTTTTGGGGGACACTTCATCCCAACTGTAATATTCCACCCCTGGCCCCCAAAAGCTGATGCCTGTCTCACAATGCAAAGTGCATTCAGCTCATCTCCAACAGTCCCGTGATCTTAAAGTTCCAGCATCCCCCCTAGTCCAAGCTCAACGTCTCATCTGTGACTGACTCAAGGAGAACTCTGGCTGTGAGCCCCATAAAGATCAAAAGGAAATCACACATATCCAATATGCGGCTGCAGAGAGTAACATTTTCCTTCTGAAAGGGAGAAATAGGGGCACAGAAGGAAGGAACGGGACAAAAGCAAGAACCCAGCCTGGCAAACATTTCAACATCTGGCATCCGGGGCCCAGGTGGTGAGAGGTGATGTCCCTGGAGCCTGGCGGCCCACATGGCCTCTCCTGCTCGGCTCTTTCACAGTTGGCAAAACCCCTCAGCACATGTTCTACATTCTTGGCGTCTCTCAAGCTCAGAGGTCTCCACTGCCCCCTTGGCTTCCCCCTCGCAGCTTCACACACTCTCCTCTCAGCGCTGCTGGTAGGGATTCCAGATCTGCTACACTTTCCCTGGCTGCCGAGGCTCTGCTTAAGTCTTGGTGGAGGCCTAGGTGGTCCCCTAACTTCAGCATCTTGCGTTTGTGCAGAACACGCACCACGTGGAATGTGCCAAGATGCTGCCTACTGGATCACTAGCTGGTCACCCTGGACTATGGCTCCAGTGTCCTCCGAGTGCCTGGACGGAGCACAGTGAAACATATCCTGGGGAAACAGCTTTCTAGACACCCCTGTGTGAACAGGTGCACCCAAGTTTTCTTAAACAAGTTTTTACTTCTACACCCTGAGCCTGCAATGGGTGTGTTCTTGCTTATTCCTGAAAAAGGTGTCTTTCCTATGGTCTCTGTGCAAAGTACTGAGCTTCTCTTTAGTGGTTGTAATGTCTTCAATAACCAAACCTTCCTTGGCCCCAATGTTACATGCACTTTCCAGATAAAGTTCTTCTGGTCCACTCTTACAGCAAACCTAGCTGAAAGCGGATAGGAATACCCTTGCCATCCCACTGACTGTTGTTCATTGCCTTTAAATTCAGCCTCATGGAAAGTCTCGGGACATGGACAAAATGCAGACAAGTTCTTTGCCAGAATGTAACACAAGTCCAGTTCCTGATAGATGCCTCATTTCTGTTTGAAACCTCGTGACTCAGTCTGCATCTTATCAGCCTCTGGTGTTCTGAGCTCCCACCAGAATCACCATCCAGCTCTGCTTACTTCATTCTAAGGCTCCTCCAGTCTGCAGCTCCAAACTCCTCCAAACTCCTCTCACAAACCAGTTCCAAAGACTTCTGAACCCTTGGTCCTGTTAGTCACACTTCTTATACTGATTTCTGTGTTAGTTGGCTTTTCAGTATGCTGGTGGAGATGCCCTGCAAGTTCTACTGAGAGAAGGAAAAATTTAGCAAGGGAGGTTCAGTCCATGGCTGGCTGACTTCATTACTCTGGGCCAGAGGTGAGGGGGCATATCATGGTGGAAAGGTGGCAGAGGAGAGCTGCTCAGCTCACGACAGACAGGAAGCAGAAAGAACAACTGAGGTGCAGGGACGAAAGGGAAACCCCAAAGTCACGCCCCAGGAACCCACTTCCTCCAGTCACACTCCACCTGCCTCTAATAACCAACCTTTTAATCCATTCAAGCCAGTAATCCAGCAGATGGATTAATCCACTGATGAGGTTACAACTCTCAAAATCTAACCACATAGCACAGGATCTCGTGGGCAACACCTCACATCCAAACCATAACAGGAATTCAGCCAAGTTAATAAACTGGATTTTCAGTATATAACTAGGAAAGGGGAAAAAATCCAATCAAGAGGAATCGAGAATTCTTTGGTGAGAAAGTGGCCCACGGTCAGGGGGATGCAAATTTCTGTGGGTTTGCGAGAGGCCCTGCTTCCCCTCTGTGCACCTCGCAGGCCCGGGGATTGCGTTCCTGCAAACTGCCACAACTCAGGAACATCTGGGGGCAGCCCAGCGCTCACCTGTCTCCTGACCGACTGCTGGCTGGCTTTTCATAGAGGTCCTGCGAACCCTTCTTCATGCCAGTTAGACAGTTAGACAGCTAGTCACACGCATCCAAGGTGCCAGGGTGAATGTGTCTCTGGAAACCCAGGTGAAGGAGAACAGGGACCAGGCAGCTGCTGCTGCTCAGACCCGCCCTGCTCCCCATTCCCAGGCCTCAGGTGTCCACCGTGTCCCCAGGTCCTTTCCAAGCTGACCTCCTTGGTGTGGGCAGAGGGCGGGTGGCGCATGGAGGGGTGCCGAGGAAGGAGGCACTGGGGAGTGACAACCTGGCCACTTGGGGACTGGAGGGGGCAGGAGGTCTGGGATGGCTCAGGGCTCCTTGGGGCCCAGAGAGCTGTAGTCACCATGACTCTTTCTCAGCAGCAGAGGAGGAAAGGGCCTGCTGGGGCATCCCTGGGAAGCACGTGAGCTGGGCAGGTGCTGGCATCCCAGGATGGCCACCGTCAGTCCTGGGGAACAATCTCATCCATTGTCCACTCAGTCAGGCTGAGGACCCACTCAGCCCCTGGAATGTGCCCAACCCTGGCCCGGCCCTGGGGACAGGTGGGTGGAACCAACTCATTCCTGCCTTCAGCAGCTCACAGTCCAGGAAGGTGAAAACAAGCCCATGGAGGTGGGCACGTTCCCAGTGACGAAGCTGTCCTACCCAGGGCAGGGGCAGGGCGCTCTGGGGGAGTGAGCGGCAGCAGGGACATGCCATGCTGTGGTCCAGGGATGGCCCCTCCCTGCAGTGGAGGGCCACCTGCCATTTGATACCTCTAGTAGTAACAAGGACCAGTAGCACAGTTTCCCAGTGTCCCCGGCAACTTAGTCCTTTTGAGTCCTGACTCTGGCCAGACCCCCTCTGCACCTAGCAGAGGGGCACTCTCAGGCCAGCGGCTGCCCCGGCTGAGGCAGAGAAGACTCCGGGGCATCTGCAATGGGGAAGCCCTCGGTGGACTCACACACCAACCTTCCTCCCTCTGCGCTCCCGCCTTCCCAGCGAGCTCCTGTTGGCCCCTCTGTCCACAAGCTGGCCAGGAGGAGGCTGCTGGGGACTGGGTTCAGCCCTGCCCAACACCTGCACTGGAAAGCCAGGAGTGGGATGTGGACATGAGCCAGAGGGGTGGCGGGGCCTCAGCAAAGCCATCCCTGATGGCCTGGGGTGGGTGGTCCCTGTCTGTCCGCCCTCCCTCACCCCCCATCCCTCCTGCCCTGCTGTGTGTGCTGGACAGAGGGGGAAGGTGGGGAGGGGCTCACGCCCATGGACCACTTCACTGGGCTCCCTTGTTGCTGGCTTCCGCTGGCTGCCCAGTGCCCAGTGCTGGAAGACAGAGGGCAGGCAGGGGAGGGTGGGGAGAGGCTGCGACCCTCCTGCCACATGGCCCTCCTCTGCAGCTGTAGCTCCTTGGGGGCGACCACAGTGGCAACACCACTCCTTCCCCTGGCCTTCAAGCGCAGGGTGGCAGCAGCTTTCTGCAGTTGCTTGTCCAGTTCCTCGGCTTCCCTTGTGAGTCCCTCTGTCCCTGTTTGCAGTATTCCCTCCGTCCTGTCCCACTCATCCTGCTGGGGCCACTGCCCGAGAGTAGGCCCCCGTGACAGAGTCTGACTGCATCCTGTGAGCAGGAACAGCGTCTCCATGTGGTGGACTCGAGTGCTGATTAATTAAGCTGATTAACCACGTACCAGAGTGGTCAGTTTGGCCCACCCACTGGGCCATCCAGGGTGGGCCTGGCTGTTCGGCTGGACCTAGGACCCCAGCAGGCCTCAGTCCATGTGCTGCTCTGCCCCGTACCCTACAGCGCCACCTCTGCTGTCTCTCTGCCTCCATTCTCTGTCTCAGGTTCCAGGCACACTGAGGCCGTGGACAGATGGGGAAGGTGGGGAGGGGCTCAGAGCTGAGGCCGGCTTCCGACAGCTCAGAGCCCCCTAGGAAGAGGGCTGCCTCTGTTCCATGCCCACTGCTTTCTGTAGGCTTTGCAAAGACAACGCCTGTGTTTTAGCACAGATGTTCTTTAGGTGTCACCAGAATGATTGACGAGGCTTCGGCTCGTCCAGATTATGCACAGGCTGGCCGAGCTCACTGGTCAGCCTGGCTGCACTCACCCTGCCTCTGGGCACCCTTGTGTGGCTCTGAGGTGGTTGGTGAAGTGCACCGGCCCATTGGTCTTGCTGGCTTCCTCTTGCAGGCCAGTCTCCTTCATCACCTGGCCTGGGATCCCTGAGCTCCTCCAAGGACCCAGGAAGCCGGAAGCACTTCTCTTCCCAGCTTCCTGTGCTGTCCTTCCTTGGCTCTTAGCCAAGCCGTCCTTTGAACGTCTAGATGGGAAGCACTTCAGATCTCACCTTGGACATCCTGCTCCTGTTGGGGAGTTATACTCGCAATTTGTTTTTTTTTGTTTGTATTTTTGGCAATGCTGGGGATTTGACCCAGGGCCTGTGCTTGCTGGGCAGAGGCTCTCTGGTTGAGCCACGGTGCCTCATTACATTGACTGAAGGCTGCTCTTCAACTTTGGGACATTATAGGAGTCCCGGGTTTTCCTGTCATAGCAGGTGTTGAGTGTGGGACTGGCAATTTCAGGCTGATCCCATGTCTGGATAAGGCGGGAGGCCTGTCTGCGTCATCCCATGCCTCCAGATGTCCAAGGCTCCATCCTCTATTCCGGGGAATTTGTGAAACTCCTGGACCATTGGAAAGAGAGCTGAGGAGGAGCCCAGCAGTCTTGAGCCATAGGCGCATGTAGTTGCTGCTGGAGGCCAGGCTCTGTGTCCTTGCTTCCTGATCCCTGTCTCTTCCCTCCCTCCCTTCCTTCTCTCCCTCTTTCATTCCTTTCATTCCTTCTCCCTTCCTTCCCTCATTATTGTTTATTTGGAGACAGGGTCTCACTGAGTTGCTTAGGGCCTCACTAAGTTGCTGAAGCTGGCCTTGAACTTGCCACCCTCCTGCCTCAGCCTCCCTAGGATTCCAGGTGTGTGCCACGGCCCCGCCTGGTCTCTTCCTCTCCTGTATTGTCCACTGAGGCCCTGTCCTTCTGAGCCGGGCACTCCTCTGTCTCTACCTGAGGGACCTTAGCTGCTCCCCTTCTTTCATTGATTCCTGGGGTGTCACTTAACAGGGGAAGAATCTGTCTTTCAGAAAACTGCCCCTGAAGCGATGCCCCACTCAGCAGGTGTCCAGGAGCTGGACTGGACAGCCAGGGAGCCCATGGGCCTGTGTCTGCTGTGGTCCAGGCTGACAGGTACCATGGTGGACAGGAGACCTGCTCAGCCCTTAGCCAGACTTCCCCAGGAGTGGGCAGAGGGCCTCTGCTCATGGACAAAGCCACCCCCATCTTGCTTCTTACCTTTCATGCTGCTGGGCAGACCAGGGTGCTCTGAGATCCTCCAGGAGTGGCTGGTGGCCATGGCTGAGGGAGATAGAGACTCTCTCTAGGGAGTAAATGCTTCTGTTAACAAGGAGACAAAAATGTGTTGGGCAAACTGGAGACTCGGCCCAGCCAACCCCAGGGGGCAGAGGTGCCCCTCTGGCGTGTTCAGGGAACAGGGAGCTGGGAGCGTTTGGGGAAGGCCACCAGTGCTGCCACGTTCACTGTTGAGTGCTGCTTGCTTTATTTCTCCGTTGCTTGCTATTTCTTTTCACTAGAACAGAAACACCAGAAGAGCTCATCATGATGCAGGGCTGAGAACAGGGCTTGGCACCCAGGGATGCTCACAAGACCTTACTGAACACCCGATGAGGGACCTCTGGGCCAGAATCCAGAGACCCGCCAGGAGCATGAGTCTGGAACTGATGGGATGAGAGGCGCGTGCAGGCACGGGTGGCTCTAGCCTCCTTGGTGTCTTTCTGGGCACCCTGACCTTGATGTTCTGGGATCGTTCAACTTCCAATGTCTAGTTCCCATTAGAAGCTCACACATCTCAGACCATGCGCTGTCCTTCTGAGGGCAGCAGGTGCGGGCCCCAGACGCCCGCATCTCTCATTAGGACGAGTCCGCCGGCCTGCATCAGAGGGAGCAAATGATCGCCTTAAGACTGAGGCATCTCTGACTTAGCTTTGTAGGGGGACCTGGGAGGTGGGAGATGAGCAGGACTCACCCTCTGCTTGGATGTCAGGCTGAGTCGGACCCTCCCCACCATGGGCTTGGTCACGCTGGTGGCGAGTGTGTGGGGGACACTTGCTCGTGATGCCAAAGTTCAGCTGGCGAGAGGCTGTCCACGGCCACAGGCCCCTCATTAGCTCAGCCTGGCTCAGCTGCCCGACCAGGTGGCACCTGTCCTTCTGTTGTTTGAGGCCAATTAATGGTCTTCCTGCTCCCAGGAGCTGACCTGGTGCCGACTCTCATCGGATCTCATCACAATGGCATCATTTTGTTCCTTGAGGACACAAACCAACGGGCACATTTGTGAAAATGAGACTAATGTGGGGTGAGCACCGGACAAACCCCAGGTGCAGGCGCCCAATCCTGTGGGAGCTCCTTGTCCCTGCCTGGGAGCCCGGGGAACAGCTGCGGGAGCCGTGGACACAGGGCCTTTTCCTGTCCTGGAACATCTCATTTTTGCATCCTTTGTCTAGGTAGCCCTGGGAGACAAAGGGAAAATGTCCCCGTTGTGATCACTGTTTCCTATGATTTCAAGCATGAGCCTGGCTCAGCCTTGCTCCTGGGGACCAGATTAGTCCCTCCTGATCATAGTGGGGCAGAGAGGAAGGGACCCATCTGACGTAAGGCATCTCAGGAAGGCTTGGGTTGACCTCATCAGCCAAGAGGAAATGAGGTCACACACACAGGGGTTTCCAGTGGAGGTTGACTTAAGACCTAATTACTGGAGAAAGATTACTGGCCTATGAGAAAGATTTTGAGGCTGTTGTAATTAATACAATGGCCAAGTAGAAGATGTGAAGGAATCCTTGGGTTTTAATTACTTGGTGCCAGGAGAATTCCTGTGTTCCTGAGGAGAGCCCCACCAGGGAGTTGGGCACACTCTGGGACGGCAGGAGCCTGCAGATCCCTGCTATTGACTTTCTGCCCGGCTGACATTTATTGAGAAGCCGCCAGGTAAACGGAAGGTTACAAGAATAGTCATCTGATTTTTGACCCAAATGGCATTCAGAATGTCAGTCTATTTGCGGGCTTCTCTCAACGCCACTGAATTTCAAGGGTAATGAGGTCAAAGATTCTCTTTTTTAATATCCTAGGCCATCTGTCCATCTCCTTCCCTCTTTTATCTTTAAATTTCCTGTTGCTCTTGTGCTGTTGAAATAATTTTCTATGATTCGAAGGTGCTGTGAGTTCCGGGCTGATGGACCAACGGGAGATGCCCACTCCCCAGGGAAAGCTGCTTGCCGCAGCCCATGGCGAGACCCAGAGCCCCTCACCCTGGCTCACCCCTGAACTGGGGCCTTGGCGCCGGCCTCTGCAGCCCCAGCTCTGGGCCTCCTGCCTGGCAGTGCAGACGGCGACCTGAGCCATGGGGGGAAAGCAGACTCAGACCCTCGAAGGAGCCTTTTCAGACTCATCCCAGTCACAAGGAGGGTCCAAAGGGCTGTGAGAATAGGCTGCGCATTGTGTGTGCGTATGCACGTGTGTGCGTGTGTGCACATGTGTGTGTGCACATGTGCGTGTGTGCACATGTGCGCGTGTGTGTGCACATGTGCATGTGTGTGCATGTGTGTACACACGTGTGTGAGTGTGTGTGTGTGTGTGTGTGTTCCTGCTTCATGACTCAGAGACTGAGGGGTGCAGGCCCCCTGCAGGGAAGCTGGGACTCAGAAAATTGAGTCTTACTGGCTTGAAGAAACGGAGGCAGAGTTGGGGATGACAGTGGCTATGGGAAAGTGAGGGGCTAATCCTGGAGAAGGAAGAGCCTTTGGCAAGGAGCCTCAAATCCCGTGTATAATCTGCCTAAATCTGTGGTTGACCCTCTGAAGGCTCCAAGAAGCTCAGATTAATCACGTCTTTAACCAAAAATCAACAGCACGATTCTTCAGAGATGTGTAACTGAACCCAGAGCCTCTACCAGGCATCGTCCACGTTGTCTGCAATGATCAGAAACAAGAAAATGAGACCACAGAGCAGAGGAAAACCTATGGAGGTGCATACGATCATCAAACGTGCATCATGAACAGTTTAACCATGGACATTAAGGAGAATAGCCTGCTATGGTTTGGAAGTGGTGGCCCCCCAGTGTGGCGAGGTTAAGAGGTGGCCCCTTTGAGAGGTGGGGCCTAGGGGAGTCACTGGGTCACTGGCAGTGTGCCCTGGGAAGCGATTACAATGGTTTGCATGGGACCCTGGTTAGTTCTCATAAGAAGGTTGTCAGAAAAGCACGAGGCTGGTCCTGGAATCCTCTGGCTTCCTTCTCTCCACGTGATCTCTCTAGAACAGGAGCTTCCGCTCCTGGGATCCCCTCCGCATGAGGTCCCCACCAGAGACCTAATGGATGGGACCACCTTTTCTTTAAACTTCCTAGCTGAGCGAAATAAACCTTTCTTCTTCAGCAGCCTCATTTCTTTTGTTATAGCAATAAACAACAGACTAGTACAATGGATAGAAATGGAGAAACAGAAACTATAAAAAGAATAAATTTTAAATTCTAGCTTGGAACTACATAAACTATGCAATAAACACATTTTACTAGGTGCCTTCCCAGAAGATTAGAGATGATGGAGGGGAAAAGTCAGTGTACTGGAAGATAGACGCATGGAATGATCCAAGAGAAGGGAAAAACTGGAAAACATGTATCAGGGTCCTGTGGGACAGCAACGGGGCCTCCATGTGGAGCTGGAGTTGGAGGAGAGGAGAGAGAAAAGGGGGCAGAAGAGACACCTGAGGAAATAATGGCTGACTTCCAACTCTGTGAAGGACCTGCTGGCCACTGGACCCTGCAAGCCCACTTCTAGAGAATTGGAAACAAATGTCCTGCCGAGGGGCAGATGATGTTCACAGCAGCCTTCGAAGCTGGCCAGAGCTGAAAAGAGCCCCGACGTCCGTGGGCTGGTGAGTGGACAGTGCTGTGCCTCGTCCACACAGCAAAGTCCAGCCCCATTGTGAGCAGGGACCCGCCACCCAGGGCCAGGACAGGCCTCCTGTTGTGTGGTGATAGAAGCAGCATGTCAGGCGCCTCCAGGGTCCAGGAATACTGGAAATGGCAAAACTGGAGCTGGGTAAAGTCGATGAACGGCGGCTGGAGACCGGGAGGGTAGCAAGTGCATCCTCTGCAAGGGCATGCGGGCATCGTTCAGGGTCGTGGGAACATTCCAGGTCTTGACGGTGGTGACAATTACATGATTCTGCATTTGTCAAAACTCCTCTTAAAATAGGTGAATGTTAACATATGGATATTATATTTCAAGATAATGTGTTTATATATTATGATTGTTTGCTATGCAACTGTCTTGCATGGACTTCAATTTTTGAAATTAAAAAGAAACTTATCAAACATTAGTCAATGTCAAAACTACTAAACTCCAGCTCAGTGCACATGGAGGGCTTGGGAGCTAAATGAGAAGTCATCTCGGCTTCCTCCCCAGGGAAATGGCTTCAGCTGACTTCCAGGATTCCCGCAGCCTGACCCTCATAACTGAGGCGTAACTATTTCAAAGATGGAGCATGGGGTGCACCCTCTTCCTGAGGTTTAGTATTGAATATTTTAATATCAGTTCCCCAGGAGCAATGAATTCCAAGTGAAACCGGAGCTCAATCTTACCTTTGGGTTTTTGAGATTCCAGCATACAACAGCTTTGCCATTTCAGACTTTTCCAGAGTGAAGGGAAACTCTTTTGCAGAAAAATTCCCAAACAAAAGTTTACCCCAGGCGCTGGGGTTGTGGCTCAGCGGTCGAGCGCTCACCTAGCATGTGCAAGGCACTGGGTTCAACCCTCAGCACCGCATAAAAATATTAAAATAAAGGGTATTGTGTCCAACTACAACTAAAAAAATATATTTTTTAAAAAGAAAGTAACCCCCAGCTGTTCTGGAGGGGAATGTCTAAGAGCAGGAGGGGGATGATGCATGGACGGCCAGGCTTGGGCAGGAGTGGGGCCTCACACACGAGGACATCCTTGCACATGCCCTGAGGAAGATGAAGAGGTGTCTGTTGAAGTGTCTTCACTCCAGGTTGGCAGCTCACTCGAGCATTCGCCCATCCCTTCATGATCTTTTCATAGGGTGCCCTCTGTGGCTCAGGTACTTTTCTGGGTGCTGGAGGTATCGCAGTGATTATGCAGGACAAAGCACTACCCTCATTGAGCTTCCCGCCAGGCATGAATCGCCCACCCAAAGGCAAGTGCACACAGTGTGTCCTCTGGTGTTAGCGGAGGGGTGGGGGACTCCAGTGTGCGTGATGGCCCTTTAGCTGCTTTATCAGAGAAGACCCCTCCTTACAAGACAACCTTTGACCAAGCCCTGAAGGTCCGGGAATGAGTGGCTGGTGAGCAGCCTGGGTGGCCCAGGTGGAGGTGTGGGCTGGTTTAGAGGCCACAGGGCAATGCACACCTGGGGCTCCAGCAACAGCAAGGGCAGGTGTGGCTGGGGCAGAATGAGCAGGAGACTCTGGGGTCAGGGGCCAGGCTGTGCAGGGCCTCGCACAGAACCCTGTCTAAGGACCTGGCTCTTGTGGGAAGGAGCTGAGAACAGGAGAATGGAAAGCCCTGACTTATGTCCTACCAGGAGTGTTCAACTGAGCACAGTGTAGAAAATAGAGTGCAGGGGCGGTGGCGAGGGAGGGCGCAGAGAGCCTCTTCAGGAAGTTATTGCAATAACCAGGATTCGACGGGGATAATGACTGGTACTGGCAGGAAGTCATAGCCGAGGTGAGAGTGAATATAATTTTAAAACACATATCTCCAAAGCAAAATGACAGGCTTTCTGGACACATTGGATGTGGCTTTGGAGGAGGGACAGGGTTCAGCACACCCAGAGATTGACCTGAGTGACAAGAAGGATGGACACAGAGGCCCTGAATGGTGATGAGGAAGACTGCAGTCAACTTCCAGCTCCAGCCCTTTGTCTGAGAGCAGCAAACACCCCAGGAGGTGCCGTCAGAGTCTGTCCCAATAGATGTGGCTCTAGGTGAAGCCGAGCCTCCTGATCTAGTGTTCCTGGGCAGCTCATCTTGGACCTGATCTTTGTAGGTCAGCAAGGAACAAAGCCCTGGTCATAACTGGCACAGTCTTCTTCAGGGACAGCCCAGGGAAATTCTTTGGGCATGATGTTGCTCCGTCTCCCAGCAGGGAAAGCACCAGGGCTCAACATGAATTGGCGGTGAGAGCAGTCATAGCTGCCAAAGTGCCCTAGTGACCAGGCCAGGCTGCAGGGGCTGGACTTACAGGCACCTCCCATGGCCACCTGGAGGGGCCCAGGGAATCAACATGCACAGGGCATGACCCCAGGACCCTGGTCTTGCTAGCCGCTGCTCTCACTTCGGGGAGACAAACTGCCTGTCAGGTTTGGAGAAAATCCTGCTAATGAGGCCCACCCCGCACAGCCTCAGAGTGGCCCTGGGCAGCACAGCACAGAGTGGCCAGGGCTTATGACTTTGCTCTTCCCTTTCCCCATCTGTGGATGTAACTGAGTGGGGCTGGGGAGGCAGTGTTCCCTCAGTAAATGTGCAAATCAGTGGGAGAGAACTGGCTTCTGAGGGTCTCCAGGGCACACCTGGAGCCAGAGGCGTGGTGGGTGAGTGCCACTCTCCTGGCAGTGTGGCCTTGCCTCCTGTGCCCTAGGCAGGAGCTAGGCTCACCTCCCCCCCGCCCCCCCTCGCGCACGCCACGCGCCTCGCTGGCCTGGACCATGCGACGNTGTAGCCTGTCTCCACAGGGCCTCCTGTGCCCTAGGCAGGATCAAGGCTCACCTCTTCCCTCCTGGGCATGCAGGAGAGTGACCTTTTCTGGGCCTGCCACAGGCTGGCCAAGTGACTGCCTGTGATGTCCCCTCCTAGCCAGATCATTCTACCATTCCATCCTCGGTGAGCAGAGGGCCAGGGCTCTCCTTTACCTGGAGTCAGAGATCGAAACTCTAGATGCAGAACCAAGTGCCTAATGGCACCACCTGTGTCAAATAAGACAAAGAGTCACCCTCGCTCCAGCTTGCAGGTGCAGAGGAGGTCTCTGGTCGATCCCTGGGGAACTGATAACTTTGGTTGTCCGAGGGCAGTAGCGTAGGTTGTTGGGGTCTGCAGAGCAGCAGGGGAGGAACATTTTCATGGTTCTCTTTCACCTTCTGAATCCTGGGAATGCATCGTTTGTTTAAAAATTAGCATTTTGTTACAAATCAAAATCCGGTTCCCAGCTCTGCTCTCAGGCGAAATGCTGAATGTTTCCCCTGGGATCTGCACGGAGTTAACAAGATCCGATGCTTGTCCACTTGCTTATGTCCCCTGTCTGCCACTTCACTTCTCACATTGGTCAGCACGGGCTTGTTTTTCCTCTCCAAGGACATGGAAATAGAAATTGATCCCTGGGAGCAATCCATTGGGCATTTTATATAACAAGAGATTCTCCCCAGGCCCGTAGTAGGAAAATAGGAAGAAACAGAGAGAGGGAGGGAGGGAGGGAGAGAGAAAGAAACTTGTATCAGGAACTTGGGGTAAGATGGTCCTGAGCCGTCATATCTTGGAAGGGTTTGGGATGTTGTCAGAAAGATAGCGACAGAGGAAAAAAAATAATTGTGGCAATTGTCTTAGCTGTCTCCGGGCTTGTCACGGTGATGCTGATAAAATCAAATAAGCTGGAAGCGGGTGAATTGTTAGTGTGAGAAATCGCCGTGGGTCTGGCAGCTCAGGAAGCAGCAGTGCACAAAGTGTTTGCTCATTACCAGGATTTATTGTTTTCAGCTCTGGGAAAATGTTGGTAAGCAGAAATGGAGCCGCTCACCCCAGTTTGCCAGGTACTTAAAATTTTTTTAAAAATGGAACAAGACAAGGATGACATCCTTTTCCTGGGGTCTGGAAGTGGGTCAACGGGAGCTGACGTGCTGGGGCTGATCCAGGAGGTCCACGGAGGGTTGTGGGGCGTGCGTGTACACAAGAGCCTGCTTGAGATTGAAGCAAAACCAGAATAAATTGAGCAAGAGGAAGCCGAGGGTGGTAACATTCTATTTTAAGGAAGATATTTCTTGATGAGAGAAAAGGGTAGAAAATAATCTCATGGCAGCGCTCCTGTGCCCACTCCCGGCTGGCTTTATTTTTTTCAATTTTCAAAAGGAATGTGTGTCACAGAGATCACTGGAGCCTTTATGTCACTCTTCCTGATCTCACTTCTCCCTCCTTTCTCTGAGGAAGATGTTATAATCACCTTGAATGTTTTAGATTTTAATATAAACTGTGGAAGGTTGCTGCATGTGTTCACCACTGGATGAAAATAATCACAACATGCATGTCCTTTTCACAAATTCATCCTCCTCTCATTTTTTTCTACATTAAAAAATTGAACTGTAATTAACATGTCACAAAATCCATCTTTTTAAAGAGTCAGGGGTTTTTAGTGTGTTCATAAATCTGTTGGAGTCGTCCCCTCTGTGTGGTCCAGAACCCTGTTATCACCTCTCCCCTCCCAGCAGTCAGCCATCCTCTGTCCCCTAGCTGCCCTAGGCCTTGGCAGACGCTAGTCTATTTCCTGCCTTTACAGATTGGCCAATCCTGGACATTTGGACATTTCATGTGGTCTTTTGTGACTGACTTCTTTCATGTAATAAGCTGTTTTCAGGGTTTGCGGGCACAACAGCCCTTGCCACTACTTTATTCCTCTTATGGTCGCTGATACGCCTTCATCTGGCAGCACTACGCTCTGTCTCCACCCATCACTTGATGAGCACTGGTGCTGTTTTTACCTCCTGGCCATCATGGACAATGCCCCCAGGAGCATCCGTGCACCAGGCTTATGTAGATGAATGTCTTAATGTCACTTGGGGATGTAGCTAGAAGAGAAATGGCTGAGTCCTAGGGCAACACTGTGTTCAGTTCTTTTTGAGGAATGGCCAGGATGTTTTCCACGTCAGCTGCACCCTGTTACCTTGCTCTTCACAATGGGAGGCTTCCAGGCGTCTCCCACCCTTGCCAAGTTCTCATTTCCCTGTCTTTCAATTAGAGACATCCTAATGGTGTCACACGTCATTCTGGTCTTCATTTGCATTTTCTTAGTGGATAATAAGGTTGAGTGTCAAAATAAATCTATTTAAATACTTTGCCCAATTTTACTTGGGATAGTTTTCTTTATCTTGTTGAGTCTTAAGCATCCTTTATATTTGGGATACGTGTCCTTTGTCAGCGACAGGATTGCAAAGTTTCCCCTCATTCTATGGGTTGTCATTTCACTTGGCTGACAGCTCCCTCTGAAGTACCAGGGCTTCCCATTTTGATGAAGTTTGATTTCCTGTCTCTCCCGTCTGTGTTCATGCTTTTGATTTCCTATCTAAGAAATGGTTGCCTAAGTCAAGGTCACAAAGATTATTGCCTATGTTTTCTTTCAAAAGTTTTTATCATTTTTCTCCAACCTCGAGGAGGCATTTGACCTGCTCTCTGATGCCTTTGCAGGTGTGTGATGCAGGGTCCAGAGCCGTGCTTTTCTTGTGTGAATGTTCAACGGTCCCAACACCATCTGTAGAAAAGGCCAGTCTTGTCCCTAGTGAGTTGTCTTGGCATCCTGTCAAAGAGCAATTGATCAGAAATGTAAGGGTTTATTAAATTATTTTCCATTGATTTATTTGTTTGTTCTTATGCTAGTACCAAGCTTTCTTGAATTCTGTATCTTTGTAGTAAAGATTGAAATTGGGAAGTATGAGTCCTCTAACATTGTTTTTCTCTTCAAAAAATAGTTTTAGCTACTCTGAGCCACTTGAATTAGCATATGGATTTTGGGATCAACTTGTAATTAATGCATAAAAGGCACTTCAAGGTTGTGTTGAATTTGATCAATTTGGAGATTTACTATGTTAATACCATTAAGTCATCTAATTCATGAACATAGGACACCTTTTAAAATTTATTTAGGATTGATTTAGTCTTTTAAAAATTATTTTAGCTCATTTTGTAGTTTTAAGTATACAAGTCTTAAACTTACGTTGTTAAATTTATCCCTAGGTATTTTATTTTTCTTGATATGGTAATTGGAATTGTTTTATTAAGTTTAAGTTTATAGCGAGATTATTCATCATCAGTATATAGAAATGCAATTAATTTATGTATATTGGTCTTCTATGACCATGTTGAAATTAATTTTTGATTCTGATTTTTTTTGAATGTGTATGTGGGTTTCTTAGAATTTTCCATATGAATGTTGCATGGCCTGTGAATGAGGAGAGTGTCACCTTGTCTGTCCCTCCCAATCTTGACACCTTTTGTTTCTGTTTCTTGCCCAGTGGTCCTGCGAGGAACTTAGTGAGATGTTGAGCAGAAGTGAGAAGAGACGTCTTTGTCATGTTCCCAACATTGGGCAGAAACCTTCTGGCATTTGCCATTAGGTTTCATATGAGCTCTGAATTTCTCCCAGGTGCTCTCCTCAGGCTAATGATCTTCCTGCCTTTTCTATTTTGTTGAGTGTCTTTAATATATAAGTGAACTAGGGCTTGTCGAATACTTGCTGCCTCAAGGTGGTCTATTTTAATAACATGGCACATTACATGGATTCATTTTCATGTGTCGTACTGATTTTGCATTCTTACAATAAATTACACTAGGTCATGTGTAGAATTATTTCTGTATGTTGATGGATTCATCTGGCTAGTGTTTTATTGAGAATTTTACATCTATATTCATAAAAGATATTGGTGCATAATTTTCTTTATCTTTATATGGTTTTCTATCAGGGCAATGCTGGCCTCACAATGTGAGTTGGGGAGTGTTCCTTGATGCTCTTCAGGGGTGAGGAGAGATTCTGTGAAGGATCCGTGATGATTCTGTGTTGAATGCTTGGTAGATTTCATCCATGAAGTCAGCTGGCTCTGGATTTTTCTTTGTAGTCAGGTTTTGTCTACGAATCCACTTTCTTTATTTTCTAACAAATAAATGTTTGATTATGTAATTTCAGAGCGGTCTTGTCCCTGTAGGATGTCCCCTGTTCTGTCCAGGTTATCTGCTGTGTAGGCCCAGAGTTATGCAGAGGGTTCCCTGTGGGCCTTTTTATTTCCTTACAGTCTGTGGTGACGTCCTGCTCTCCTCCTCATTATAGCAGTTTCTCTTCTCTCCCTTTTTCTAGGTCAGTCTAGCCAGAGGTCTGCTGATTCCTTCATCTGTTCAAGAAGCCAACTTGAGGTTCTCCTGACTTTCTCTGCTTCTCTCTGTTCTCTATTTCACGCATCTCCACTAGCGTCTCTATACTGTCTCCTGAGTCTGGTTTCACTAATTCCTTGTGGTGGAGGGTTAGGTTATTGATTTGAGAAATTTCTCCTCTTTAAAAAAAAATATAAACTTAAGTAGCTCTAAACTTACCACAAAGCACTGATTCACTGCATTCCACAAATTTTATATGTTTTGCTTTCGCATTGGTATTTACTAATTTCTGGTGCTTTCTTCTTTAACTCATTGGTTACCTAGAAGGGTTTAATGTTCCCATATTTATGACTTTCCTAACTTTCTTTTGTTATTGATTTTTAGTTTTATTCCATTGTGGTGGGATATCACATACTGTCTGATCTCAACTCTTTCAATTTGTCGAGGCTGGTTTTGTGGCCTAATTTATGCTCAGTCATGAAGAACGGTCCCTGATCACTTGAAAGGCAGAGGCCCTTGCCATTGCTGAGTGGATGTTCTGTAGATGTTTTTCGGGTTTAGCTTGGTTTATACTGTGGTTCATTTCACCTTGTTGATGTTCTCCCAGTTGTCTTAACCATTCTTGAAGGTAATGCATTGAAGCCTCCAAGTATTATTGTTGAATTTTCCATTTATCTCTTGTTTGTTTCTGGTTTATATATTTGGGTGTTCTATTGTTAGATACATATATGCCTATAATTATTATATTTTCTTAATGAACTTATCATTATAAAATATCTGTCTTTGTCAATAGTAATAACTCTTGTCTTAAAGTCCATTTTTTTCTGATATTTGTATAGTGACTCAGCCCTATTTTTGTTAGTTTGGCTGGTATTTTTTTCCTATTATTTTATTTTCAACTTAACATGTGTCTTTGAATTTGAGGTATGAATCTATCTATTGGCTGGAGTATTTTTAAAAAAATCCATTTTGCTCATCTCTGTGTTTTGTTTGGAGTGTTTAATCCATTAACATGTAATGTAATTACTGATAACATGGTTTATGCCTTCCTTTTTGCTATTTTTCTATGTTTTATGTCTTTTCTTCCTCTATTTCTCTACTAATGCCTTCTTTTCTGACAAATATTTTCAAGTTTATAAATTTAATCTCCTAGTGTTGCCTTTTTTAAATGCCTTTTTTGGGGGGGTATTTGGCCGAGGGGTCAAAGTCCACATCTTACTTTATAGCAGTCCATTATGGTCTACTTGCAACTGAATTCCAGTAGTATGCAAAGCTTTTGTCCTATGTAGCACTGTTTTCCCCTCTTCTTTTGTGCTGTTGTTGTCTGACAAATTATCTTACTATGTTATATGATCATCATCATGGATTTATCATTAGAGCTTTATGCAGTTGTCTTTTATTTTTTTAATAAATTAAATTATTTATTTATTCTAATTTGTTATACATGATGGTAGAATGCAATTCACTTCATACTACACATATAAAGCACAATTTTTCAAGTGATTAATTGTACACAGATATTTTCACACCGTTCGTGTCTCCATGAATGTACTTAGGATAATGGTATCTAACTCACTACACCATCATTCCTACCCCTTTGCTTTCACTCTTCTGCTCCCTCCCCTTTGCCCTATGTACAGTTCCTCCATTCCTCCCATGCTCCCATCACCCAACATTATGAGTCAGCATCCTCATATCAAAGAAAACATTCGGCCTTTGGTTTTTTGGGATTGGCTTCCTTCACATAGAATTATATTCTCCAACTCCATACATTTACCTGCAGATGCCATGGATTTTATTCTCTTTTAATGCTGAGTAATGTTCCATATATCAAAATTTCCCTATCCATTTATCTACTGAAGGGTATTTGGGTTGGTTCCAAATTTAGCTATTGTGAATTGTGCTGCTATAAACATTGATGTGGCTGTGTCCCTGTAGTATGTTGCTTTTAAGTCCTTTGGGTATAGACCAAGGAGTGGGATAGCTGGGTCAAATGGTGGTTCCTTTCCAAGTTTTCCAAGGAATCTCCATACTGCTTTCCAGAGTGGTTGTATGAATGTATGAATGTATGAATGAATGTATGAATGTTCCTTTTTACCCATGTTCTCGCCAACACTTATTGTTGTTTGTATTCTTGATGGCTGCCATTCTGACTGGAGTGAGATGAAATCTTAGAGTAAATCCAGCTACTTTGCTGAATTCATTTATTAGTTCTAGGAGATTTCTGGGGAATGTTTTGGGTCTTCTAGGTTTTGATTTGCATTTCTCTAATAACTAGAGATGTTGAACATGCTTTCATGTTTGTTGATTGATTGTTTATCCTCTTCTGAGAAGTGTCTGTTCAGTTCCTTAGCCCATTTATTGATAGGGTTATTTGATTTTTGGTGTTAAGGTTTTGAGTTCTTTATATATACTAGAGATTAATGCTCTATCTGATGTGCTTGTGGTAAAGATTTGCTCCCATTCTGTAGGCTCTCTATTCACCTCACTGATCATTTCTTTTGCTGAGAAGAAGCTTTTTAGTTTGAATCCATCCCATCTATTGATTCTTGGTTTTTATTCTTGCACTATAGGAGTCTTATTAAGATGGGGGGGAGCTAATCTAATATGATAAAGATTGGGCCTACTTTTACTTCCATTAGGCACAAGGTTTAATTCATAGGTCACTGATTTACTTTGAGTTGAGTTTTGTATATGGTGAGAGATAGAGGTTTAATTTCATTTTGTTATATGTGGATTTCCAGTTTTTCCAGCACCATTTGTTGAAGAGGCTATCTTTTCTCCAATGTACATTTTTGGTACCTTTGTTTAATATAAGATAACTATAGTTATGTGGGTTAGACTGTATTCTGTACCATTGGTCTACAGGTCTATTTTGATGCCAATACCATGCTGTTTTTGTTACTATTGCTGTTAGTATAGTTTAAGGTCTGGAATAGTAATGCCACCAGCTTCACTCTTTTTGCTAAGGATTGCTTTGATTATTCTGGGTCTCTTATTTTTCCAGATGAACTTCATGATTGCTTTTTCTATTTCTATAAGGAATGTCATTGGGATTTTGATTGGGATTGCATTGAATTTGTATATTGCTTTTGATAGTACAGTCAATTTGACAATATTAATTCTGCCTGTCCAAGAAAAAGGTAGATCTTCCTATCTTCTAAGGTCTTCTTTAATTTCTTTCTTCAGCATGTTGTAGTCTTCATTATAGAGGTCTTTCACCTCTTTTGTTAAATTTATTCCCAAGTGTTTTTTCTTGAGGCTATTGTAAATGGGGTGATTTTCCTAGTTTCTCTTTCAGTGGATTTGTCACTGATATACAGAAATGCCTCTGATTTATGGGTGTTGATTTTATATCCAGCTACTTTGCTGAATTCATTTATTAGTTCTAGGAGATTTCTGGTGGAATGTTTTGGGTCTTCTAGGTATAGAATCAATTTGTCTGCAAGTAGTGATAATTTGAGTTGTTCTTTTCCTATCTGTAGCTCTTTAATTTCTTTTGTCTGTCTGATTGCACTAGCTAGAATTTCAAGAATTACGTTAATAGAAGTGATGTAAAAATTTTTGATAAAATTCTGACAAATCAAATACAAAAACATATCAAAAAGATAGAACACCATGATCAAGTGGGGTCCATCCCAGGGATGCAAGGTTGGTCAACATATGGAAATCAATGAATGTAATTCATCATATCAGTAGACTCAAAGATAAAAATCACATGATCATCTCAATAGATGCTGAGAAAGCATTTGATAAAATACAGCATCCCTTCGTGTTCAAATCTCTAGAAAAACCAGGGATAACAGGACCATACCTCAAACATTGTAAAGGCCATCTATGCTAAGCCCCAGGCCAACATCATTCTAAATGGAGAAAAATTGAAAGCATTCCCTCTGAAAACTAGAACAAGACAGGGATGCATTTGTCTTTTAAATGAGCTAGTAGAAAAAAAGTTATTCTGAAAATTCATACTCTCTTTTATATTAAACTGTAAGGCCAACTATATTGGTACACCTTATTTCTTTGTATATAATGGATTTACTGTGTAGAGTCCTTTCAATTCAGCTGGAAGAAATACTTTTAGTATTTCTTGTGAGGAATGTCTTGTAGCAATGATTTCTAACTTTTTTTTTTAAATCTAGGAATGTCTTAGTTTCATCTTCAGTTTTGATGGATAGTTTTGTTGGACATGGAATTCTTGTCCTTCCCTCCCATCCCCTCATTCCTTCCTTTTTGTCTGTCTTTATCTATTTTTTTTTTCAGCATATTGAATATAATATGCCATCCAACCACCTTCTGGCCTCATGGTTTCTGATGAGAAATCAGCCATCAGTCTTACTGATGCTGCCTTTACTTGATTTGTATCTTTTCTTCTGCTTCTTTAAAGATTCCCTTCATATTTTCAGCTTTTGGAATTTTAACTATGATGCATCTTGGCATATATCTCTCCTGAGTTTATCCTATGTACAATTGTTGGATATGAAAGTTAATGTTTTTTTCCTCATAAAATTAGGGAAAGTTGTTTTTCAAATAGCCTTTCCCCCCACTGATTTCTCTATTCCCTGTTCCTTTAGGACCCCAGTTATGTGTGTATTCATTCTCTGGTCTCTTGGACTTTGTTCATTTCTTCTCTTTCATTTTCTTTCTCTTATTTATTTTGAATAATCATTACTGACTTATCTTGGAGTTGGCTGATATTTTTCTTCAGCCTAGGCAAAAGTTTTGCTTAACTCCTATAGTGAATTTGATATTTTAGTTGTTCTTATTTTCAGCTTCGGATTTTACATCTGATTCTTTCTGTATAATCTCTATCCCACTGGTCTTTCCCATTCAGTGAGACATTGCTCTCAATTTTTTTCCTTAGTTCTTTAGACAGTTTCCTTTGGTTCTTTTTATATGTTCAAATATCTTTAAAGAATCATTCACTAAGAATGACACCTGCCATTTCTAAGGGACAATTCCTATTAAATATTCTTTCCCCCTCTCTATGTGTTTCATAATTCTTATTTATTTTTACATGTCCTATGTTTTTGCTGGAAATTGGAATTTTAATAAAATAATGTGCAACTCAGGGAAATCAGATTACTTTCCTCTTCTAGAGTTTTTTTTTTTTTTTTGGTAGTTAGTACCATTTATTTTTAAAAAAATATTTAAAAATTTTTCATGAATTTCTTGAGCTGAAGCTGCAGTGTGTGTATTCTTTGACACACGTGGCCCCTGAAATCTCTGTTTAGCTAGCTCATGATTGGCCAATGTGGCCAGCTAATCTCCTGGTCAGCTAATGATTGTCTAGAACTTTCTCTAAGTGCTTTGAGTCAGAAGTCTTCAGGCTTTTGCTGAGAGCGCTGTGTGTTTGGTTTTTGGAAGGAGCACAATGGATATTGGAGACAGTTTGCTCTTCCTCCTCCACTGGATTGATGCTTCCCCTTCCCTGTCCAGTGCCAAAAGACATCCTGTGTGCCTGGGGATCCTCTGAATTCCCACTGAGTTCCTGGTGGGGCCTTCTTTGGGAGCCCTGAGAGCAGGGTTGGGCAGTGGGCAGTACGTTGTGTTGTTCCTTTCCCCCTCCTGTGTCACATGAGGTGGTTGCTTTACTCTCTCTGTGCCACAGTTCTCCTCAGGCGGCTCCTCCTTGGCTTTCACTCAAGCTGATCTCCACCTCTCCCTCGACCTGGACCTGCAGAGGACACTGATGCTCTTCCTGAGGACTATGAGCCTCCACTGAAATCTTCTCCAGTGAGCACATCTTTACCTGTGGTTATGTTTTAGTCAGCCTTTTCACTGCTGTGGCTAAAATATCTGACCACAACAATTTTAGGGAAGGATAAGTTTATTTGGAGGCTCACGGTTTCCGAGGTCTCAACTCAGACTAGGCTCCATTCTCTGGGCTCGAGGTGAGGCAGAACATCATGGCGGAAGAGTATAGTGGAGGGAAGCACCTCACATGATGATTAGAGACCAAGAGAGAGAGAGACTCCACCCTCTCCAGATATAAAATATATACCCCATAGCCCTGTCCCCAAGGAACCACTTCCTCCAGCCATACCCCACCCACCTCCTGTTCCCACCCAGTTAATCCCATCAGGGATTAATTCACTGATTAGGCTAGGGCTAGAACCCAATCATTTCTCCTAAAACCTGTTTGCATTGTCTCACACTTGAGCTTTTGGGGGACACCTCACATCTAAACCATAACAGGTCATTAGACTATGGATTTAGGTACAAGATCATGGGTATGCAGTAAAGAGATATGCTAATGATTGGGTTGGCATTTGATGAGAGAGGGCATTTCTAATTAAATCTAGCTTTCAGAAAACAGGATTTAACTTGAAAGAGGTATTTCATGGAAACCAAGGAGCTACCATGGGAATCCGCCAGAAGCTCTGGGATGGTCTATTCCTTTCTGTCCCTCTTTTTACTCTGACCTAGGTTTTCAGGTCTCACCTACCTGGCAGAAGAGGTCACCTCATGGCTGCCTAGAGTTTATATTTTTCTTTGAAAAAGCAGCCAAAACCAAGTTTGGAATATGCTAGTTGGACTTTCTCATTCCCAAGAGCTGTCCCTCATCCAGGTGAGGTCATGGTTGACTGCTGAGTCCAAAGCCAGGGCATAGAAAGGGGTCTCAGGATAAGACTGGGCCACGTCCTGCCCAGTGGATGCACAGGAAGGGCCTGGGAGATGAATTCTCAATGAACAATCACCTGTGTGCTGGGAACACAGCTCATGAGGTTTCTGCTAGAGGTCAAAACCAGACTGTGTTTTCTCTAAGGCCACAATGTCTCTAGGGACTTAGGGATTTGACACATGAGCAAAGTTATTCAGGCTGTTGGAGAGCTTCAGTGCCGTGGCAGTGGCCAGCACTCTGCTACCTTGCTGGCCGTCACCTCTGGGGAGTGGGACAGCGTTATCTGACCTTCGCTCCCTCCCCAAGAAGTCCTGTTATTATTAGTCCTTGGTTGTGGATTCTCCACTTTAAAAAATACTGACAGCTAATTCAAATTGTGTAAAAACGAGGTCATGGAGACAGTTAAGTGAAGCGTGGCTTTGGCCACGGGCAGTTCAGCAAGGCCAAGTGGCAGCTTTGGGGTTTCTGCTTATCCTTCCCCTCTGCCAGCCATGCAGCAAGGGGAGCCTGTTCTGTGGACTAGTCCCGGTGGACAGCTGTGGAGTTTTTAAAGGAGATGGACATAGCAATTTGGTGATGTGCTGATGACAACTCAGGGCTCCCGAGTGTTCTCTGCCACCAGTGCCTGGCTCCTCAACCTGCAGCAGCCCTCCAGAGCGTGCTGAGAGGGAGCAGGGCGCCTTGACCATGCCAGTGCGGAGGGAGGGCTGCCTCTAAGGAGTGGCAGGAGGACTCCATGCTGGACTCTGAGAAACCTTCATCAGATCAGCATGAAAACCCAGCGGCTGAGCGCCGGGCGAGGGCCTCTGCTCTGCTGAGGGGCGGGCAGTAGGGCTTGGTCCTTTCCTCCCTGGGAGACCGGAGTTGGTGGGGACTCCGAGAGCAGGAGGGATGTCAGGAGGGGACAGAAGGGGGCCACAAGGGATGTGAACAGCAGGCTGTATGGCTGCCCTTCCTTAAGCGGCCCAGTCCACGGCAGGTCTGTGTCCTCCTGACACCTGTAGAACAGCCCCTCTGCTGTCACTGGTGCAAGTTCCCCTGAGGCCTCCCAGGGTGCAGCTGCACAGTCCGACTCGCTGATTTGGGCCAGGCAATGTCCTAGGTCCTGGGGAGACATTAGTGGGCAAAACAGGAGAAAAATCATGTGTGTATGTGTGTGTGTATGTGTGTGTGTGAGAGAGAGAGAGAGAGAGAGAGAGAGAGAGAGAGAGAGAGCCGATAGATATCATCAGCTAGTGGCAGTACGTTCAAGGGTAAGGGCTGTGGCAGAGCCGGCCAGGATGGGGTGGGGAGGCAGGGACAGGCCTGGGCAGTTGGCAAGTGGCAGAGGGGGTGGTGTTCTGAGGATGCTCTTTTTTTTTTTTTTAACTTAGCACCTTGTGTTCCTGCTGATGGCTTGGGACACATTTTTCCTGTTTTTTTTTTTTTTGGCTTAAAATAGATTTACTCATTTATTCAACAAACGTTTGCTGAGGATCTGTTTGGCTTCCATCCATCTTTTAGGTCTCAGCTCAAATGTCAGCTCCTTCCCTGGGCATTCCCTGAGCACCCTTTCCTGTTGTAGTTCATATGCTATTTTAAAATGAAAAATGGTATTTATAAATGGTAATGTTTTAAAATTGAAAATTTCAACCTTAAAAAGTTTTAATTCTTCTATTTTACTTTTATGATAGCCTTTATCAAGGTGCAGACTTGCCTTAGTTTTTAATTTACCTGACTAGTACAGGGGCTCACCTCTTGGCCACCAGTGAGCTCTGGGTGCCCGGCACAGGGGAGCTCCACACGCCACCCTGAAAGGCGAAGGGTGGGGTGCTGAGGGGACTGTGGTGCCAAGCCTGGGCTTTGGTGGCTTCCACTCAGCCGTGGGAGAGGAGCCTCTGTAGGAGAGCCTCAGAGCACTTACCAGCCAGGCAGAAGGACCCACCCCAGGACTCCCCGGCTATAGCTTCTTGTGTGCAGTGGGTTAAACAACATCTGAAATCCCACAGCTTTCCAAGCACCACGCCGGTCCCACCTGGCACAGTGACGGCACCATGACTGCGTCCTCAGGTGCTCGCTGTCCAGGGAGGGGCGGAGGCTCAGTCTCCAGTGGCCCACAGGTCCTGTCCCTGACATTTGTTCTGTGATTATTGTTCACTGTTTATCTCGCGTTTTCTTCATTTTTAATATTAATGCCCAGAAAGAGGCTCCTAAGAGAGAACAGCTGAGGCCAGAGGCAGCCTCTGTGGTCCCACTTCTAGAAAGACTCCCAGGGGTGGGAAGGACATCACCACCTCGTCCTGGTGGCTCAGAACCATCTAGAAGTCTGTGGGGGAAAAACAGTCCATGTAAAGACACACTTGCTGGAGGAGTCAAGGCCCCCTGACCCTGTGCCCTCTGCCCTCCTAGGAAGAAATCTGCTGCCCTGGTGAGTGAAGCTGCCAGTGGCTGAATGTGGCCTGGGGACAAGCCACCAGCTCGGGCCCCACGCCTCCCCCTTGACAGGTGGGAGCTGCAGCCACTCTGGCCTAGGGAGGAGGCACCATCCTCGCTGCAGGAGGAATTCCCAGGAGGCTGGGCTCCCAGAGTGCAGGTCCCTTGGGGAGCAGGCTGCGGGCCAGGGCCAGGGGCACTGCATGCCCACCCAGCACACCCACACTCCCACACGCACGTTCACTCTCACTACCCCCCCACTCATGTACACACTCACATACTCTCTCGTGGTCATTCACTGCACACATACACATTCACCAACCTACCCTCCACACCCACACTCACTCCCACAGACACACCTACACTCACACACACTCACACACCATACCCACACTATACACTCACACACACTCTCAAACACACACTTTCACACTCACTCACACACACTCACTCACACTGCACACACACCTCTCCACTCCAGGAGAACATGCCTGGTGACGATCCCTGGCTGAAACTCAGATCTTCATCCCTTAGAGACTGTTGTGCTCGTAACTTTGAGCACAAACTTTTGAACCCCAAGACCCTTCTCTGAGTTTGAAAGGCCCCTCAAGAGCAGGTCAGAAGCGGGCTGTTGGACAGTAGGAGCCCTTCTCCCTAGAGAAGGACTTACCAGTGAGTGCGCCAGCCCCCACAGAGCATGTGGCCTCCTTCCTCTGCATTGATGAAAGTACTCTAAAAAATCCTTAATGCTGCGTGAGCACCTTACACTGATGTGACCAAAATTCCTGATACAAATAATCCAAGGAGGAAAAGTTTGCTTTGGCTCATAGTTTCAGAAGTCTCTGTCCGGGGTTGGCTGACTCCATGGCTTTGAGTTGGAGGTGAGGCAGAAAATCATGGTGGAAGGGTGTGGCAGAGGAGAGCAGCCCAGCTCGTGGAAGCTAGAAGTCGGGTCAGGGGAAGGAGCCAAGGACAAGACGTCGTCCCCAAGGCACCCCCTGTAGTGACCTGCTTCCCCGACCGATGCCCTACTGCCTTCAGTTTCCACCATCTCCCAGCAGTGCATTCAGATTATGAGTCCATCCAGTGGATTCACTCATGGATGAGGTTAGAGCCCCATGATCCAGTCAGTCCCCCAAGCCCACCTCAGGACATGCTGCACTGGGGACCAAGTCTTCAACACATGAGCTTTTGGGGAACATTCCAGGTACAACCACGAGACAGATGGAAACAACGGACTGAATCGCTCTTCCACACATCACTGGGCTCCGGCAGCTCCTGGGGCTGGTCCATCTCACAGGCTGGAAAGTCAGGGAGGAGCAGGAACCACCTGAGGTGTGGCAGGGTGACCTCTCAGGCAGACCCCACCCCTGCCCCAGGAGGCCATTCTCTGTATTCACCCAGGACCAGAGAGCAGACTTAGCAGCTCCAAATAATGGACCAGACAGAGTTGCCTCCACGTCCTCTCCCTGGATTCCACTTCCCCCTTGGCTTCTCTGAGGTCCTCGGAAGGTGAGAGTCCAGGAGGTGATGGGAGCAGCCTCCTAGTTCTGGTAAAGACCAGAGAGAAAGTGGAGACTTGATCCGATTGGATGGGGATCCCAGTAGGAGGAGATGGGACAGGAAGATGGGGGCAGTCCTGTGACCAGAGAGCCTGCAGGCCAGGATGAGGTGGGCAGGGAGGGGGCTGAGCTGAGCTGCTGGGCTCCTGATTCCTGTGGCCCTTGGCCACCCAGGCCTGGCCCTCTGTCTGTCCTTTCTTAGCCTTTTCACTGGAGATGTCCAGTCAGTGGGCCATGCTCTGTCAACACTGTCACGTGTGGAAGGTGGCAATCATTCCCTTGGTTGACAAAGAGGAATGGGCCATTTATTGTGTCCTTGACATTGTGCTGAGTTATGTGCTTCAAGCTGAACTTTAATATGTGTTTGTTTTCCAGAGTGAATGGCTCCGTCTACGAGATCCTGCAAGTGGACTTTGGCATTGACAACAGCAGTGGCTTGGCGGGGGCCCAGCAGATCACCTGGCAGGTGGAGTACCCAGCTGAGGACTCCATGAGCGAGCTGGTGGTCTCCGAGATCTTCGTCAGCCAGACGACCTTTGTGGGCATCGTCCCTCTTGCAATGGTGAGCAGCTTCAAGAGAGGTGTCGCCGAGAAGTTCCCTTTGAGTACTTTGATCACTCCAATGTCACGGAGCAGAGTGTCATCTTCTCTCCCATGCACTTGGTGCATGTTGTTTAAATAAGGATAATATTCTTAAACTGCATTTCATTTACCTGCTTTCCATAATGGCCCCTGGAAGCTGTTTGGGGTCTACTGTGTAAACCCTTTTTCATTTGTGGAGACTGTGGGATGGTCTCCTGGGGAGCCCTTGTCCTTTATTGTCTCCATCTGTGTGCATATCAGGACCCAGTGCTGTGCTGAGGGGAGAGGGTTTTATTGAAATGTATGGGGGGTGTGCTGGGGACAGAGCAGTGTGTGCCCAGGAACCAGCCCCTCGTCAATTGGCTTTGCCCTGAGAGTCCCCAGGTGGCCCTGGATTGGCAAACTTTAAAGTGCAGATGGACCAAAAGAGCCTTGTTGGGAACTGCCCAGCTGAACGTGGACAGGGTCCCAGAGCCGTTAAACTGCCTGTGGTTTTGCTTCACGGGCCTGTAGGTGGCTGGGTTTACTGTGTTTGGCTGAAACTCTGCTCACACCTAAGGCCCAGGGGCCACACCTGAGGATGGAGTCATGGATGATCTTCCAGTTCTGAAGAGGAGGGTGCTGTGGGCCCGTGGGAGGGCCACGTGCTCCATGCTCTTCTGTCCTGGAAATGAGCATTCTGCACTGAGTTGACCTTCCTGCTGGGGACTCACACACAGGTGGTCTGGGGCAACCTGTGGCTGCTTTGATCATCAGTCACTCAGGTTTGAAACCAGAGTTGAGACAACTGCAGCTGAAAACCCTAATAATTAATTAATTAATCCACAATTAAGGCCCCCGTCTTGAGATGCTGGCGGGTGCCCTTGGCCTGGAGCACCTGCTCCCTGCATCTCCCTGGGTTGGTCCTTTCCTGTACCTTGGCTGTTAGAGAGGCACCTTCCCCGACCACCTGGGCTTTCACAGCCCTCCGCCCCCTCCCTGCCCTTCTGTTTCCAACCATATCTTCCCATTTTACCGTCCTCACAGACGTTGCCGCTGGTTGATGTTGGAGTTCATCTGGGGACCTTCCCCCTGGAAGGTGGGATCCTGGTCAGTTTCGTCCACCCCTGTCTCCATGACACCTGTAATAATGTGTGGCAGGTTGATGTTTGTTGGATGAATGAATGAACCCTGTGCTTGAATCCAAGAGACTTTGCTAAAAGCACTCCAGCCCTCTTTGGTCAGTGGTGACATTGTCTCTCAATGGGCCACATGACTCAGGGGCTGTGCTGATTGAGATGTCACTCACAGGGTCAGTCTCAGGGTGGGGACACAGCAGAATTGGGGGGAGGAGCTGGCAACAAGTTCCTGGTTGTGAATGAAGGGCTGGGTGACAGTGTGTGGCCTGGGGTCAAGATGCAGGTTGGCTGGACAGTATTTTGCCAGGACTGCCACTCTTCCCAGGGAGCCATCTCTTTCTTGGTGACTGGAACAGAGGCCAGTGAACAGAGCTGGGTGCTGCTCCCTTGGGTGGCTGCCTGCAGCTTGTGCGAGGGGAACTCTCTGTCACCGACCGCTTGTCCTGTTTCCTCCCCGCTGGTGCAGGCTGAGTGTCTTGTGTCCCTTGAGGCCACGATGCTGCAGTGTGCTCTGCATCTCTGTGGCCATGAGCGCCCCCACCTGGCTGACCTTCACTCAGGGGCACTTATGGTGTAGCCATCTGCACCTGGGAAGTACTGGGGAGGGAGGGCAGTGGTGTTGGGTGTGACCATGCCGCTCTCAGTCACTGTTTAGTGAGGCTTCCAAGCAAGTGCTCAGGACCCAAGTCGTTCAGTAGAGTTTCCTGAGGACTGAATGAGACGCCACAGGCAGTCTTTGGACTCTGGCCTGGCACATTGCATGCACTTCATAATATTTAGTTTTTATATTTTCATCCTATTATTGTCATCACATTATCCAGCCACATGTTTGGGTCACTGTCAAACTTCGGGAGAAGCCTAAACAGAAGTTCTACCTCAGGCTAGGTAATGGGCTGTCCCGGAGGAAAGAAGGAGTCCCATTGCTGAGACAGACACAGCCATAGGACAGGTGGCTGGAGAGAGAGAGGGAGAGAGAGTCACATGGGGCATCGCCTGCTGTCAGGGAGAGTCCTGGGAGAAAGGGGAGGGGCCTGCTGTGCATTCTTGAAGGCAGATGGGTGTAACTGGGCGGAAAGGAAGGGAGCCCTGGCCAGAGGAGCAGAGAGTGCGGCGAGCAGAGCGTGAGGGCCCGGGAGCTCAGGGACGCAGGTGGCCCGGTGTGGCTGCTGAGTGGATGTGGGGAAGGTGGGGCAGGGAGCGGGGAGGAGGCTGCAGCCCAGTGGTCTACTTCCTAGGATGTCAGATCTCTGTCCAGGGACATTCCTTAATCATTAATTTGGACCACTGATTGTGGATGCAGTGATGTATTTGGTCCATGGGTGCTCAGCAGAGTCCCGTATGCTTGGTTTGAATGTGTTCCTCCAGAATTCGAGTTGAAACGTGGCGATCCCACTGTGGTAGTGTTAACGGGTGATTTAGGGCAGTGATTAAGTTGTGAGGTCCATGCCCCATGAAAGGGTTGTTCCTTCTGAAAAGGCCAGGGGGAACTTGGCACGAGCCCTTTCGCCTTTGCATCCCTTCCGCCTTGGGAGGACAGTGTTCCTTCCTTCAGAGGATCCAGCAGCACAGTGCCATCTTGGCAGCAAAGAGACCAGATCTTCTCCAGATACCAAACCTGGCAGCACCTGGATCCTGGGCCTCCCACCTCCAGAGCTAGGAGGAAACAAATTGCTTGTAAATGACCTGGTCTCAGGAATTCTGATGTAGTAGCACAAATGGACCAAGATACCTGTCGAGCACTAAGCCTTGAGTTAGGTCACAATCAGGCAGAATTAGTAATGACTAATCATCAACAGCAGCTGTCAACAAGGCGGCCATGTTTCTTGCCTTCTTGAAGTGCCATAGATACCCTCACCAGATTCAGCTGTGTGAGGAGATGTAGCTGTGGCCCCCATGAGAGGCACTCTGGGTATGACAGACAGACATGGAGAAAGAGCCTGGCTTATTGATGTCACCACAGGAGGCTAAGCTGAGCCATCAAGAGCCTCCCCACTCCAATCATCTAGTCTTGTGAAGCAACAAATGTTCCACTCAAACCCACTAATACTGGCCCTCCACCTTTCCACCCATCCACCCACCCATCCACCCATCCACCCATCCATCCATCCACCCATCCACCCACCCATCCATCCATTCACTCATCCATCTACCTATCCATCTATTCACCCATCCATCCATCCATTCATCCATCATTCATCCATCCACCCATCCATCTACCTATCTATTCATCCACCATCCATCCATCCACTCATGCATCGTCTGTCCATCTACCCATCTCTCATCCACCCTTCTATCCATCCAATTGCTCACTATGCAACTATCATTAATTTAGCATAAACTATGTGCCAGATTTTCACTTTTTGGTAAACGGAAAGAGCAAATGGAATGGATAGAAATTTTGGAGTTGAAATCCCTGGGGCACGGAAGCCATTTGTGTCTGATAGTTCCATTTGTAGAAGAGCAGTGTAGGGTCAAAACCCCAAGGCCCTCTTTACAAGGTGGTCTGAAGAGAGCATGCAGCCCTGGGGACTGCCCTTCCTTGGGTGTCGTCTCTGCTGTCTCCGCAGTGGGGGAGGGCTAACTAGGGGCTCTGTTTCTTCCCTTCCCTTTCTTCCCCTCTGAAAGCACACGTTTTCTTTTCCCCTCCACAGTGTTCCTTTTCTTGGGTCTTCTGTCCAGTTACTGAGCTTTGAGCATGGAGATTTGTTCCTCTGGGTGGTGTGGAGTTTAGGACGACAGCCCACCATTCAACCTCAGTTCTTAAAACTAAAAAGCCCAGCTCTGCACATGCAGATAAAAAACACATTATCTTTCAAAAAGGTTGGAATCAAAAAATGAACACACTTGGTGAGTTTCTAGGCAACTGGGAACTTGGGCTCAGCTGAGGCTGGAGCGAGAGATAATCAGATGCCTTTTTCCTCGCGCTGGCCTGGGACCCCACAGCACAGCCTGGGCACAAATGCTTCTTTATTCTACACAGTGCTTGTGTGCTGACTCTGCGCCAGGGGCTGTTCCAGGGGATGGTGACCGACAAGGCAGACAGGGACCCCGCTCCTCTGCTCCCTGTCTAGAGGGGCAGACTGACCGACACCATAAATGTGTGTTCCGTCACTCCAGGGGGCACGGGGAGGTGGAGAGACCTAGGGGAGTGGAGGGGGCAGGAAAGCATCTTTTAAACACCTGCATTTGCTCTGAACTAGCCAAGAAGGCAGAGCCAGCTATAGAAGGCTGTGGAGAAAGAGCATTCCATGCAGAGGGAATGGAAAATGTCTTCCCGCAGAACAAGAAGGCCAGGTAGAGGGCAGGGGAGAGGGTCAGGAGCAAGGGGGCGCACTGCAGGGGAAGGCGGGTGGGGTCTGTGGCGCTGGTCCCGACAGCCCACGTCCCATGGCCTTCTGTTGTCCCAGCACTGTCCTTAGCCGGAGTTTCCTGTTGCTGCTGTACCTAGTTCCTTCCTATCCTGTGCTCCTGCAGGTCTGTCTGGAGTGGCTCCTCTGGAGCTAAGGTCAAGGTGTCACAGGGCCGTGCTCTTTCTGAGGCTCTGGGGACAATCCATCCTTTGTGTCTCCAGTGCACAGAAGTCACCTGTACCCCTGGTCTCACATCCATCTCAGTCATAACATCAACCTTTGTCCTCTGTGTCACCTTCTCTGGGTCCAACCCTCTGTCTCCCTCCGAGGACCCCTGTCCCACCTGACGATGCAGGGTCACCTCCCCATCCCAGGAGCCTTGGCTCATTGGCATCTGCCAAGTCCCTTTTCCATGGAAGGCAGAACATTCCAGGTTCTGAGCCTGGCCCCAGGGGTCCTGACCACAGGGGCTTAGGTGTGTCATCTCATCAAACCCTCACAGAAGCTGGAGGGATGCCGTTACCCCAGGTGTACAGGTGGGGAGGCTGAGGGACAGGGGGACTATCGACCTGCAGGCAGCTGCACCCAGGAAGCACAGGCCTGTCCACACCTGCTGCCTGCTCCAGCATCTGCCGCCAGCCACACCCGAGGCCCTGACCTGTTAGTGTCACGGAGCCCTTTGTCTGAATTCTTACAAATGCATAAACACTTTAAAAAACAAATAAGAAAACAAATGTGTTGGAATACAGTAATTGGAATATTTACAAAAGCAAACTCATGATACAGGAACACAGTGCCGTTTTACATACCATTATAGGCAACGCAATGGTGCCACAAACTAGGGTCTGGGGTCAGATACAATGCCTGTGGTGACATCACGGCGCCAATGGTGTCAGAGCCATTTTGAGGAATCTGTAGAGACTCGGGGGAGTCTGGGGAGCACACCGTGCTGCTAATGCCTCTGTCTGTGGCTTGTGGCTCACATTTGCTCTCAAAAAAAATGTTAAAATCAGGGAGCGGCGGTAAGACATGTGTGAACGCGCAAGTACGTACGTGCATTCGCTCATACACACACGGAGATCTTACAGGTATTTTTTCTGTGCCTGTGTGTACTTTGGTATTTACTATGTGTGTTTGAGCTTGTGTGTGTGTCTGTTCACATGCATGTGTGTGTGCATGCGTGCATGAGCACTGATGGGTGTAAATGTGTGTATGTGTGGGTGTATTTTTCGTCCAATATCCTGGACCCCAAGTTCTAATAATAGACACCTTCTGTGGCCCCTGGGTGAGGGGCCTCCTGGGTCTTGTTTTGTGCTGTGGGAAGCCTCTGAGTGGCTCAGTGTGTACATGTGCGTGTGTCTGGGGTGGGCAACGTGGTGTGGTGAGCTTTGGTAAACACCAGTGCAGTGGTGCTGGGTGCAAACCGTGGTGTGTGCCCCCCACCAGCAGGAACTGCCACCGCCTGCTGTCGGACACTAGTGAGCACAGCAGGCCAACAGCACGTTGCTCTGTCCCCCAGGACTCACAGCTGCTAGGGAACGGGACAGGAACAGGAAGTTCAGTGCAGTGTGCTGAGGGGGACTGGGACTTGGTGTGGCCTGCAGTGCCCCCAGCCCCTCTGTCCTTTCCCTCCCCTCCCTCTCTTCCTCTCCCATGATACACCGTGAGCCCCATCTGGCTGGTTGGGCAGTGGGTTTCATGTCATGCACCCAGTGGTCCCGAAGACCACGCTGCAGCAGGAAGGAGATGCCGTCAGCCAGTAGTGACTGTTTAGGGAGCCATGTTAGTATCCTAGGGCTGCAGGTCACAAGTCACCACAACCTGGGGACTTAAATCACAGGAATTTATCCTCTCAGGGTTCTGGAGGCTGGGAGTGAATGAAGGTGTGAGGAGGGACGTGTTCCTTCTGAAGGCACCGGTAAGGTCTCTCCGGCCTCTTCCAGCTTCTGATGGCTCCAGCTGTTCCTTAGCTTGTGGTCACATGGTGCCAATCCCTGCCTGTTGTCACGGGGCTGTGAGTCTGGGTCCCCCTTCCACTTGAACCAAATAGGACTTCATCTTAACCTGCAGAAGCCTTGTTTCCAGATTGAGCCACACTCTGCTATTCTGGTGGGTGTGAGTTTGGGAGGGACACTGTCCAGCCCAGGACAGGAAGGGGTGGTGCACACGTGCCCTGGGCCTGCCACTCAGCTCCGGTTGGCACAGTCCCTGCTCCCTTGGCATCTGCAGTGGGAGCTGGAGTTCTGGACAATAGTGTCTCTCAGAGCCCAGTGAGCGGCTCAGCTGCACAGCGGTCACCCAGTGGTGCTGTCTGGACCCCATGTACCAGGGGGAAAAAGAGCCTTTTCTATCTGAGAAAGTTATTTTTGTGAAATCCTGACTTTCTGAGCCTTCCGTGTGCCTCTTCCCCCAAAACACAAGTTTGCCAGTGTGACTGCCACTGGGGCCACACGCACCTGGCTGTCGGGGTCCGAAGAGTCCGCAGGCGGGTCTTCCAGGGCTCGGATACCAGAGTGCGGTGCCCTGCACCCCGGGTGCCCTGGTCATGTGCACATGGCTTCGCCTGATGGAGGCAATCCACCCACGGGTGAAAGGAGCCATTTCAAATTGTCAAGGACAGTGTGTGTCCAGTGAGCTCACTTTACCAGCGGCCAGAGACAGCTACTCTTGTTGGTGGAGCTGCGAGCTTGTGCTGCTGGTATTAGCACTTGCAGCAGAGTGGGTGCCACACAGGTGCCACACGGGTGCCACATGGGTGCCATGCAGTGCCCAGCCGAGTGTCTTTCCAGCACGCGCTGACAGTGAGGGTGCCTCCTGAGCCCATCTCTGTGGGGCCCCAGCTGGGTTTGGACATTGAGCCTCTGCCCAGAATACATTAAAAATAACAGTGTAAAAGGCTCCTGGAGGGTAAACCGGGATCAGCCGAGTGGAAAGAAGGGATAGGCCATCAGGATGTTTGATCAGCCGAACGGCGTCTTTGCAGGAGACCTTTGCCGACTGATAATTTCTGAAGGTGAAAGAGAGGAATGGACCCAGAGGAGCGAGTTCAGGAGAGAAGCGGGTGGTGATAGTCAGAGGCACCACCGGGGAGGGTTGGGCGCTCCTGTGGCACGGATGCGAGGACGTGTGCCTCAAGGCTGCGTCAATAGCATTAATATTTATGACCCACCCACAAAACGGCCATCATGCGGCACATCCATCAAGGGCTTCTGCCCTGGGAGCATCGGTTTTGTGGGCGATGAGCCCTGAATGACAAGACTGGGAGCGATTATGGAGGGACCCGATGTTCTGTTTTAAACCTCCTTTAAGGTTGTGAATAATCAGGAGAGCGAATCTGGAGACAATGCTTTTCTTAAAAACCCAAAGACCCATTTGACTGTTGGCAGGTGAACTAGGCTGTTTATCACAGCGAGGAGCTGTGGCCATGGAAGCTGACCATGGGCCCCATGGCTGCCTCAGCCTCCCGTAAGCCTTCTATTCCTGATTGGAAATGACAGAATCCTTGGCAATAAATGGCCTTGCCCGCCCCTGCACTGGCCCTGGAGGGAGACCCCTTCCCTGTAGCTGGGACCTGGGGAGATGTACGTGCTCACCCCAGGTCAAGCTGCTAGGTTCCTGTCTGGCCTCATCCTCTGCTGAAACTGTGCCTAGAGCAGGTCTGCCTTAGTTGTCCCACATGCAAGAGGGTCACATGGATCCTGCAGCATTATGTGATCAGTGTTGAGAAGACAGAGCAGCACACACATAGATGCCACATGACGCACTTATGGGAGCTAATGGTATGTGGTGGCATTCAGAATGCTTCATAATGGTTGTCACAGCCTCAGACCAGCGGGAATAGGGAATAGGTGCGACTGGTAATAATCATGATACCCCGCCCTTTCCCAGGCCCGCCAGCTGCTCACCAGCCCCGAAGCACAGCAACAAGTGCCCCTGTGCCCCACGCTTGCCTGGCTCATGGCAGAGCCCAGAGAACCAATTTCTAAATGGCTTAGATTTCAATGGTTAAGATGGCAGGGTTTTTTGGTGGGGGGATCCCCTTTGATGTCTCTTCCCAGGGAGGGAATCATGAGTGACTGTCCCTGATTATGCCACTAGATGGCGCTGACAGACCATGTTATGGCCACGGGTCCACCTTTCTCCCCTCCCCCAGAGGGCTCCAGAACACCTGTGGGACCCTCTCTCCAGCAGACTGCTTGCTGCCCAGGGGCTTTGCCTGGTCTCCCCTGAGAGTGAGCAGGGAGGCTCCCTCCTGCCACCCACCTGGGTCCAGCAGGGCATCTGGCACCTGAAGCTTGGAAAGACCGCCTCCCTCCCCCACACCATTGCAAGGCCCCATGGCTAGATGGACGCCTAGTGGACTTTTCCCCTCAGAAGGCTTTATTTTGTTTATTTCTAATGACTCATGATCATTATAATTTTTTTTAGAGAGAGAGAGAGAGAGAGAGAGAGAGAGAATTTTATTTATTTATTTATTTATTTTTAGTTTTCAGCGGACACAACATCTTTGTTTGTATGTGGTGCTGAGGATCGAACCCCGGGCCACACGCATGCCAGGCGAGCGCACTACTGCTTGAGTCACATCCCCAGCCCCTCATTATAAAAATTTTAAGCAACATATGGATAAATTAAAATCTCAGCACCCTCAATATGACTGCCGCTCCAAATAGCTCATCTGAGTCCACGCCATGCAGAGAGAGCTAGCTTGACAGAGAGAGATGGGAGTAGACGTCACACCTTGTAGCCATGAGCTCCTGCTCTTCATTCTGGGATTTAAAGAGATGTCAAGTCCCCCATTCACTCTACTTAAGAGGAGGCAGGGAGTCTAATGTGAGATTCCTGCACTTCAAAACCCATCAACCACCACAAGGTTCACTGGTTTTAAAACACCATTGGCGTGACTAGGGTGACCACTTTATGGTTAAAAACAAGTGAGTGATTGGAGCAGTAACTTTGTTACCATTACGAACATTGCTAGAGCCATGACGGCCGCGTCCATTCTGTATGTGGCACCATTTAGTTATAGTGTGACATCTGCACTCTCCAATATGGCAGCCATTAGTGACCTGTGGCCATTACAATTAGAATCTTCTAAAGTTAAATAAATGTAAGTTAGCTCCTCAGTGGCAGTAGCCACGTTTCGAGTGCTCTGCAGCCCCTTGGGGCGAGTGGCTGCCACATTTCCTGGCAGACGTAGGACATTGCACCTGTGAAGACAGGTGGTGTGGATGTCGACTGCTCCTCCAGAGCAGAGGAACAAGCAGCACCTCGGGCTCCCCCCATCTTGCCTGGGTGGGTACTAGTTATGAGGAAAGTTAACAAGATGCATCCCGAGATACACGCGTGATACCTAACCACGGCACGTGTCTGTGCGTTATCGAGGACATGGCCTCGTGGTCTCTCCTGCAGCTAGGGCCTCCTCTTCAGCACAGTGCATGGTTCAGAGTCTTGCTTCCAAACCAGTTCCCATTGATGCAGGAAGGACGTTCTCTTTGTCACTGGGGCCCCTTTGGGTCAAGAGCTTTCTACTTCTCCATACCCTTAAGTCTCATTTTAATGAGATCTTGAGGGAGGAAGAGGAAGTTCACCATGTGGTCAGCCTGTGGTGTTGAACGGGAAGGCACCCCTGCCCCTGTGCTTGGAGAGTATGAAGTGCTGAGATTTCAGGGGTTGGTCAGGACCTCCTTCTGCACACATTGGTGAGGGGCCATATGCCCCTGGGCTGGGGGCTGAGATGTGAAAGGCTCAATTCTTGACATTAGGGACATCAGCAAGCTCTCTGCCCAGGAACGGAACTCTACTTTTTTTGGGAAATCTCCTGAGCAATGGAGGAGGGATGCTACCCCAGGACTCAGGATAAAGCTCCGAAGGTCTCCCAGGACAAAGCCGGAGAAGCTGCTGGATTGTCTTCTGAGGAAAGGACTAGAACGTTTACAGCAGGCCGAGAGAGGTTGCCGTGGACTTGGGGCAGACTTGCCCACCTTTCCCACCTTCCCCCAAACCTCTGTGACTTGGGAAGTTCTGCCCTTGGCTGGTGATGTTGTGAGCCTGCCTTCCTGCAGGGAGGGGCACTGTGGGTGGAGGCATCAGGGTATGGGGGGCACAACACAGTCTGCCATCCTGGGTGGGCTGTGTCCCCTCCAGACTCCCCGTGAGTCCCCCTTGGTCCTTTCCCAGGTCCTATTGAGAAGCAGCCACAGAAAGCCAGGTTGGTGGCTCTGGGCACAAGGACCTCTGTTTCCACACGCAGCCTGGCAGGCTGGCCCTGACCTTGTCACGCCTCTGAGCTCTGAGGATGGAGGGCGTGGGTATTGAGGGCCTCGTCCTCTGAGGTGCTGCTGACCCCGTGCATGTCTTCCTCGCAAGGTGCCACAGTGTAGGCACGAGTCACAGCCCAGCAGGAGCTGCTGTGGTTAAGAGGTGCCATCCCCAGGGACCATGCTATCTGTCTGAATTTCTCCAGTGTGGAGTGTCACAGGGAAGCAGAGCAGGTTGGCAGCTCTAGCTGGCCCCACGGCTGGTGCTTTGGTCTTCCACGAGCTGCCTGAGATGGGGCCAGGGGCAGAGGCTCACTGAAGCACTGGGCGAGTCAAGACCCATGCATGCAATCCCTCCAAGGAACCCAGTTCACATGTGGGCGAGACCTGGGTCCAGAGGAAGCAGATGCTGAAGGAGGGCCCGATGGCTCTCTCCTGCCTGAGAGGGGTGTGTCCCTCAGCCAGTCCCCTCTTGCTGCAGGAGGCAGAGCTCAGGGCTGCCCGAGCCTCTGGATGTTTTTGACAGGCCAGGAGGCTGGAGGGAGATGGGCTCTTTCCATTTCTTATTTCTCAGGTTCAAGAAGGAAATAAAGACCCACATGTGCACAGGGGGTGGCAGGTGTGGGGGTGGAGGGGAGTGGCGCCCTCTGGGGCAGGGCCTCCCACCATTCATTCTGTGTCCTCCTCAGAACCCAGGGTGAGCAACAGAGGGATGCGCTGGTGCCCCTGGGCTGGCTGCCTGCTCCTGAGGTCAGCGAGCTCTGTTGGACGGTGCTCCCAGGCAGCCAGCCTGGCTGGGCAGTGAGGGGCTGCTGCCCTTGCAGCCTCAGACTTGGGAGCAGGGCAGCTGAGCTGGCCCAAGCAAGCTGAAAGGGTGGTCCAGAATGGACCCTAAGTCACCAAACTGTGTGGGTGACCCCAGGCCCGGGCAATGCAACAGGTTGTGGGCAGCCTCCTTTCTTCCTGTAGCTGCCCTGCTTGGCTTTGAGGTAGGGATTGGGCAACCCCCAGGGAGCCCCTGACCTTGTGGGTGGGTGGACATGGGTCCTGGGGCTGCCCAGCACTGCTTGATGACCTCCTCCCAGCAGCAGCCAGGTGGCACTGTGTCTGGCCACGCTGAGTGTCTTGCTGGATGCAAAACTTCATCTTCACAAAAACTTACTGAGAGGAAACTCAGACGTCCTAAAATTCACCTGTTTAAAGGCCATGGATCAGTGGGTTCAGAGCAAGTGTAAAGTGGGGTCAGCACCCCTGAAATTGATTTGTTCACCCCAAAGAGACCCCATATTCACACACAGCTGCTCTCTACTCCCCCGAGCCCCCTCGTCCTAGGCCCCTCGTCCTAGCCCACCTCCGTCCTCCTCGGAGTGAACTGGTGGGTCCTGTAAGAGGACTCCTGCGACGTGTGGTCCTGGGGTCTCTGGCTTCTTGCACCCAGCGTGATGTTTCCCAGGTTTATCCATGAAACCTGTGGCCCTGTGTGTCAGGATGTCCCCCTTTCATTGTTGATAACCTCTGTTACTGATGCTCACATGAGTGATGCTGGCCTTGTCCATTCGGTTGCCATCAGCTGGGGGCATCTGGTTGTCTCTAATTTTCAGCTTTTGTGAATAATGTGGTCACTAAGATTCACAAATGGGTGTTGGTGTGGACGTGAGTTTTTCTTTTTAATGGAATAAACCAGAAATAGTGAATTCTTGTTGCCTCACACTTATTTCTTGGGGAATGTTGCCATGGTAACCTCTGGGAGCCTTTGGAATGATCTCTACTGGTTCTCATTAGTGTTCAGAATGAAATATTTTGTGCTAGAAATTGTAACTCAAAAGTGCACAGGAGCCAGGTGCGTCAGAGTGGCTGGTGGGGCAGGAGTGGCGGCCTGTGCCGCGTGGTGGGACCCCTCGCCATCCACGCAGGACACCCGCTGCCTTGGAGAATCCTGGCCCCGCGTGCAGGCATCTGCATCTTTCTTTCTCAGAGGGAAACTAGGTGTGGGTTTTTATGGAGCTGTGTCTGCTGCCTTTCTTCTTCTTTTCTTCCGCCCTGACTGCCCCGAGCCTGGTCCACCTCCTCTGTTGAATGTCCTTCTTTGCCCAGGTGCAGGTTTTCTTGCCCTTCCTCCCTTGTGCCCAGTTAGGCTCTGGTGTCTGCCTCTGGGTCTGTGGCTGAGCTCTTCCATCTGGACCCCACTGTCGTGACCAGTGGATAGCTGTGTCCAGGTGGCTGCCCTCTTGATCATCAGGTGGTGAGACAGACTCTGCTGCCTTGCAGTGCAGATGACAGTCCAGCTGCTGCACTGATCACCTTTCTGACACCAGGCCAGGTGTCTCATCTGTAGTTTGGAGGCCCCGAGGGTACCCGCCTTGCACAACCGAGAGGATCAAACGAGTCACATGTGCCAGGGCTTAAACGTCACCTGGCACTTGGAAACCCCGTTGGTGCTCCTTCTTCATCCTCACCACCAATGTCCAGGGACAGGTTCTCTACCTAAGGAATCATTTGGAATAGCTGCACCTCACCAAGGGCAGAGTGTCCACTGGTGGGCAGAGTGACGGCCCCCAAAGATTACCACTCCCTGATCCCCATGGCTGTTTCTGGACCTGGACAAAGGGGCTCTGCGACCCTCAGAAAGTTTTGGATGTGAGGCGGGGGATTATCCTGGGAGAAGGGCTGTGGCCTGACGCGCATTCCCTCAGAACCCAGCTTGAGACACAGTAGTCCCAAGATGGGACTTATTTTTTTTAAAGAAAGAACATGTAAAATATCTTTCAAAACATCAAATAAATTCCCATAAAGATGCTGTTTATTTTCTGAAAGCAAAATAAACACACAAGCTTGCAGAGGATGAGCCTCCAGGTTAGTGAGGGCCCTGTGTCCCTGCGGCCCCAGGTGGCCTTCCTGAGACCCCTGGGTGCTTACCCTTGGCCTGGGGCCTTCCATGCCATCTGGGGCAGGCAGCCTGTTCTGAACACCGTCTCGGGCTGGGCATCATCATTGGGAGAGGAGGGAGGGAGAACTGTAGAAGGGCTGGCGGGTCTCACCCTGCCTGTTTCCATGTGGTAGAAGCACAGAGGGAAGCCCATCAGCTCTTCCTGGAGGGGGACGTCTGTCCACTGCTATCCTGGCCATTTTGAGCAGGGTGTATCAGAGGGACAGTGGACGGCAAAGTGCTAAAGCACAGCAGTGGGAGAGGTGGGGCAGGTGGGCAGGAGGAGCAGGGGTCCCAGTCCTTGTTCCCATTTGCTGGCTGTGACCTGGGGCAAGTCTCTGGCTGTCCCTGAGGCTCTGTGTCCATCTTCCAAGTGGGGGACAGTATCTCAGTGGCAGTGTGGTTCAAGCACAGGCTTGACCGCTGCCTGGTCCCCAGCCTGACCCATGTCACACATCTGTACACGTTGCTCTTGTGGACTCTGGAGATGGTATCCCAGCCTCAGGCAGCTGTGTTTCAATACAGAAAGTTCCAGACTGAGACTGCGTTTGATTGGAATGAGACATTGACACCATTTAGTTAAGGCAAACTCGGAGGAGAACGGGGAGATGGCTTCACCCTGGCTCAGAGAGAACTTGCTCACGACCCCCAGGTGGGCAAGGGCTGAACTGACCCAAGGGCCCACCTGTCCCCTTGCCTGTGACGAGGAGCGGCCTTGGGTGGGTCTCCTGTGCACAGCCACAGCCTCTGTTGGGTGGTCATCCGAATGTCCAGTGGCTGCTGTGGGATGTCACCACGTCAGGGAGGACACAGCCCTTCCTTAGAGGCAGACCAGCAAGTGTGGCTCAAGAGAGCTGCTCGTCACGGGGAAGAGGCTGCTGGCGTTTGCAGCAGGAATTTGCTCTCACTCCACTGCCAGTGGATCAGGCTTCCGGCTCTGAGTCCATGGCTGGTGACTCGATTCTGATGGCGTCCCAGCCAGAGGGTGACACTGGTAATGCAAGAAGTTAATGCTGGTAGCATTTGGCTTGGAACCCGGCTCTAGGGAGGGTTTACCCAGCTTCTGGTGATTCCAGAGTTGGGGAGGTTCTCCGAGTCCCGCTCGTCGTGTGGACAACAGAATCTTCCTGTCACCCCTCCTCTGTCAGCAAAGGGATCCACCTTCCCCCAGTTACTGGGAATAAAAATCTAGGGATTGCCTTGTAGCCTCTGCGTGGCCAATGGGCGTCTCTAGGCCGTCAGCAAGTCCTGGAGGCTCTGACCTCCAAAATACGCCCAGAACCCTGGCTGCTCCCTGTCCCCCTGCAGCACGCACCCAGCCACCTTACTGTCCTGCCAGGAAGGTGGTCACAGCCCCCCGCTGGCCTCCGGCTCCACTCCTGCTGAGAGCCGCCTTCTCCGGCCCCTCTGCCCCCCACCAGGCAGTCCTTCTAGCTCCTGGCAGGTTCCCTGCACCCCCGGCCTTTGGAATCGCCCAGTGGCCCAGGTCCCCGCAGGCTGCTGCGTGCTCCCCCACCCGCCATCTTCTACCCTCCTTTCTTGTCCCCTTCAGACACATTCTGGCCACACTGGACTCTTTCCTGGCAGGGGCACATCTCACCCTCACCTCACTTGGACACCAGAGCCCCTCACTCAGGTCTCAGGTCTGATGACTTCCCCTCTGTATGGCAGTGCTGTCCCCAGCTGCCCCCATGACTTCTGTCTGTGTCTCCTTCACAGAATTAGCCTCTCCAAAGTGACCCAGTCACAGCTGTGCCTGAAGTCTACAGACCTTCTTCACGGCTCCACCCTGCTCCATCCTTCCACCAAGAGGGGGCTGCCCCCAGGGTCCCTCATGACATCATGACATCTTCATGTGTCTCCAACCTGCAGTGACGTCCTCTCTCATCCTGGCATTGACCATTTTGGCCATCTCCTCCATTCCTGATCATTGTGGCTATTGCTTTATATCAATTTTAATGATCATCTCAAAAAATCAGTTTTTGGTTTCATAGATTTTACTACTTTTTCTTGCATTGATATCTACTTGACCATTTCCTTCATCTGCTTACTTTGGATTTAATTGGTCACTTTCTGGTAGACAATCAGATGGGAGCTGAGGCCATGGGTTAGACCTGGATCCTCTCTGGAGAGCCAGTGCCTCACGTCCCCCCCCAGTCTCATAAGCCACATGCTCATCTCCATTCCATTCACAGGACGCTCTAACTTGGCTTTTGGCTCTTTTCTTTGATCCGTGGTGTTCAAAAAGGCGGTAGGTACTTTCCAGTGTTGGGGGACCGTCCATGTAGACCCCGCTGTGACTTCTGGTGTTTTTTGCCATGTGGTCAGAGAACGCAAGGCGAGGACTTGCATCCTCTCATGCTTCCTAGCACCTGTTTGGGGTGGGAGGGGGGTTTCTCTTGCTGATGCTCTGTGCTCCCCTGAGGGTGCTCTGTGGCTGGTGGGGCATTCCACAGGGTGGCCGGAGGTTCAAGTCCCCTGCGTCCTTGCCACTTGTTGTGTGAATGACTGAGAGAGGTGCTGTCCTCCCACCCGGGGGAGCTGGCCACTTCCCACGGTAGCTCTGGATGTCACCTCATGTACTTTGAAGCTGTGGTTAGGTGGAGCACACTTGGGATTGTTCGGTCTCTTGAGAATCGACCCTTTCACCTTGATGACGTGGACCTATTTGCTCATGGTGGTGTCAGGTGCTGTGAAGTCCCCTTTGTCTGAGGCTGGCACAGCCACTGCAGCGTGTTTCACTGAGGCACATCAGGTAGCTACAGAGCCATCCCTGTGTCCCCCCCCGTGTCTTGGTAGAGTTGCTGTGGGCAGCACTTATGGTTTGTTTCCTGATGTTGCTCTCCAAGGGCTCAGGCCGTGCCCGTCCTGCCATTGTGTGTGTGGCAGTTAAGAAACACCCGTGCCATCTGCTTTATCTGTCCCATCTGTCCTCCGGCTCCTTCTCTCCCTTTTAGGACCTGTTGTGGATGGATCAGTCTTTCATTGTCCTGTTTTGTCACTTTTATCAGCATCTTAGCTCTAGCTTTCTTGTCCTCCGTGGTGGCAGCTTCAGGGCTCATCATGAGCCTTAACTTGCCACATCTGCCTTGAGCACGCCTGCCACCCACCCCGCGTGACACCTCTGCAGTGGTTTCCCGAGCCGCTCCCTTCTTGGGACCTGTGCTGAAGCGTCACCAGTGCCCCTGTAGCTGTGTCACAAGCATGCTGCATTGTCATTGTTCTGTTTGACCACTGACACTCATTGAATGCTCAATAGTGATAATCCCATGGGCTCTCGTTGACTCCCCGGTCGACACCCCGTCTTTGGCCTGTCCCCATGTGCAGACCAGTTCCCACCGGCTCGCCTGCTCCCCACCAGCTCTCCAGTACCTGCCCCTGTGTGGACAGTCTGCTGGTCCCCTGTTGATCATGCATCTCTCAGCCTCTGCTTTGCCTTTCCTTGGCAGAGAGACCCCTCCACTGGCTGCAGAGGTTCCCAAGGTGCCCTTTGGCCTGCAGCTGGGAGGCACTGGCCACCTGTTTCTGGTGGGAAGTTCTCTTCTTCTCGTTTCTGGTGCCACTGAAACTTGGATGTCTTCGCCCCTGGCTGACATCCAGGCTTCCTGTCTGCGCTGGCTTCCTGCCACCTGGGTGGAGTTTCCTGCATCTTCTCCGTTGTTCTTCTGCTGGGATTTGTCAACTCCTTGGGTTTGGGGTTCACGGCTCTCGTCACATATGGGGACAGTTCAGGTCCAACCCATCCTGCTCTCTGACCTCGCCTGTCTTTGGAGACTAGTTGCCTGGAGGTTGGGTCACTCAGGTGGCCCTTGACTGGCTCCTCGTGTTGTTGAAGTACCCTCCTCTGGGTGTGACTGGGGGTCCTTCTCTTCTCCAGTGTAGGATTTCTGACATTCATCCAGGGCCTTTCCCACGTGGACGGCAGACTCACCTGCGAGCCTTCCCCTTCCATGTCTCTCTTTAAATTTTAAATTCAGCCTTTGATTTTGGATACTTTGTTTTCAGGTGCAGTCGTAACAAGTAGCACAGCCAGCTCCGTGTCCTCTGTGTCCTCTTGTGGTGTGGCTTTGCACGGAGTCACCCGCTCACCCAGGCAGCCCCTCACCCGCTCGGGCTTCCTGGTCTCACTGGCTCCTGTGCTCCCTCCTACGCGGTTTTGTTTCTCGTGCCTATTTGTGTGACCCCATGTGACCACTCACAGCTCTGTTCTGTCACTACTGTGAGGGCCATTTTAGCCTAGCTGCTCACCTCCACTGGCCCTGCCTCCCTGACCCCCATGACAACTCATCCATCCTCCATATCTGTGATTTTGTCATTTGAAGAACGTGCTATAAACAGAATCATCTGGGGGATAACATTTTGGGATTAGCTTGTTTTCCTCAGCATGATTCTCTGGAAACCCCGCCAAGTGGTTCTGCAGTCGGTGGCCTTCCCTTCAGGGGTGTGTAGCGCTCCATGGTGGGGTGGACTGCAGCTGCTCAGCCCGTCTTCTTTGAAGAACAGCTGGGTTGCAGCTTCTGACTGGGATGAACAAGGTTGCTGTCAGCGTTCGGGTGTGTGCTCTTGTGTAAACAAAATTTCAGTTCTCTGGGATAAATGTCTAGGAGTGAGATTTCTAGGTTGTAAGGTAAATTCATGTTAAATTTTTGTGTGTGTGTTTGTGTATTAGAGTTTATTTAGAGGGTATTCTTTTTTGGGGGGGGGGGTACCAGAGATGCTTAACCACTGAGCCACATTCCCAGCCCATTTTATTTTTATTTTTTATTTTGAGACAGAGCCTTCCTAAGTTGCTGAGTCTGGCTTTGAACTTTGGATCATCCTGCCTCAGCCTCCCAAGTCACTGGGATTACAGGTGTGCACCATTGCACCTGGGTAGACTGTATTCTTGAAGCAGACGATAAGTATTCTTATCAACTTAGTAAGCAATAACTATGTTAAAATTTTAAAATTTCCATCCCACTTTATTGAGGCATGATTGACATAAAAAACCCATACATACTTACTTTTTATTTTTAAATTTCTAGTTGTAGATGGACACAATATCTTTTTTAAATTTATTTTTATGTGGTGCTGAGATTGAACCCAGTGCCTCACACATACTAGGCGAGTGCTCTACTGCTGAGCCCCAGCCCCAGCCTCTCCTGAACATATTTGATGCATGCAGTCTGCCAAGTCTGGACATAGGTGCATCCGTGTGAAATCATCACCAAAATCCAAGTGCTTGTTCTCTGTGCCAAGAAGCTGTTTTTCAGGGTGACGGTCCTCCCTACCTGCCCACCATCAGTGTAGGGGAAGTGAGGATCGCCCACATCTCACCGGCATTTGGTGCTTTTTACTGTCAGCCTTCCCGTAAGTGTGTGGGGACGTCTCAGTGTGGCTTTAATGTCAACTTCTCCGTGCTTAATGGTCAATGTCTTTCACGAGCTCTTTTCCACCAGCGTGGAATTTTCAGTGAAGTGTCTCCTCACGGCACTTTCCCATTTCCTAATTGGATTGTTGGTTTTTCTTTTTGCAGTTGAATTTTGGAGTTGTGTCTACATTCTAAATATAAGTCCTTTGTTGGGTATGAGATTCTCAAATATTTTCTCCCGGTCTCCAGTTGTCTTTTCATTTTTCTAACTGGGTCTTTGGAAAAGCAAATGTTCCTGATTTTTATAGCATCCAATGTATCTTTGTTCCTTTTCCTTCATTTTCTTCGTAGTAAATATAAGAGATACTGCGTCTTGGAGTTTGGTTTCCCTGTGTTCCTGGTTGGGGTAGAGTGTGGTTGACCTGCCCCTTTCTTCCTGGGAGGGACAGTGTGGCATCTAGCTCAGGGCCAGCTCCTCCCCTGGCGGAAGCAGACTCCTCGCCTCTCAGTGGCTGGTGTCCCTGTTCCCGGGCACAGGCACCGTTCCTGGTGCTGCGCTGGCTCCGGGTGCTGCTCCCTTTGGTCCCTTGGGTGGCTCTTTCCCAGCCTCGACTGGCTTTTGTGGGGGCCCATGCCAGCCAGCACCCTGCTGAGGTCATGGGTGGGCCCTCTGCAGGGTGCTGGGCTTCTCCCCGCAGCTCTTGCCCCGACATCGCTCTGCCCTGCGCACACTGGCTGCCTGCCTTTGCCCTGTGCACCCTGGCTGCCCGGGGCTCCTTGACCTCAGCTGCGTGTCCTTAGCCTGGCTCCACCAGCTCGGCCTCAAGTGCCCTCCTGGGAGCTCTCAGAGGCAGTCCCAAGGCTCATCCTGGAGCCTGCCGAGCGCAGGCAGCACGGTCTTATTGCTTGATGTTCAGCAGATTACAGTGTTTATTTCACATATTTTGCCCTTTTCTTGGGTTGACTCAGGCAAGAGGATGAACCCAGCTCTGTTGCTCCATGGTTGGAAGCAGACATCTTGAAAGATTTCTCTCTCCATTTTTCTGTCCTCCTCCAAGTTGCCCTGACATTTCAAATACTTCTGCAGCCACGCCTGGAACCCGTAAGGAGGGGCAGTCCTTAGTAATCTGTAACTGAAAGGGTTAATCGCTTGGGACTCTATTTCTGCATTCAGGTGAACTGTTTTCTGGAGAGCTGTCTCTCTCACCTTGGCCTGGTCAGGTCTTAGCACAGCGCTCACCTGGCTTTCCAGGAGGCTTTGTTCTCAGGTAAGGCTGGAACAGATACAAAAGCAATATTCATAACATCACTTTGCATTCTTCCAAAGATTTGTAGCTTCCAATATCGTTATTTGCTTCTCATTTGTGAAATATAGAGGGACGGTATTCTGGTCCTTGAGAGGACAGCATGATGGCCCTCCACAGTTGTCCCTGTTCCTCCACTCCAGCCATGCCGGTTCCCTTGCTGAGTCTCAGAGGTGCTACGCGTGGTCCTGTCTCAGGGCCTTTGCACCTCCTCTTCCATCTGGCTGGCTCTCTCTTCCTCTAGAGATGTGCACTTTAATGGGGTCTCCAATTAGACCTGCTCTCTGCTTCTGCTAAGAGAAGATGCCCCTGGCACCTTCTGGGCAGAGCAGCCCTGTCTCACTCCTTCCACTTTCTTACTTTATCTTCTTTGTGACCGTCACCTCCTGGCATTTGGCTATCTGCTGGTGCCTGGAACAGCAGTTGATCTTGGAAGGTCCTTGGCAGATATTTGTTTCTGAGCTAGAACCTTGGGCTTCAGGGGGTCAAGGTAGTTGTCCAGAGCCACAGGACCCATCGTGTGGGGCAAGGACTGGAACCTGGTCCTCCTGGTTCTGACCCATCCACGCTGCCCCTGGGGTCATGCAGCATCAGACAGATGTTTGTTGCAACAGCCCCCTGCGTAGTGAACCCACAGGACGTGTCTGCACCGTCCCTGGAAATCTACAGTTGGTGTCCAAATAACTGCAGACAAGGTTTAATCAAGTGAAGGACGTGGTAGGGACGGTGGTGCAGGGGAGGTCATGGAGCACTGGGAGCAGGAGGGGGGCTCAGGCAGGGCCAACCGTGGGATCACTCTCACCTCTGTGCTGCTGGGAGTGGGAACAGAAGGGGACGCGCTGACTGTCCAGCCATGGCCTGTCTTTTCAGGAAAGAATAGAAATCGATGCCCAGGTGCTGCACGGGCAGAACTGAGCCCAGGTTGGAGTCGATCACCTCGAGGGTCAGCCGTCTGCGCAACCCAGGGGCTGTCACCTCCAGCGTGGCTTGTGAGGGAGAGGGCAATTTCCCCGCCAAAGTGACTGTGGCCTTCAGGACTGTGGGCATCTGGATCAGAGGAGGCTTCCTGCTAGTGGCATGAGGTGAGCCTGAGGTGGCCGAGCAGCAGTGCCCATAGAGTGAGGGGAGCCTGTCGGGCAGCTCGCTGCCTAGGTCAGTCAGGACGCGCTCGAGGGAAGCTCCGTGGTTTGCAGTGCAGACTCTCTGATGCCTCCTGCAGTGAACAGGGCTTGAAGAGGGCAGCGAGTCAGGAGGGCCAGCTTGCCCGCATCCCACCAGGAACACACCAGGGTGGCCCTCCTGGGCGTGGCCTGCTCACCAGGGATTCTCTTCCTTGGCCTGGCTGTCCTTTGGGAAGCACCTGTCCTGAGACATCGACAGGAGGTGTCTTGGTGCCTGTGACATCCTGAGGAGCACCTGGAGCCAGATGCGTGGTGACCAGGTCGCGGAATGTGCTGGAAGTCTGGATGGTGCCTCAGCTTTCGTCTTTGCTACTGTGAAGTGAAGCCCTCTCCAGGGAAGCCGACCGTGATGACACCAGAAATCTGCTATGTTAAAACGACGCTCAGGAGAGACTCGGGTTATTTTCTGACCACTGAGAGGCCACGGCCTGCAGTTTCAAAACCCTGCTCCTGAGGAGGCGCCTTCCAAGCCAAGCGCTGAGCAACGCGGAGGGGGTTCCTGGGGCGTGACGGGTGAGAGCTGAGAGGTCGGGAGGGCCTGGGCGCTCGGGAGTGGACAGGAGCATGGAGGAGTCAGGGGGCAGCAAGGATGGGGTCTGAGGGGCCTGCGGTCTTGTAGGGCCGGAGAAGGAGCTGGGTCTCCTTCTGTGAATGGTGGGGGGTCGCTGGAGGGCTTTGGCACTGGAGTGGCAGGCCCTGGTTTACGCCAAGCAGTGGGCATGGATGGCCAGCCACTGTGTGGCAGAGGGTTGGTAGGTTGATGGCCATGGCGAAGGTCCAGGCAGGATATAATGGCTCCCACCTGGAAAGGGGGTCACTGCTGAGATGGAGAGGTCCAGGGGTCACTTTCAGCCCGGAGACCTGGGCTGGCTTCTCGGGTCACCCTGTGAGGAAATCACCTGAGGGTTCTGGGCTGCACCGTGGATTAGAAGTCTGGATACTCAGCTGCATTTATTGCCATCAGAGGCCCCCTGGAAAGTGGCCTTCAGGACTAGGGAATGCTTGGCCCCAGGAAGGTTTCTGAGCGTCAATCACTTGACCTCAGCTACAGTTTTGGGACGTGTCATTTCGCAGAGCTGACTCTGTGGCTGTTGTGATGTGTTGTCTGTCACCGTGGAGATGGATCATGCTTGTATGCTAACAGGCAGAGTGTGGGGACAGCCACGGGTGGCCGTCAGCCCAGCTCTGCTGTTGAGGAAGCTCAGGGTTCTCAGGGAGTGGCTGCCTGCTCTCCTTGGTCCCGGGATCCAGCCCCCTCAGGTCCTGCCTGTGATCCAGCGGCTCCCTGAGAAGCTGTTACTCCAGGGCCTCTTGACTAGGAGGCAGTTGTGCCCGCAGGACGAGAGCAGGGGAGAGCAGGGCCACCTCCCCAGGAGAGCCTTGGCTGCCTCTGCTCTACAGGAACAGGCACAGCCTCTCTCGGCCCTCCAGGAATCTCCACCCCCCCCCCTTGCCTTGGTCTGAAGGACCCACGAGAAATGCAGGTCTGATGGAGGCCACTTGGCTGGGGTGGGGGATCTTATGTTTTGATTAGTTGCTAGCTGACCATGTGGGGTTAAGCACCTTTCATTTTGTCCTATGTCACATTTTCATTTTGTCCTATGAAAATTCACATTCTGCTAAAAGTAAACCTTGTGACCATTTAGCAAACCCTTTCAAATACGCTAGTTGCTCGTCACTCATGGAGTCAAGAGAGAAAACGCGCACCTTGAAGGGCACCAGGAAGCTTCCTGGGCTGTGACGGGCAGGTCTGGGGACAGCTTCCTGGATTCCAGGTGCCCCGGGCAGGCCCTCTGCAGGGGTGGTGGGGGTCTGGGATCCTCCAGTAGAGGCCGCTGGGGGACAGGGCATGGCCTGGAGGGCAGGGGTTTCCCCCATTTCCTGCACTCTCTTCACACGGCTCCCAGCAGCACGCAAAGTCCCCCAGGTGCCACTGTCCAGGGACCAGCCCTGGCCACCTTGTGCAGCATCCCGAGGGCCCAGCCACACTTCCCGTGAGGCCCGGGCCTCAGCCTGGGCAGGGAGGGTGCCCTTGCCCCTGGGGACTCTTCTCTGCTCCAGGGGTGGGCCTGCTCCTTCCATCTGTGACTCTTGTATTAGTTAAAGTCTTAAAAAAAAAAATCCCCGTTGTCACCCACCTCTGACTGGTTAGCGATTCTTATCCTAGGCTCTTCCTGACCAGACTGTAGGCTGACTGACCGTTACCAGGCATGGTTATGTGCTCACATGCCTATTGCTGTGACCCTAGGGTGATATTATGCCCCCTCACCAACCCTTCTTGTCCATCTACCAGTTCAGTGAGTCCCCTGGACACTTCAGCCCCTTTCCAGTGATGCAAGACTGTTTCTGGACATCCTCTGGGGTTTTCAGGATGCCCAGTGGGAGTCACTCAGGGTGACTTCCTCCTGAAGCTCTAGGTGGCTTAGCTGGTGGCTCCTGTCCTGTGGGGGTCTCCGAGTCCCCAGGGCAGCCCATGTTAGTGGGTGTTCTTGGGCCTCGTCCCTAGGTGTGGGGTTGTGGACTGCATCTGTCACTGCGAGTCCTTCCTGTGGATTTTTCCCAATCAGTTCACGCGACAGCCCTGCGGTGCCTCGGTGCCCAATTCCAGTGCTGGGGGCTCGGGGAAGCATCTCAGAGGCAGGTCAGAGGTCGCAGGGACAGACGCCAGGTCCAGGGCTTCTGGTCCCCCACTCGTTCCCTTCTCCCTGACCACCGCTCCTTGCCGAGCACAGAGTGGAGCCTCTTTTCTGTTCTCTACTCAAGCCGTGAGGAGACTGAGGCAGGCAAATAATTTGTTTTCAAAATATTTTTTTTTTCTCATTGTGAAGTCTGTTAAAGGGAGACTTTCATAAAGAGGAAAATGAAAATACTTCTTTCTCCTCCTGCCTGAGTCCCGTTTTGATGTGTCCATTCCTGGGGTCTTCTGTGGGTCCGTCTTGTTTCTGACAAGGCCAGGGTCCCGTTGGACCTTCAACCTGCAGCTGTCTCCGTCCTCGGCTGTGGAGGCTGCTTGCGACTGCTGCAGGAGAGAGCCCTGGACATGGTGCTTGCCAGCTGGGCCTCTAGCCAGGGGTGTCCCACCCTTCTCCTGGGACCAAGGCCCAGCACAGCACGTTCTTTTCACAGCCGCTGTTCAAACGCAGGAGCCCAGGCAGGGAGCACGGGTCCCTTGTCTCTTCTTTCTGCCTCATGAGGGCAAATGGCCTCTTTGTGGGTCTCTCTCCCCCCTCCTCCCTGCAAAGAGGAAAGAACCTCTCAGTTTGCCCGGAGTGTCCTGGGTACAGCTGCCACCCCCGTGCCCTCCATGTGAATACCCAGCTCATTTAAAATGCCGCCTGATAAAATGGCCTGGGTAATTTTCTTTGCAGATGAATATGAGGAAAAAATAATGATTGTGCTATGAGGTCGTGGTGCTGTGTTTGTAGCTCCCTCGAGCTCCTGAGGAAGTGTCACATCTCCCCTGCTCCCCGCAGAATTGCCAATGAAGCAGAGGACAGCCCAGCGCCTCCCCAGGGCTCCCATGGGCCTCTTCTCCTGTGGTAGTTCAGTGGCCACTGTGCATGCCCAGATGTCTTCCCAGGCAAGAGGAAAGGGGGACTTGTGGCCTGAGGTTTGTCTAGGGGGAGGGTGGAACTGCCCTCCAGACAGAGCAGTGTCCCCAGTTCCCAAGTCAGTGCACAATTCAGTCCCATGGATGGAAGACCAGGAGTGACCCATCCACAGACCCCTGCCCCATGCCCCATGCCCTGCCTGTGCCCTCCCCCACCCAGAAGGCTCCCTACTGTGCTCACCTCACCTTTCCACGAATGTCACTCTTTCTTGCTCTGTAAGGTCTGGAGTGTCTGTTTTTTGGTTGATGAGGGTGAGCTTCTAGCTTAGAAACTTCCTTGATTATTTTAATTGAAATTTCATTTTTGGTTTGCAACCTTAGATGTGTCAGTAGATGGAGTCATTATGGTCCCTGTATGAAGGGCCAGAAGAGGGGCACAGGGCCATCATCCTCACTGTGGCAGAACCAGGTTCTGCTCCCACCAAGGAGCCTCCTAGCCTAAGGCAACCTGAACACACTGAGGACTGCTGAGTAAGGTTGCCCAGGCTGTGCACTGCCCATGGCTGTCTAAGCAGTGCCACTCACATCCTTGACATTGCAGATTTGAGAACTTAAGGGGACAGCTATAAAGCAGATAGCAGGAGGCACCTTATCGTACCTGGGTCAGTAGACTGTGATGCTTTTCTGAGGGGCGGAAGTGTCACCATCTTCTCATTTGCACAGGGTTCTGAGGTTTGAGTGTGGCCTCTTCACACAATCCCTGGAGGGAAGGTGCCGCTTCCTGCATGGCCCAGGGCAGCGATTCACTCAGCAGCGTCTAACAAACGGAGGATCCTGGAGCAGACACCAGCACCGGGGCTGGACCTGTGGGGTGCAGGAGTGATAGGTACAAGAGCCATCCCCAACAGTGTGGGAGGGACAGCTATGCAGACTGCCCATGTGGTGGTGGGATGGTGGCCCTGAGCCCCGGCAAGCCTGAGTGTCCTGGGAGTGGACACAGCAGCCTGAGTAGGGCTGCCGGGCCCAGGAGGCTCTGCAGGGGTGAGGAGCCTGTGCCCTGGAGGTGGGTGTTGGGGTGGGGTGGTCTGCAGGAGGAGACCCACAGAGGCTGAGGTGTCCTGGGTGGAGGAGACACATCCAGGGGGTGGGCTGAGCCGACATTGAGCCTGGGCTGTGCCAAGTGGTGTCCAGAGGAAGTGACTTCCCCTCATTCTCCATCAGCTTTCTGACCAGGCCAAGGGGGCATGGCACTTGCTTCTGCTGGGTTTTCCTCAACTTCCTAGACCAGTCACCAGCAGACTGAAATAATTGGTGTGACCAGCCACTCTCGCCGCACGTCTGTTAGCTAAGCAGGGGCTGGTGGCCGAGTTTGTGCTTCCTGTGCTCAGGGCACAAACAGGACACTCTGGTAACTGGAATTAATCTCGCCTTTTAGTGGAGGATGAGCAGCCCGGTAGCCAAGCCTGGGCAGGCAACAGCATCACTCTGTGTGAGTTACAGGTGGTCCTAGCTTTGCACAGGAGTGTGGGACCCTAAAACGTGCCAGACGCAACCATGTGATCCGAGTTCTCAGTGGAGACAGAGGTGATTATTCTGTGGCCTTTAAAGAGCTTTGAAAGAACATTAAAAAGACCATAGGATTTAAAAAGGAGTAGAACTAATATTCACTTAGTACGTTATAATTAAAAGTGAGTAAGTGGGGAATTCGTGCTGCGTTTCCTTGTGTAAAACTTGTCAAAGTGGCTGAAGTGGTACCTGCTTCTCCCATCCAGCACCTGCCTGGGTGGAGCAGCTCTGTCCTGTGCACCAGGCTGCATGGGCAGACTGCCACCCTCTTTTCTGAAGCCAAATCTGCACCCCAAGGCTGTGCAGTGGCCCCAAGGATTCCTGGCTGTGGCGTTTGGCCAGTGTCCTGCCTCTGACATCTTCTCGCACCTTGTTCCCATGCTTTCCTCAGCTGGGCAGAGGTCACCTCCTTAGGTTCCTCTGGCTGCAGATGCCCGGCCCTTGCATTGTGGTGGTGGCAGCATCTCCTTCCTCGGCTGCTCCCGCTGTGAGTCCCTCTACGTGTGGTTTCAATTGAGTTTTGCTGTTATCACTGGACACTTCTGTACGGTCCCCTTGTCTTCATGGCCAACTCCACATTCTAGTTATCCTCGTATTCTGCTGGTCACTTTATCACTGGGACGCCAGGAGACAGCACCAGCCCATTTTGCTGTCTGAGTGTGAACTGAATAACAGACACATGGTGACCAGTCACCAGCAGACTGAAATAATTGGTGTGACCAGCCACTCTTGCCGCACATCTGTTAGCTAAGCAGGGACTGGCGAGAGGGGGCTGGTGGCTTAGTTTGTGCTTCCTGTGCTTAGGGCACAAACAGGACACTCTGGTAACTGGAAGCTGAGCTGTGACTTGGGGTCTGCTGTTGTTTAGTCTCACTGTGATCACGAAGTCATGTGCACTGGAACCCTGCAGGGTGAGGGTACCTGCGTATGTGCTTTTAAGGTGAATTTATTGTAAGCAAATACTGACTCTTTCATTTATGGAAGAGCAAGCATCTCTTAAATGCCCCCCCACACACACACAGACATAAACAAACATATATTTAAGTATTTAAATAAAATTATATAAAACTGTGAGTCAATTTAAAGGAATATTAAATAATAGTAGTATAGGTGATGTCTGACTGTGGCCAGAATTTCAAGGGCTGTGCACAGACTACAGTTTTCTTTTTCCCTGAGTTTGGGGCGGGAGAGTGATTGTGGTCCTTAAAGTATTATTTTCTCAAGAACCCGGAGGACCTTTCATGCTTTCTTCCCAAAACTGTGCATGCGGGGACATCCTGGGCATATTCAGGTCCCAACATCTGCGCCCCTTCTATGAGCCACACAGGAAATATGGGAGTCTTCTATTCCCATTTCTTTGTGACATCATGACACAACAGCAGGCCAATATGCACAAGACTAAATCGTTCCCTTCTTCATAGCATGTGCTATTTCATAGAATGAGCATGATTTTGGGTTTATGGGTGCACACCTATGATTCCAGAGGCTGAGGAAGCTGGGACAGGAGGATCACAAGTTCAAGGCCAGCCTCAGCAACTTAGCAAGGCCCTAAGCAATTTAGCAAGATCCTGTCTCTAAATAAAACATAAAAAGGGCTCAGATGTTGCTCAGTGGTTAAGCGCTCCTGGGTCAATCCCTGGTACCAAAAAAAAAAAAAAACTCCTAAAACAAAAAAACACGCACCATTTGTCAGTGCCATCGTTAGATGTTTAGATTATTTACTTTCCTTTCTTTCTTTCTTCCTATAATTTTTGCTGCAATAGTAGCATCACATGACGTTTTACAGAGGCCCTGACATTAGGATTAGATGTCCTGTGGGTGGCCAGTCTTGAATGACATTGCCAGATTCATATAGCCACTAGCAGCAGGTGACAGTGTCCACCCTTCATCCTCACCAGTTTTGGAAGCTTGATTGAAGGAGGAGCTGGACCTCAGACCTGCCACAAATAGGGTTGGATGGTCACTGCCACCAAAAGGTGTGTAGAAGGAGCTGACCCTGGTTCCTTATGAAGTCACTGTCTGATGCTCTCAAACGCTCGCCCACACGTCCTCCGCTCACCTGGTGTCTGTGCAGAAAGCAGGTGCTGGGAAGCCCAAGGGGTGGCGGGCTGGGGTGGTCCCGCCGGCTTCTGCTCCCACCTCCCTCTGCTCAGAGCCAAGGCCAGGCCTGCCTGGCTGGGGCCTCCCTTATGAGCACCAGGGGACAGAAGGGGCGATGGGTTGATCTCCGAGAGCCTGGAGCTCGTCCAAGGGAACCGTGAGCCTACAGCGCCCTCCCTGCATCCTGCTGAAGACCTCGGAGACAATAGTCCACTAATCCCACTATCGTTTTCCTGTCACCATCTGGATATTTTTATATGCCCCTCTCCTGGCCATGAATGAGCTCTTACCCATAAAATACGCTTTATAGTGCCATTTTACTGCTCCCAAGATGTCTGAAATTTGTCACAATTGGTTGTGGTGACAAAGACAATAATGTCAGTTTCCTTCACTCCTGAAACAATGCAGTCAGGACTATGGTGACTTATTCAAAGTACTGAAACCACAGACAATGACAACAAAAAAATCCCACCAACCAAGAATCTGTGTCCAGTGAAAAGAGTCTTCAAATCATTGAAAGCAAAGACCCCAGAGAGTTTCCTGGAGTTTATAACAAGTGGAAGTGAAATACACGGCAATGAACCCAGGTCCTGGGAAGGGACCTGCAGCCTGCGTGGAGGAAACAGAATCCCATGACCACAGGGGCAGTGGGAAGGCGGTGGGGACATGCCTACTCCGTCACAGGCCGCGTGGCGCTGGGCTACCTGAAGATGGGCTTGAGAGGGTCTGTGTAGAGGTTAAAATAGGCCCCAGAGGATCAGTGTGGAACAGAGGAGGGTGGCCAAGAAGCCACAGGAAAGAGGCGTGGATACTAAACTGTTCATGTAAAAGAGCGACAGAATGGGACGTGGGTGGGAAATGGAAAGATAAGTGGAAAATGGCAGTTTTCATCCAGATGTATCAATAATTACATTAAATGTAATTGTATCCAACCTACAAAGTTTAATACACTTAAGCTCTGTTAATAGTTAAATACAATTAAGTGGTTGAATAAAATTAAAAATCAAGGATCGTCAGGATGGAAAACAAGGGAACACCCAACTACGTTATTAACAAGATACCACAAAATATGTTCAGCATAGTAAGACATAGATGGGTCAAAACTAAAGAATGGAAGAAGAACTACTTCTAACATGAATCATAAGTAATGAAGTGACAAGTTAGTGTCAGACCATGGGATATTGCCAGAGATTATAAAGGAAAGTTTATCATGACAAAGGGGTTAAGTTCATCAAGAAAGCCTAATGATCCTAAATCTGTATGCACTCAATAACAATCTTCAAAACACACAAAGAAAAATAATATAACTGAAATAGCAGTAAAGATATCTATAATTGTAGCTGGAGGTATAAGCACTCCTTCCTCCTCCACTGATAGAATAAACAGCTAGCCACTCAGTAAGGACCCACAGAACAAACTCACTCCGGGAAACTGAGATGAATCCACATCTACACACCAGTGTACACAGTGATAGCAGGCTAGCTTCTCCTGTCAGGAGTGCTTGGGATCTCACCAAAGACAGCACACTGGGCCACAAAATAGGCCTAATAACTTTAAAAGGTTAAAAACTATCCAGTGTGTGTTCTTTGACCTACACAGGATTGAAAACCAGAAAGATAGCTGTAAAATCCCCCAACATTTGGTGATAAACCAGCATATTTCTAATTTACCCATGAGTTAAGGAGAAATTAAAAAGTCAAAATACTTTTTTCTGAAGGAAATCAAAACTGCAGCATGTCAAAATTATCAGTACTTATAATCCTAAAATGTATAATAAAATTTCAAAATATAATTGAGATTTTAGACACATCATAAAAAAGAAATATACCATGTACATAGACACTTTTTTCCTCTTGAATTGACCTACTGGATAATTACACCAGAAAAAATCTCAGTAGGGGTTTTTGTAGAAACTGACAAGCTAATTTGACAATTTGTACAAGGCCTACCAACCTGGAAGGTATGAAACAATTTTGAAAAATGAGAACAAATATGGAGGATGTCTAGTTTGCTTCAGAGATCAAGATTACATGGTATTGGCATACGATAGGCAGAGCTCACTAGATCAAACCAGTGATGAGAAATAGACCCCCTCTCCTCCATGGTCACTTGTTTGACTCTGAAAGCACCAAGATTAATTAATGGAGAAAGGATGTCGTCTCTAACAAATCATTTCAGATTGACGTTCGTATGAACAAAATGAGCCCTGACTCTTATTTCTCACCATAGACATTAAACTAACTCAAAATGGCTCATAGGCCCAGGTATAAAACCTAATATCCTAAATAATGTGAGAGGAAACAATAGAAAATCTTTCTGACCTTGGAGTGGCCAAAGGTTCTTATTTGGTATATAAAAACAAACAATTTTTAAAAATCCCAAAACAGAAAAACCAAAACCAAACACAAACCTTAAAGAAAAATCTGACTTTAAGTAGCATTGGAACATGGATCAGCACTAACAATGTTTACTTCTCCGAATCTACCTACAGTTAAGGAAAAAACACGTAAGATGTGGACCAGAAGAAATGCTAACCAGACGTGTCTAACAAGGGAGCTGTCTGTTCCAAATGCTATCAGGTTAATTAATAGGGAGATAAACCATCAGTTGAAGGGGGGTAAAGAGTCAAATAAAAGCTTCACAAAAATCAAGATAAGTGGGAGACCAACAGACGTGAGGTTGGAGGTCAGCCTGGTGCTCATCATCAGAGCGATGCACCTTAAGACAGCTGCAGTGCCACTGCCTGCCATTAGGGGTAGCAGGTGGACCACAGCCAGCGCTGGGGAGCCTGCACATGACCAGACCTGGGGTCCTTTCTGGTCACTGCATCACAGCCGTGCAACAGAGTGTTGCAATTGCTTATGATGCTAAACACAGCCTGCCTATGTGACCCAGTGGCTCCACACAAATGCTCTGTTATCATCAGCATTAGGAGTTTGAGAGAGTCCAGCTGTGGTCAGCTGATGGTGCATGAATGAGGTGAAGCAGGTCCCTGAAGTGGGCCACTCTCCAGCAATGATGAGACCAAGAGCCAATATGTGCCCCAACTCTGAGACATTGAGAGGACATTCTAGGACCCACACATCTAATTCATGGACAGAAAGCAAACCGTTTTTGCCTGGAGCAGGGGTGAGGGCTGTTTGGCTAGGCAGGGGCAGGAGGAGCCTTGCAGGATGCAAGTCCAGCTTTCCCACAGTGTCCACGGGGCCCTGGTTCCCGGCCCCTGCAGATACCAAGACCCCCAGATGCTCAGTTTCTCATGTGAAGTGGCACTGAGTGTGTCCCCACCCTCTGTGACCCTCCCGCTTTCAATCATCCCTAGGTCACTTACAATGCCCATCGCAACCTAAATGCTATTTGAACACCTGTTAGGCTGTGCTATTTATGGACTAATGACAAGAGGAAGGTCTGTCATGTTCAGTACAGACACAGTGTTTGTGGGATTTTTTTTGACCTGAGATTGGTTGGCCCCAGGGCTGGGAACACTCAGGCACAAAGGGCCAACCGTGTTCTCTACTGAGTTGTCATGGTGGTTAAGTGTGTCTGTGTACTTGTCAAAAAG